>NC_044404.1:18425903-18725903 GCF_006542625.1 Nomascus leucogenys
ACCACAACAATCACAACAGCACTCACAACACCACAACAACACTCACAACACTCACCACAGCAACAATCACAACCACAACAACAATCACAACAATCACCACAGCAGCACTCACCACAACAATCACCACAGCAGCACTCACAACAGCACTCACCACAACAATCACCACAGCAGCACTCACAACAATCACAACAGCACTCACCACAGTCACAACAACAGTCACAACAACACTCACAACAACACTCACCACAGCAGCACTCACAATCACCAAAACAACTCACCACAAACACAACACTCACCACAACAATCACAACAGCAGTCACCACAACAACAATCACAACAGCACTCACAACACTCACCACAACAACACTCACCACAACAGCACTCACAACACTCACCACAACAACACTCACCACAGCAACAATCACAACAATCACAACAACACTCACCACAACAACAATCAGAACAATCACAACCACAACAATCACAACAATCACCACAGCAGCACTCACCACAACAACAATCACCACAACAATCACCACAGCAGCACTCACCACAACACCACAGCAGCACTCACAACAGCACTCACCACAACACCACAGCAGCACTCACAACAGCACTCACAACAACAATCACCACAGCAGCACTCACACAGCAGCACTCACAACAGCACTCACCACAACAATCACCACAGCAGCACTCACCACAGCAGCACTCACAACAGCACTCACCACAACAATCACCACAGCAGCACTCACCACAACAATCACCACAGCACTCACCACCACAACAATCACCACAACACTCACCACAACAACAATCACCACAGCAGCACTCACCACAGCACTCACCACAACGGAATCACAATAGCAGAAATCACCACAGCAGCACTTACCACAGTAACACTCACCACAAGAATAGTCACCACAACAGCACTCTCCACAACAGCACTCACCACAGCTGACATTTATTCATCACTGGGCAGGTGCCAGGTGTGGGTCTACATACTTTACGTAGTGCTCACAAGAACCCTAGAAAGTAGATCCTATGATGATCCCGTTTCTCTGATGAGGAAACTAGCCAAGTGCAGTGTGGCTCATTCCTGTAATCCTAGCACTTTGGAAGGCCGATATGGGATGATCTCTTGAGCCCAGAAGTTCAAGACCAGCTTGGACAACATAGGGAGACCTCATCTCTAAAAAACAAAAAAAAACTAAATTAAAAAAATAACAAATCACACGACAAAAATGAGGTGCAGCAGGGATAAGTGACTTGCCAAGGTCACCCAGCTGGTAGGTGTCAGAACCACGATACAATCGTCAGCCCTTGCCCTGAGTCCATGGAAGGTCCACTGCTGTGCCCAGTCCTGAGGAAGCAGGGGGTGGTGAAGAAAGGGCCCTCGATCCTCCAGGCTGTCACAGGCCCTGCTCACCCACTGTCCACTTGGCTTGGCCACAGGCAGACAGGGAAGGAGAGACCCTGAATCCAGTGCCATCCATCCGTCGGATATAGGGAGCCCATGGCCAGGATGCCTCAAGAGCCAGACGGGCCAGGGGACGCTCCCTGCAGCAGCCTGTGGGTGGGGAGCAGGAGTGAGGGTGGAGAGAGTATTTCCTAGGGAACAAAAGTGCATTGGAGGTCCCAATACCTGGTTCATGGCAAGGCCAGGGGAAGAGGCCTCAGGCACTGGATCTCTGAGACACCGCCACTCTCAATCAAGCCCTGCCACCCTGGCCAGAGGTTGTGTTCCTTTGGGAATGAGGCCTCGATCTGCCTCACCCAGCTCTTTACAAAGATGCAATCTGAGAGATATTCAATCAAGCAAACGCAGTTCCATGTTCATTGCAGAACCTGAGTGATGGGTGCATGAATGTTCATTGTACAATTACTCGAACTTTTTGGTAGGTTTGGAAATTTGCAGAGTACAATGTCAAGGAGAAAAAAATGCATCCCCCTCCCACAAAAAAAAATCCCCCTCCCACAAAACGCCCTTCTCTACAGCTCCTCCCCACTCACCCACGTCATCTCCCCTGGAAATTGCTTTATGAGGAGCAAGCGGCAAGAATGATTTACTTGCTCTCTGACTCAGGAAATCAATCCTAAAATGCTGATAGGACAGGAAAGACGCAGCCACAGTGCCCCCCCGGGAAATCTCCCGCTTGAAGGAAGGCTCTGAGCCAGGCCGTGAGTGCAGTGGGAGATAGGGACTCTGTGGGGAGATCGGCAGGAGTGGCCCAGTGGTGCTGGGGGTGGTCCAGAGGCTGGGAGTGGCTCAGAGCACTGAGCTGTGGAAACACATGAGGCCTTCTTACCACTGAGAAATTCAGAGGACACGTGGGCCCTTCGACACCTTGTTCTGCACCTCTGTCTGGATGAGGAAACCGAGACCCAGGGAGGGGAAAATGACGGCCATGTCACAGAGAAAGTCCACGGCAAAGCCGAGACAGAATCTTCAGCCCCCTGACTCTCGGTTGACACCTCTTCCCCAGACACAATAATAAATTTAAAAAGCCGTAACAACTAGAATTGCCTTTCTGCTGGCTAAGTGGCAGTACTTCATTCCCCACCCTCGCATGAGACAGCCACCCATGCCATCTTCATTCTATGGGTGGGGGGTGGGGGTGGGCAGGAAGCCATCAATGGACTCAAGGGCACACGGCTTCTAAGCAGAAGGGCTGTGACCTCGGACCCAGGTTTCCCAGGCCTTAGGCCTTCAAGGCCAGGGTTAAGCTCTGTTCTAAGCCTCAGAAAGCCAAGGCCTGTACACAGTTTTCCTGGAAGGGACAGAGGTTTTGCACGCTGGGGGAAGATGAAGAGGGGTCTGCCCAGAGCCTCCAAGCCCAGCCCACTGCCCTCTGCGGGGAGGACGAACAACAGCTTATAAGGAGCTGGTGCTCTGCCACTGGCCAGTTCTTCCATGTGCCTCCCTACCTGCCTCCCCAAGCTTCCGTGGGCTTCCAGAGGCTTCTCTCATAAAGCTGCAAGTATGGTACCTGGTGGAATTGCCCATGCGTGTAATACTCACCTCTCAGATATATTGAAAACATCCCCCAAATTGGCTAGCTTTGCTGCTATTTAAAACAGATTCATAGCCGGGCGCGGTGGCTCACGCTTGTAATCCCAGCACTTTGGGAGGCTGAGGCGGGCGGATCACGAGGTCAGGAGATCGAGACGACGGTGAAACCCCGTCTCTACTAAAAATACAAAAAAATTAGCCGGGCGTGGTGGCGGGCGCCTGTAGTCCCAGCTACTCGGAGAGTCTGAGGCAGGAGAATGGCATGAACCCGGGAGGCGGAGCTTGCAGTGAGCCGAGATTGCGCCACTGCACTCCAGCCTGGGTGACAGAGCGAGACTCCGTCTCAAAAAAAAAATAAATAAATAAAAATAAAACAGATTCATATTACACTCCATAGATTTCATCTCTGCAGACACGGCACCTGTCGTGGGGCTTAAACACATTATCTCTATTGCCACATAAACTACAGAGCGGAGGCAGTTGCAGGCAGCAGCCACCCACAGGCTGTGGGGCAGGCTGCTTCCAGCCAGCAAAACTCCGGGGGCAGAGAGGGTCTGCATGGGCCTAGAGGCCTAGGGGGCCAATCAGAAAACTGGCGACATTGACAAGTAGCCAATCAAGCCATAAGTAGAAAGTTGCACCGGTTGTGGGGAGTGGAGCTTTGGGGATTTGAAGTCCTTTGACCCAATCAGCTTATAGGGCCAGGGAGGCTCCAGAGGGTTCTCCCCTGTGCCCCTCTGCTGAGGCCTGGGGTAGCCTGGCTAAGCTTCTCCAATTCCCCCAAGACTTTCGTTTTCTATCAGTAGTCATCTTCGCTCCTGTTTACTGTGCACCTACTATGAACCAAGCCCTTAGTTCACATAATTGCACCATCAAGTGGTTCTTAGGACCCTAATTTAGAGATGCACTAACTGAAACTTACATAGATTAAAGCAGCGGTCCACATATTTGAACTTGTATTAGAATCTCAGGGCTTGTTAAAACTCAGGGTGGGGACTTCTGGACCCCACCCCATCCCAGGTTGGGCAGGTCTGGAATGGGGATCAAGGATTTGTGTTTCTAATAAGCTCCCAGGTGATTTGGATGCTGGTGGTCCAGGGAACACACTTGGAGAACCACCAGGTTAAAGGACTAGTCTTGAAAATAGTGCTAGAATACAAATCTAGATCCAACACAAAACCTCTGTGGCCTGGGCTGCCCACCACCCCTTTCTTTACAGGTGTGCGGCATTTTATTTCTCCACCAGCAATAGCCTCGGTTGGGTCCGCTCCACCCAGCTTCACTGATTCACTGCCTAGAAGGCTGCCTTCCCCATCTGCAGCACCCGCCTTGTTCCCCCAGAGCAGCCAGCCAGAGCCTCCAGTTGGGGCCGTTAATTTTATCTTCTACCACTTCGAAAGCACAACAGCTGGCAGGGGAGGGGCAAGGCAGGTGAGCGGGTGCTTCCAGGCACCTCCCTGCAGAGCAGAGACGGTGTGGGTGGATGATGTCCACAGCCACTGGGATCCTTCATGAACCCGCTCCACTCAGAACGGCCCCCATCTCAGATTCCGGCCATCCACCAGTGGGTGGCCGCTGCCTGCAACTGCCTCCGCTCTGTAGTTTATGTGGCAATAGAGAGAATGTGTTTGAGCCCCACGACAGGTGCCGTGTCTGCAGAGATGAAATCTATGGAGTGTAACATGAATCTGTTTTAAATAGCAGCAAAGCTAGCCAATTTGGGGGATGTTTTCAATATATCCGAGAGGTGAGTATTACACACATGGACCCCAGGCCCCCCACCCCTCACCACTGCACCAAGCACAGGAGTTCCCATGGCCGCTTTCAAGTTTGGGGGTGGGGTTAGATTCAGCTCAGCAGCTGCCACATAAAAGGGCCCATTGCAGCCCATGTAAGCACAGACGCAGCGTTTATCTCTCCTGTCACTGACGGCGGCTCCATTTGGGGGCTTTTTGTTGTTTTTTTTTTTTTCCCTTGGCTGCTGTTACTACTCAGTTCAATATTTAATTTTCCCATAAACCAAAGAGCTGCACTTTTTTTTCCCTCTCTCTTTTTCTTGCCGGGGACGGCCTCCCAGTTGTGGGATCTGTCTCTTCGGGTCTCTGCTGGGAGAGAGGGGCTTAGGATGGGGCTGGAAATTTCAGCCCTTCCAACTTGGGCAGGGATTGGAGGGAAGGATGCCTGGGCCCTTCCCCCCAGTACATTCACTCATTCACTTGGAAAACATGTATTGAGCAAATCCTGGTGTGCCAGGCTCTTGGGTGCAGCCACAGGTAAGAAGCCTTCCCTGACCTCGTGTTGCTTATACTCTAGTGAGGGTGTCGGAGGAAAAGAGCTGTGTGTGAACCGATATGTGAGATAATTATACACTGTGAGGTGCTCTATGAAGAAAATATGCAAAATGCTGGGGCCCCAAACAAAAGAGAGCTTAGCTCAGACTGAGGGGTGACATTTGAGCTGAGACTTCTTGAAAGTCCTGACAAGGCTCAGCCAGGCTAAAAAGCTGAGTGAAAGACTTCAGGCAGAGGCAGCTGCAGATGCAAAGGCCCTGTGGCTGGAAAGAGCTGAGTGTGTTCATAGACCCAAAGAGAAAAATGTCTCAGTGTGTTTGGCGCATGGTGATGGGAGGGTGAGTATTGGTCAAGGTGTAAATGTTGGAGAAGGGAGCAAGGTCTACAGCACTGCAGGGTCTTCTGGAATTTTCTTCCACAGATGGGCTATGTTCTTTCCTGTGCTGGGAGAAATGAAGGAAACAAACAGACATTGAAATTGAACCCCTATTACATGGCTGGGTGACACCAGCTCTGAGGCTAGGTGGAAGAAAGACAAAGCTCCAACTTCCAGGGAACACGCACTCTAGTGGGGAGACAGATGTTGACCCAGAACAGAATAACAAGCAGCAAGGAGTATGAAAAGCACAGGGTGCTCCAGGCACACTCAGAGGAGAGGCTCTAACCCCGTCTGGAAAAACCTGGGAAGGCTGCCTGGAGGAGGCAACATCTGAGGCCAGCCTTAAAGGATGAGGTGGAGTTAATCAGCAGAAGGCCCAGTGTGTGCAGGGCACAGAGGAGATGAGCAAAGTGAAGAGGGAACCACAGGCAGCTCAGCATTGCCGAAGCAGGGAGGGCTTCCCAGAGGAGGTGCTCTTTTGAGCAGGTTCTTGAAGGAGCAGAGAGACTAAGATGTGTGGAACCAAAAGAAAAAAAAAGAAAGAAATTAAAGTAGGGAACGTGGAGGGACATTTATATTCATGGACATTTTTATATTAAGAAGGTGGTTTTCTTCTTTTGTGAAATATGGTGTAATGACTAAAAGTTGATTGAAAAGGAAGGCAGTCAATAGAGCAGGCATGCTGAGAGGAAAGAATGGATTTTTTGCAAACAATATAATTTTGAACTTGTCTCTCCCCTCCCCCATCCCTCCCCCAAACCTAATTGATTACCACCCCATGATGAATGACACTGGGAGCCGGAGTGTGCTAAGCACCTTAGTAGAGTGTTACCCAAGGAGCTGGAGAGATTTTCCCTTCCTCGAGACAATGGTTACTCCTGGGAGGGAAATAAATTCCCCTATACATTGTTCTCAGCCAAGAGAGGGGCGTGGGCCGTTGGAGAGATAATATAATTAAAGCTTTCCTGTTTGCTCAGCACTTTGCTATCCTTACAGAAGGTTTATGTTTATTTTTCCATTTGCTTCTCCTCTCAAAAACCCTGGAAGCTGAGAGGCTGGCAGGGTATGTCTTATTGAACTCATCTGATAGATGGGAAGACTGATGACCAGAGGCATCAACTGATTTGCCCAAAGTTCTATGGGATGTTGGGAGCAGAGCCTGGGCTAGAATCTTGGTCTGACTCTATTAGAGCCAGCACCCTGGGAGAAGTGGGAGCAGACCTCATGGAAGAGAATTTAACTCTAGTACTCACAGTTTGACACAGGCGTGGGGCAGATTTCCCTCTCCAACAATTCTGAGATTTATATCAGATCAGGTTTGTGTTCCCAAATTTCAAAGGCCGCGGGATGATTTACAGAGCAAAGAGGAGCTGCCGCATTGTCTCCAAAGTGAGTTACGATGACCGAAATAAAGTTCTGCTTTCAAGATAAAGACAGGCAATATTTCAGAGTTAATTTCATAAAACCGATCATCCGACCATTACCTCCCTGTGTCGATGTTAACTGTTGAGTCTAAAATAACTTCAACTCCTGCCTCCCCTGGTGGCCATGGAACAGGAGTGATGGAGGTTGGCTGTGACATGCAGCTGTGTCAGATGGAAGCCACTTTACCTTTCCCGATGCTAGAAAAAATTATTCATGGAAACTTCTAGCAGCAATTCTCTCCTCTGAAGGCAAAGTAAAAAAATAAACCAGAAAATCAACTGGTTTGGTTGGGGGTGGGGGCAGGGATCGGTGGATTTAAGGGAGTTTTATGGTGGTGCCCTTGGTTGATCATCCCCGTGGACTTATACAATGGGGTCGGCCTTTCCTACCACCCAGGTCTGGTGTTACGCAAGTGGAATAATGTATCTGTAAGTAGTTTGTAAATTATGAAGCTCTTCCCATGTCTACTCTTTTTTTTTTGAGACGGAGTTTCACTCTTGTTGCCCAGGCTGCAGTGCAATGGCACAGTCTCAGCTCACTGCAACCTCTGCCTTCCAGATTCAAGCGATTCTCCTGCCTCATCCTTCTGAGTAGCTGGGATTATAAGCATGTGCCACCACACCCAGCTAATTGCATATTTTTAGTGGTGACACGGTTTCTCCATGTTGGCCAAGCTGGTCTTGAACTCCTGACCTCAGGTAATCCGCTTGCCTCGGCCTCCCAAAGTCCTGGGATTACGGGCGTGAGACCCTGCACCTGGCCTAGATTCTTACTATTACTACTACAATTATGACTACTTTTTATTCTTCCCCAAGCAAAATATGCCTGCTTGGTGTCTCTTCACCTTAGAAGGGTCATTTCAGATGAAAGGTGCGATGAGTGTGATGAGTGTGTTTACTCACCCACCCCCGCCACACACACCCCAGAGAGCATTGCACTGCCACAGGCATTTCAGAAAACACAGCCTCAAAGGCCATAAAAATGAGGCACTGATGGTGGGAGCACTGGACATCATTGTCTATAGGTGATAACAGAAGAGTGGGAGGGAGATTGGTGAGCCAGGGGTCTTCGTTGATTCTTTGCCACCTGGATCTCCTGGAATACAGTGGAACACAGGCAGGTGGCCTCACCTTACACTGTTCATTCTGTTACCTGACTTTGTATTTGGGATTATTCTTGTCCAGGAAGTCATGTAGAGTTGATATCTGTGTTCACAGCTGATCTTCCACCTTTGATTGAACACTTTCTGGGGCATGAGATCTATCCCAGGCATAGGGCACATAAAAAGCTGCTGGCTTTTGACCTTGGCCAGAGACTGTAACAGGGATGGGAATGGCGATGAGAATGGAGATGGTATTGGGTTGGGGATGGGATGGAAACAGAAATGAGAATTGAGTTGGAGATGAGGATAGAGATGTGATAGAGATAAGTGTGGGGACAGGAATAGAAGTGGTGATAGGAACAGAGGTGGGATAGAGATGGGGGAGGAGAAGGAGTTGAAGTTGGTCATGAGATGGAGACAGAAATGAGGAGAGAATAGGGGATGGAGATTGAGGATGGGGAGGGATGGAAATGGAGCTGAATGTGAGGATAAAGACAGAGATGAGAATGGAGATGGAGTGGAGGTGGGGATAGAAATGGGAATGGAGATGAGGATGGGGAAGGGGATATGGATGGGAATGGGATGGAGATAGAGATAGAGATGGAGATGGGCATAGATAAGAATAGAGAAGGAGATTGAGATTGAGATGGGGAGGAGATTGGGATGGGGATGGGGATACAGATGGTGGAGGAGATGGAGATGGAGATGGGACTGGGGTTCGGGATGGGGGTAGATATGGGTTTGGAGATAAAGATGGGGTTGGGGATGGTAATAAAGACAGGGAAGGAGATGGAGATGAAGATGGAGTGGGGATGAGGGTGGAAATGGGGATAAAGATAAGGAAGGAGATGAAGATGGATATGGGGATGAGGATATGGATGAAATGGGGAAATGAATGGGGATGAGGGTGAGGGTAGGAATGCGGATGGGGATTGGAATGGAGATGGGGGATGAGGTGGGGATGGGGATGGGAATGAGGTGGAGGAGGAGGTAGAGAGGGGGAGTGGGGTGGGAATAGGAATGTAACAGGGGAAGCCTAAGTGAAGGAAGGCTGTAGACTCTGAAGCTCTGAAACTGGCTTTTGTTGGGCTATGCGGGCAGGAACTACGTACTTGGTCAAGAGAAGGCAAAAAGAAAAGAAGAGGGAGATGCTAATAGTGACGTGAAGGGTGAAGCATCTTTCAGGAGCCAGGGACTCCTGGATGGAGATGGCTCCCTGACTGCCGGCACTCAGAGCCCACCAGGAGACAGGAGGTGAGATGCAGAGTGACATTTTCCTAGAACTCACTGATGGGAGTATATTGATGGGGAGGGTGTGGGAAGCCTGAGCTGTCCGTGCTGATATTAACAGCTCCGCTATGTCATCATCCATACAACTGAAATCTGTTATTGTCTTATGAGCTTGATTAGCTGTACATATTGCTAACATCTGCTCAGAAATATAACGAGGGATGGAAACACAGCTCCAGTCAGGGTCTGTGTGGGTGGTGCGTGTGACTCAGGTGCAGATCTCCAGAGTGTGTGTGAATGTTTGGGGGGGGTGGGGGGTGTAAGCACCATACTGTGCAAAGAACCCAGGATTTGGAAGGCTAGGGGCCATTCCAGGCTCTGCCACTGACTTAGGGTGTGATTGTAGCCAAAGCTGTGCCTGTCTCTGATCTCAGTTTGCTTACTTATAAAATGGAAAGTCTAGACCAGAGTTGTCCAACAGAAATATAATGTAAACTACATATGTCACTGTAAGTTTTCTAATAACCACATTAAGATAAGTTTAAAAAAGAAAAGGTGAAATTAATTCTAGTAATATATTTATTAAACCCAATATATCCAAAATATTATCATGTCAACATGTTATCAATATATCTTATGTGCTTCTTAAAAAAATTAAGACTTCAGTTTTATACTTACAGCACATGTGAACTTGAACAAACCACATTTCAGGTGCTCCCCAGCCGCATGGGGTATGTGGCTGCTCTACGGGACAGCCGAAATCTAGGGCATTTTCTGATCTCCTCACTAAACTGTGAATGCCCCAAAGGTATAACCATGTTTTATTCTCCCAGTCCTTAGCAAGGAGGCTCAAATAAGAATGTTAGTAAATCACGCTGACAATAAGCACAGCTAATATGTATTGGGTGCACTTTCAAAACACTTTGCAGGCACTACATTACTGAATCTTCACAAGTATCTTATAATTCCATTTTTCAGATCAGGAAACCAGGCTCAGAGAGGTTAAGTAACTTGCCCAAGGTCACACAGCCAGTAAGTGGTACAGCTGATCTTTGAAATCTGGCTAGTCTGATCTACAGCCCACCTCCTTAGGCATCGTCCTATACTACCTCCCTTATTCATAGTCACACAAATAATTAAAATTGCTACCCTGCCTTGCAGGTAACTTACATGTGCCATCACATTTACTCTTCAAAGCAAACCTCTAAGAAGCCAGGCATAGTGGCTCACACCTGTAATCCCAACACTTTGGGAGGCTAAGTTGGGAGGATCGCTTGAGGCCAGGAATTCAAGACCAGCTTGGACAACACAGCAAGACCCTAGCACTACAAAACATTAAAAAAAAAAAAAAAAAAAAAAAAAAAAAAAAAAAAAAAAAAAAAACAGGTGTGGTGGCACACACCTGTGGTCCCAGCTACTCGAAAGGCTGAGGCAGGACAAGTGATCACTTGAGCCCAGGAGATCAAGGCTGCCGTGAGCCATGATTGTGCCACTTCACTGCAGCCTGGGTAACAGAGTGAGACCCTAAAAGAAAGAAAGAAAGAAAGAAAGAAAGAAAGAGAGAGAGAGAGAGAGAGAGAGAGAGAGAAGGAAGGAAGGAGGGAAGGAAGGAAGGAAGGAAGGAAGGAAGGAAGGAAGGAAGGAAAAGAGAGAGAGAGAGAGAGAGAAAGAAAGAAAGAAAGAAAGAAAGAAAGAAAGAAAGAAAGAAAGAAAGAAAGAAAGAAAGAAAGAAGGAAAAGAAAAGAAAAAAGGAAGGAAGGAAGGAAGGGAAGGGAAGGGAAGAAAAGGAAGGAAGGAAGGAAGAAAGAAAGAGAAAGGAAAGAAGGAAGGAAGGAAGGAAAGAAAGAAGGAAGGAAGGAAAAGAAAGAAAAAAAAAAGGAGAAGCAATCCTCTCCTCTCAGGACAGTTCTAGGTGTCTGATCTCTATTTGCTCAGTGAAGGTAAGAAAGAACGAATGAGTGATTTTAAAGGAGTCTCCTGCCTGTTTCTGAGCCTGTAGGCTCAGAGTGTATCCTGGAGTGTATCCTGATACCTATTCACCTGCCATCATGAGCCATGCCAGAGTTTTGTGCTAAGCTCTAACTGCAGAGTTCACTGATCTTTGGGGTAACTGAGTAACTAGAGCCACCCACAGCATCAGTTCCTGATGGAACTGGATTATAAGGCATCCATGGAAGGTAAGCGAATGTTCCTGGTGGTTCAAATGTGTACTTACATCTAAAGGCATCAATAGATACAAGCTCCCTTTTTCTTCCCAAAGGTTGAGGTGGCTCAGCTTCATGTCAGAGGCTGGGCTCTGGAGTCAGACTGCCTGAGTTCAAATCCTGGCTCTTCTTCATACTGGCACCGTGAGGGAGTCTGAGCAAGTTGCTTCACCTCTTAAGTTTCCCCATCTGTAAAATGGGAATAAATAAACCCAGCTTGTAGACTGATGGTGAAGACAGAAAGAATGCACACACGTTAAGAACTCAGAACAGGTCCTGATTCCTAAGAGTTAGCCGTTGTGGGTTCTTGTGTGGGGTCCAGGTTTTCGGTTGAGTTTTGGACAAGTTAGATGGCAGAATCTGCAATTTCTAGGTAATTGACGTGTTCTGGTGTGTTTTTCCCTTCTTGGAATTCCTATCCCGCTTGCCATCTGTTTTATGCGATCTTACGCTTAATTACAATTCTCCGTCTATTGTTCTCCCATTGTTTTCTGTGTGCTCTGCTTCTCTTGCTGACAGCATGGGTTGGCTCCTTGAATGAATGAATGACTCATACCTTATTTCATTTCACTAGGCCTTGAAATAGAGTTGTCCGTGTGTCTGTCGCCCCCACCTGACTGTGAACTTTGCAATGCTTCACCTGTTTCATCACTGGACACCTCCTGGCAGCACCTGGCATCGTTCCCGGCACCTAGTAGGTGTCAGGAAATGTTTGTTGAATTTAATTAAACTTAACTAGAGTGAAAACCTCCTGCGGGAAGGAAAGGCCCATACCTCTTTATTTTCTCTGCTTCCCTCCCTGTGCATGGCCCAAGGCTAGGTAAATCAGAATTGACAGCTTTTCCCAAGCGAGGCTCTAAGATTCTGGCTCCTGTCCTGCTGCTTATGAGGAGGTTAGGGAAATAATAGCAGAAATCACAATAATAGCAAATTCCTACCATATGCTAAGCCTTTTCATGTGCATTAGCTGGTTTTGTCCTGGAAAAATGTCTGCCAAGTATTAATATTATTCCCATTTAGCAAATTGGGGGACTGAGGCTCACAGTTTTGGTGACTTGCCCAAGCATGTGAAGGTGGTGGTGACTGAGCTGGGATTCAGACCCAAGTGTGCCTGATGGCCCAGTCCCTGCCCCTTGCGATGCCCTGCGGTGTCTGGGAGCAAGGGTTTTGACAAACCAGCCAGGGGCAGTGGATGAGGAGAGAAGAGAGGTTGAGTGGGTGGGAGGAGTGACCAAAAAAATAAGCCAACTTCCAGAAAGGACGGAAGGGAAGACTCCTGGCCACAAATAGCTGTCCAGCTGCCCCCATCCGAGTGTACGGTACCGTCCTCCCTAGCTGACATTCCCGCTCTGTTTTCACTCTCTTCCAAATGCAAGTCAGACCATGTCACTGCTCTCACTGAAAACCTTCAGTGGCTCCCCATTGCTCTCAGGATAAAGAAGAACAACCCATAACCTGTGCTTTAAAGATAAATCAGCCCTCTGGTGGCTAGGGCAGAGGAAGGGGGGAAAAGGCCCCAAAGTATAACAGTTGCTGTTTTTTGTGATGTGAAGATACTCACTGTGACAAGTTACAGACAGTTAACCGCTGGTTCATAAAATTCCTGAAAATGTCATAACCTGCTCCAGCATGCCAGTTCAAGTCATAATCCCCCTGACAGCACGCCACATGCTCTGTGCCTTGCCCATATGCCCAGCCCCGCTGGGCACCACATTCTCCCTGGCCTGCCATGCTGTCTCCTGGCCAACCTACTGCTGGGCCCTGGCACAAAAATAAGCCAGGTATGGTGGCACACACCTGTGGTCCCAGCTACTTGAGAGGCTGGGCATCTCAGGGCTTGTTAAAACTCAAGGTGTTAAAACTCAAAGCTCTTTCTACCTGCCACGCTGTCTCCCACCTACTCTTGTGACCTCAGATCACAGCAGCAATGTGGCTGCTTCAGCAGCATCTGCCTGGAACTCCCAGGCTCAGGCACAGTCCCTTCAACACACTGATGCCTCCAGGGATCTGATGCACTTCACGCTTTGATCTGTGCCATCTCTTGATTCCTGTGTGTCTTCTGCACTAAACTGTAAGCTCCAGGAGGGGAGGGCTCTTGTCTATATTCCCAGCAAGGATGTCTTCCTCACTGTAGTGGGTGCCGATGGCACCCCCTGGAGTTTGGCAACATCTGCCTTCTCCCACCCCCAGCACCCAGCATGGACCTGGCCCATCTTAGGTCATCAGTGAACTCTTCCTGAATCTCCCAGTTGAGCCCTTGTCTTCCTGTGCTTCCTTTTGGGGCAGCTCCTCCCACCTCCATTGAAGTGGTGGCCGCTGACACACCAGCCCCCTTCAGCCGCTACCAAGCCCAGAACTTCACGCTGGTCTGCATCGTGTCTGGAGGAAAACCAGCACCCACGGTGAGTACCCCTGGAGCACCCAGCTCCTTCCTATCTGCCGGACCACCCTGCTTTGGGGCTGGTCCAGCTGCAGGTGTCTCCACTGTGCCTGGAGAGGGAGTGGTTGGCCAGGGCTGACTCTGTCCCCATCTGCCTTGGTCTGATCCCGTTTACCCATCGGACCAGCCCAGACATCCCTGTGCCCCTGTTGCTCCCCATCTCCCCATGCTGAGAACCCCCACTCCTCCTGGAGGGAGAGTCCTAGAACTTCACAGCAGGAGCAGCCTTTCGGGGAGCCCAGGATCCAGCATGCCTGACCCGTTATTGAGTCCCACGGAGACAAATGAAAGGGGGCCCTGAGAGGAAAAGGGGCTTGTCCCAAGTCACCATGGCACTCCTGACAGAGCTAGGTCTCAAGCTCCAGGTTCACTGGCATTCCCAGGAGCCCATGTGATCAGCAGGAAGTCCATCTGAAAGAAGGAGGGAGAGGATGGAAGGGAGAGAAGGAAGGGAGAAAGGGAGGGAAGAGAGAGGAAATTCCTTTTTGACCAACTTGTTAGACCCAATGTAGTTTCTTTGATATTTGTCAGTGGAGTTCACGAGATTTTTTATGACCTCTTGAAGGGGGTGGGGTAGGAGGTGCAGCGTCCAGAGAGCTGGGGTCCCGGCCCTGCTGTACTCACAGAACAACCATGAGCAGGGAATCCCCCCTCCCCACCTCTGCCTCTGTTTCTTCAAGGAAGTTGAGAGGGCTGGACAATATTCGTTTTTCAGCTTTTTTAGTAGCACCAGGACCCTTTTGGTCTAAATGATATACAGGGAAGCCTCATATATATGACATTTAAAAGTGAAGAGAGGCCAAGTCACTCTCATTGACATGTGAAGCACCTCTTTAGAACCCGTAGGCTTCCATGAAACCTGTGTGGAGAAACTTCGGGCTACGTACCCTTTCAATTTTGACATTTTGTAATACTTTGGGTCTTGATCCTGTGAGTTTCATACAGTACTAGGATTTAGCAAGGTGTGGAGCTAGAGCAATGGGTACATAGGGTTACAGTTCAAGACGGGAGCCAAATGGTTCCCCTCATTCCAGACCCAATTGTCTCCCAGGCATGGTCCAATGGTGCGGCCTTGGGAATCTAGGCCAGCCCTGCCTTGGGACCTGGGGCAGGTTGGTAAATGGGTCTGTAGAGGTCCAGGACAGGGCAGTAAGCAGGTGCACAGAGACACAGGTAGGGCAGCGGGCAGGGGCACAGGGATGCAGAGACACAGGTGGGACAGCAGGCAAGGGCACAGAGACATAGGTGAGGCAGTGGGCAGGGGAGTAGAGACACAGGTGGGGCAGTGGGCAGGGGCACAGAGGCACAGGTGGGGCAGTGGACAGAGGTGCAGAGGCACAGATGGGGCAATGGGCAGGGGCACAGAGGGACAGGTGGGGCAGTGGGCAGAGGTGCAGAGACACAGGTGGGATTATGGGCAGAGGAGTAGAGACACAGGTGGGGCACTGGGCAGGGGCGCAGAGACACAGGTGGGGCACTGGGCAGGGGCGCAGAGACACAGGTGGGGTGGTGGACAGAGGTGCAGAGACACAGGTGGGGTGGTGGGCAGAGGTGCAGAGACACAGGTGGGGTGGTGGGCAGAGGTGCAGAGACACAGGTGGGGTGGTGGGCAGGGGAACAGAGACAAGCCTCAGTCCCTAGGAAGTGGACCCAAAAAGGTAGCTTCAAAGCCAGTTGCTGAAAGCAGGACGTGACCCCAGATTTTCCCCTTTGGAAGCCATGGACAGGTCCAGTCTCCCTAAAATCAGGAAAGCTGTTTTTTTCTCACAACGAGAAAGTCCTTTCCTGAAAGGCACAAAGAAAGGCTTTTCACAGCCCAGGGGCTGCAAGAAGACCCCGCCTACCCAGCCTGTCTGCCTACCCAGACATTTGTGACACGGCAATAAAATATTCAGATATAGACATGCAAAAGAACCTCATCTCCCCAAATCCCAGGCATCTTATGTTTGCCTGAGACATCAGAACTTTAAAGTAATTCTTTGATATAAATTGCAAACCTGCATTTAAAGCACTTTTCAAACAGAAAAAAGAAAAGAAGAAAATAAATGGGGGAAAAAAAAACCAACGCAGGCTATCATGTGCATAAGAGATTCTTTGTTGGCATTACAAACTCTGACAAAAATCCGACATTTCATATCTCCCATCCCCTCCCACCTCCTTCACCCCCCTGCAGCCCCTCCCTCCACACACTTTCCTTCTGCTCCCCCACCTGTGTCCCAGAGAGCTGCATCCCACTCTTCCCTCTCCTGCCCCACTATCGATTTATTTATCTGATTTATTAAAAATACTCCCAATCCCCTCAGGCCTCTGGGCACATGTACCAAAATAAAAAGACAGCAAATTAAATTAAATGCCACCTCGCAAAACTTGAGTTCCCCATCAGCAGAGAAAGCGAGGAGATGTTTGCTCTCACCTCATACCCGCACCTAGCTTCCTCCCACACATGCACCTGTTTTCTGCCTTCCATCTCCAAAACGCACACCCACAGAGATTCTTTCTTCCCTGATCCTCTCCCAACATCTCACTTAATCTCCGGTGCCTTCCATTTTTCCCTCATCCCCATGCCCTCCCTGAGTGGGCATGGACCATACCCTTGGACCCCAGGTGGCTGGCCATGGTGTAGGCCAAAGTCCCCATTTCCCACGTGGTTCCACTGACTCATCCAACAGCCCCATGAAGCAGGTGTCTTATTCTTCTCTTGACAAGTGAGGAAACTGAGGCTTAAAAAACCTCACCAGTTGGTAAATGATGGGATTGGGCTAAGCCTCTGCCCCAAGGGCCTGCATGTGTTCCCATTGTACCACTCTGGCTCATAGTTCTTGGGGGTGTTGAAGGGAAAGGAGTGGGGTGAGGGCTACTGTCTAGACTACTATGCTCTGGAAGAACTGGCATCCTGTGCCCAGTTCATGGGAGAGCCCATTGGGAGGTTGAAGTTAGTAGCACAGAATCATTTTCCCACACCCTCCTTGCAATGGCAGGTTTATTTCAAACGAGATGGGGAACCAATCGACGCAGTGCCCCTATCAGAGCCACCAGCTGCGAGCTCCGGCCCCCTCCAGGACAGCAGGCCCTTCCGCAGCCTTCTGCACCGTGACCTGGATGACACCAAGATGCAGAAGTCACTGTCCCTCCTGGACACCGAGAACCGGGGTGGGCGACCCTACACGGAGCGCCCCTCCCGTGGCCTGACCCCAGATCCCAACATCCTCCTCCAGCCAACCACAGAGAACATACCAGAGACGGTCGTGAGCCGTGAGTTCCCCCGCTGGGTCCACAGCGCAGAGCCCACCTACTTCCTGCGCCACAGCCGCACCCCGAGCAGCGACGGCACTGTGGAAGTACGTGCCCTGCTCACCTGGACCCTCAACCCACAGATCGACAATGAGGCCCTCTTCAGCTGCGAGGTCAAGCACCCAGCTCTGTCGATGCCCATGCAGGCAGAGGTCACGCTGGGTAAGACTTGGTGGGGGCCCTTCTGTAGAGCCCTTGCAGACCCGGGTATGGGGAGAGCCTTGGAATAGAGTTCCCGGGCTGAGGACAGCCATGGAGAGGGGGAGGAGATGGAGCAAACTGGAGTCAGGATGAGCACAAATGGTAGAGTCAGGTTCTTAGGGAGGTTTGCTGAGCTGGATTGGAGAAGATGGGAGGTACCCACAGGCCAAGGTAGTTTGCTGGGTTGAGCCAAGAACAGGAGAGGTCAGAAGAGTTTGCTGGATAGGGTCAGGGACACAGGAGATCGGGGAGGTCAGAGGAGTTGCTGGATTAGGTCAGGAACGTAGGAGGTCTGGGAGGTCTTCTGGAAGGGTCAGAAACAAGAGATTGAGGAGATTTGCTGGGTTGGGTCAGGAACATGAGAAGTTGGGCAAGAGCAAGGGAGTCGCTGGGCTGGGTCAGCAACATGAGAGGTCAGGGAGTTTGCACAGTCCAGATAAAAAAATGGAAAGTCAGAGAAATATGCCAGATTGGTGTTAAAAACAGGGGAGGTTTTCTAGGTCAAAAGTGGAACCAGGAAGTTTGCTGGGTAAATAAAGAATACACAAGAGTCGGGTTTCTTCAGGAAGGGTTGCTAAGTCAAGTCAGAAGCATAGAAGGTCAGCGTGAAGACCAGGGGAGGCCAAGATTTTTCGAGTCAGCCTCAGGAGCACAAGAGATCAGGGGACATTTGTCGGGTCAAGGAGAGGAAACTCGAGGTCATGGCGTGCTCAGGGGAGTTTTCTACATCACAGGTGGGAACATGGGAGGTGATAGGGAGATTTTCTGGATTGCATATGAGCCCAGTGAGCTCAGAAGATAGTTGCTGCATGAGGGTTGCGAACCTGGGAGGTTGCAGGCTTGCTGGATCAGGTTCGGGAATTCTGAAAGTCATAGGAATTTTTGCCAGGTTGGGGTCAGGAACACATAGGACTTGGAAGGATATCACTCTGGCTTACACTTTTAAGCACAACGAAAACCCTGTCATCTGTGGGTATGTGGGAGGCAGGCAAAGAGGACACTGGCTGCTCACAGCAAGCTCAGCCCAAGAACCCAATCCCTGTCCATGATCTGCTCCTCTCCCCACAGAGCACCAACCCAGGGATCCCCAAAGCAGTTCCCCAGTAACTCACTCCCTTCCCCTTATAGTTCTCCTCCCCACTGACTCAGGGAAGGGAAAGGGGAGATGTGGAATCTTCGCTGCTGCTGGAAATATACAAGACTCATCTCCAGTTGTTTGTATGGACTGGGTGGGCAAGGGCAGGGGATGGGCACAATGACCTCTACTTGTCCTTTCCCCTATGTCCTTTGAACCTTGATCTGCAGCCCCCAGCAGCTCCTCCCTGAGCCCGAGATGCCTGGGCTCATACTCCAAAACTCCTGTAGTGTTCAGGGGCTGCCTGGAGCAGTCCACAGCCTCTAACCCAGGCCACTCATGACCAAGGACTGAGAGCAGTAACTGACAAGAATTGGGACTGCAGCTTGTGTCAGGTGTTCTAGAGAGCTTCTGTTTCAGCTGGACCACCAGAAAACCTAACACCTCCTCAGTATCAAATACCAAAGAAAAGGCGTTCTTGTGCGGATAGTATGTACTATGTGCCAGGAACATCTGCAAGGATTCTCACCCAATTCTCACAAGCACAAGTTGGCTGTGTAGTCCCATTTTGCATATGAGCAAAACTGAGGCTCAAGTTGATAGAGTCCTTTGCCAAGTCATTAACTTTGTATGTGGCACTGTTGAAATTTCAAGCCAAGTTTATTGGTGCCTTCTTCACTCACTACCATGCCAACCACTGAACTCACCAGCCCCAGGGCTGGGTGTCTCGGCTGGTTATGGGACTGGTTCCCTGAAGACCCATTACAATGGCCCTTTGATTTTCTCTCTCTCTCTTTTTTTTTTAACAGAGTCTAGCTCTGTCGCACCCAGGCTGGAGTGCAGTGGGTGATCTCGGTTCACTGCAACCTTAGCCTCCCGGGTTCAAGCGATTCTCCCGCCTCAGTCTCTCAAGTAGCTGGGATTACAGGTGCCCACCACCACATCCGGCTAATTTTTTTTTTTTTTTGTACTTTTA
The DNA here is from genome assembly GCF_006542625.1 of Nomascus leucogenys. Classification (NCBI taxonomy): domain Eukaryota; kingdom Metazoa; phylum Chordata; class Mammalia; order Primates; family Hylobatidae; genus Nomascus; species Nomascus leucogenys. Next base: position 18,445,531 of record NC_044404.1, read on the forward strand.
ATAGAGACGGGGTTTCACCATATTGGCCAGGCTGGTCTCAAACTCCCAAACTCAGGTGATCCACCTGCCTCGGCCTCCAAAGTGCTGGGGTTACAGGCATGAGCCACCACACTCAGCAGCCCTTTGATTTTCACAGGCCACCTGCCGATACTGAAACTAACAATAAAGGCTAACATTTAGTGAGCACCTACTATATGCCACAGACTGTGGCTTCTCTTATATTAACCCAGTGAGACAGGCACCATTATTATCCCATATCACAGAGGAGGAAGCTGAGGCTCAGGGGTTGCCCAAGGCAAGTGGGGGAGAATTCAAAGGCTCCAGAGTCTGCTCTAAGCCTCTCACTCTGCCTCCTCACGGCGTCCCTCTGTCATAGGTGCCCACTTCCTGGGTACTCTTTGTTCATCATTCAGTAAAGATATCACAAGCAGGGCCACGCACAGTGGCTCACGCCTTTAATCCTAACACTTTGGGAGGCCAAGGCAGGTGGATCACGAGGTCAGGAGTTCAAGACTAGCCTGACTAACATGGTGAAACCCCATCTCTACTAAAAAAAAACAAAAAATACAAAAATTAGCTGGGCATGGTGGCGCATGCCTATAATCCCAGCTACTCAGGAGGCTGAGACAGGAGAATCACTTGAACCCAGCAGGCGGAGGCTGCAGTGAGCCGAGATCGCACTACTGCACTCCAGCCTAGGTGACAGAGTGAGAATTCGTCTCAAAAAAAGGAAAAAAAAAAGATATTACAAGCATCACTTAAGGCCAGGCCCTGTTCTAGGTGCTGGGATCTTCTCAACCCAGATCCTGCTCCTACCCCTCTCTTGGTCCTCCCACCTTGCCAGCCCTTCACTCCTCTCTCTGGACCCTCCATCCTTCCATGGCCTCTTCCTCCCCTGGCAGAGCAGCCTCCAACCCTTCACCTGGTTGCTTCATTTATGAAAGCCCCCTCCTGCCCCTCTTGTGGAAGCTCTGGCTTCCAGCAGGGTGGCACCCTTGCCCCACCCCACCAAGAATAAGGATGAGAAAGACGAAAGGCCAGATACAGACTTCAAGGCAGGTGGTGAAAAGTGAGCTTGTAGCTGACATCTCCTAGTGATGGGAGGGGGTGTGCCTCTGCTGGCCTGTGTGACCCCTATCAACGGCACCTCAAACCACATTAAAGCACTTGCCTGCCCTGTCCTGGATCCCAGACCCTCCCTTAACTGGAGGTGCCTCTGTGGGCACCCCCACTCCCCATCATCAGAGCAAGGGAAAGAAGGGCCCACTCATAGGCAGTGGGCCTGGACAGGCAGGTCTGCACACACTGAGGGATTTGGGGCATGGGGACACAGCAGGGCCACCAAGACGAAGGGTCCTAATTGGGTGGGTGAGTAAAGAGACACCTGGGCTGACTTCCTAGCCTCCCTCGACTGCTGAGTGAGAACTCAGACTTCTTAACGTCTCTGAGTCTCAGTTTTCTGACCTGATGAAGGGGGAGAATAGTAACTGCACAAATGTTTTGAGCACCTACTCAGAGCCAGGCTCACTGCAAGATGCTTTCCTCACCACGTCTCCTTTAAACCTGCAGTGAACCTGTGAGGCCGCTGACAGTTGCTATCATATTATTCCCATCTGAGAGGTGAGGGACTCAGGTTTAGAGTAACCTTTCTTAGGTCAGCCAGCCAAGGCTGTCTGGCCCCAGAGCCCATGTTCTTAGCCACTGTGCTCTACAGCCCACCTGTCAGGGCTGTGGTGAGGTGTCACTGAGCCAGGGGGTGTGACCAGGGGAGTGTGCCATGAGCCCAAGGGTCGTGAGTGTATGCACCTTGCACCATCAGGGCACCCTGCACTCTGGGTGAGACAGTGGGATGGATTAGGTGACCTCAGAGCACAAAATCCAATCATTCAACAAGGATTTTGAAGACCAGGCCAACGAGGGTGGGGCATGTCTCCCTGCAATGAGCCTTCGCTCCTCCTCTTCCCTTGCACGGATGCCCTCCCCAGCTGAAATGCCACCCCTCCAGGAAGACTTCTCTGACCCTCCCCCAACCCTTCGAGCTGTTCGTGCCTCTTCTGAGTTCTTGTCTCACCAGATTTGTACCTTTCTTGTGATCTGGACCACAGATGCCTGAGCGTCCTGGCACCCATCTCACTAAATGGCAACCATGTCCTTCCCATTGATCAAACCAGAAGCCTTGCAGTTCCCCACCTTTTCCACTCTTTCCTCCTATCCCACATGCAAACCGTCATTAAGCCCTGGCAGCTCGACTTCAGAATATATCCGAAATCTGCCACTCCTCACGGTCTCCTCTCTGAATACCCAACCCAAGCACCATCAGTTCAAGCCTGGGTTATTAGAGTAGCCTTCAAACTGGTCGTTCTGCTTCTACTTTCGCCCTATCCTATTTCCCACCCCGATTGATCTACTTAAAATATAAATCAGATCATGACACCCACCCACAACCTTCCTGTGGTAGACAAATAGATTGATAAAACAGGATAGAGTCCAGAAATAGACCCACATACACAGAGTTCATTGATTTTTGCCAAAGACCCCCAAGGCCGTTCAATCAGGAAAGAGAAGTTCTCTTAACAAATGACCCTGAAACAAATGAATAGGCATAAGGAAAAATTGAACCTGGACCCCTACCTCACACACACACACAAATTAATTTGAAATGAATCATGGATTTAAACGTAAAAGTCAGCATCGTGAAGCCTCTAGAACAAAACATAGACTTTGTGAAATTGGTGTAGCAAAGGTTTCTTAAAGTGGTCACAGAATAAAAACTAAATAAAAACTAAATGATAAATTGAAATTCGGTAAATTGCACTTAATCAAAAATTAAGTCTTCTGCTCTTACAAAGATATCCTTGAGAAAAATGAAAGGCAAACTATAGAATGAGAGAAAATACTCTCAATACATATATCTGACAAAGCATTTGTAACCAGAATATATAAAGAACTATGACAAATCAATAATGTAAGACTACCCAATTTTTTAAAAAAGAAAATATACAAATGGCTAATAAACATGTAGAAACGTACATTACATTATTAGTTATTACAGAAATGAATATTCCAACCTCAATGAGACAGCATTTCACATCTATTAGACTGGCTAAAATTTTAAAAACTGACAATACCAGATGTTGTCAAGAATGTAGAACAATCAGAATTCTCATGCTTTGCTGGCTGGAGAATAAAATGGTACTACTACTTTGAAAAACTGGCAGTTTCTTACAAAGATAAAAATATTTCTGCTCTTATGACCCAACAATTTCACTCCTAGGTATTTACCCAAGAGAAATGAAAACATATGTCCACAGCAGCTTTATTCATGACAACAGCAACAACAACAGAACTGTAAATAATCTAAATGTCCATAATTAGAAAAATGAATAAACAAATTTGTAGTATATTCATATAACAAAATACTTTTTATCAATACAAATACGAATAAACTCATGATACCTGCATTAGCATGGATGGAGCTCAAAAACATGTTGATCAGGCTGGGCACGGTGGCTCACACTTGCAATCTCAGAACTTTGGGAGGCCGAGGCAGGTGGATCACTTGAGGCCAGGAGTTTGAGACCAGCCTGACCAACATGGTGAACCCTCGGCTCTACTGAAAATACAAAAATTAGCTTGGTATGGTAGCTTACGCCTGTAGGCCCAACTACTTGGGAGGCTGAGGCAGGAGAATCCCTTGAACCTGGGAGGTGGAGGTTGCAGTGAGCCGAGATCGCGCCACTGCACTCTAGCCTAGACGATAGAGTAAGACTCCGCTTCAAAAAACAAAAAAAAATGTTGATCAAAAGAAGCCAGATGACAGAGTACTCACTGTGTGAGTCCATTTATATGAAATTCTAGAACAAAAAATAAATATCCATTGATAGAAATGGAACCATGTTGGCCTATGAAGAATGGAAATTGACTGGAAGGAGGCCTCTGCTCGAGTCCTCTACTCAGAGGGTCCTTCCTTGAACACTCTATCTAAAGCAGCCTCTCCCTCCTGGTTCCTTCTACCCCTTCTCTTGCTTTGTTTTCTTACATAACTAATTTCCACCTGCAAGTATATTCTATGTTTGCTTATTGTCTGAATCACCCACAAGGTAGGAAATGAGATTTGGTTTTAGATGTAATGGCAGTCAGGTGAACTGGCTTGAAAAATTCATTCTTCATATATTTTTTAACTGTGATAAAATTTATCTATTGGGAAATGCAGGTCCTTCAGTGCACAATATGACAAATTTGAATAAATGTGAATGCTGGTGTAACCACCACCCCAGTCAAACTCTGGGCATTCTCATCACCCACTAGAATTTAAATGGCACATGGGCAGGGTCTTTATCTGCCTAGTTCACAGAGTACAGGGCTCAGAACAACCCCAACATAGTTCTTAATAAACAACTGTTTAATAATTAATTAATTAATGCTTTTCTAGGTTGTTGAGAAGATTAAGTAAGGCAGTGCATACAAAGTGCTTATAGTGACAGGCGGAGCAAATATTCAGGAAACATAAGCTACTGTTATTATTCATCATAGTATCCCCAACAGTGACCCTGGATAGCGACCACCACAAATTAGGTATACAATAATTAGGTGGATAGAGCAAATGAATAAATGGATGGGTAAGCAAATTGGTAGGTTTATGGGTAGGCACTGGTGGATGTTTGAATAGATGAATGAATAAAATGAATGCTTGGATGGATGGAAGGATGGATGGATGGATGGATGGATGGATGGATATTTGGATGGATGTTCGGATGGATGTTTGGATGGATGAATGGATGGTTGGATGGATGGATGGATGTTTGGATGGGTGGATGGATGGATGGATGGATGGATGAGTAGTTTAGATGGATGAATGTTTGGATGGATGGATGAATGGATGTTTGGATAGATGTTTGGAGGGATGGATGAATAGATGGATGTTTGGATGGATGGATATTTGGATGGATGGATGGATGGATGGATGGATGGATGAGTGGGTGAATGGGTGAGTGATTGTCTTAGAAAGCATCCAGAATTCCTGGGGGAAACCTAGAGGAGCTTTTCCTTGAGATTCCACAGTCCTATCCTTGCATCAGGATGCTCAGGAGAGGTAAGGAAGGCAACTTATATGTCCAGGATCTTTTTCATCCCCTGAACAGATAGACATCACTTTACATTTCACATTGCAGTCTGATCTCCCTCCTCCATTGTCATTTTCAGAGTATTTCCTCAAGCAGGGTGGTAGCCTATTCTCCCCATTTACAAGTTAGAAAACTGAGGCCCTAAAAGTTGAAATGACTCATCCAAGTCATGCAGCCAGAAAGTAGAGGGCTAGGTGTCAATCCTGGGTCTCTGGACTCCTGCTCTTTCTCTATGTCCAGGGCTTGAGAGGCAGGAAAGTCCGGAGACTAAGAGCATTCCTTTTGGGCACTCTCAGCCATTGTGGTCTAGAAGCAGGCAAGTGGAGCCAGGTTTTAATTGTCTGGAGCTGCTAATGGGCCAGGCGCTGAGTGTCAGGAGCCTGAGGGTGGAAGGAGTGAGGAGGCTGAGAGCAGCTGGCTTAGCTTCCCGAAGCAACATCTCAACACAGCAGTGAAGGAGGGAGTCAGGGACCATCTGCTGCAAACGCACTTGTCTAGTGGCAGCTGCCAGGATAGAGCTTGAAAGCAACAAGGGAGGACCAGACCCCTCTTCTGCCCACCCTCTGTGCCCCTCAGGATCAGATGCACACAGGAGCCCAGGAGCCGGGGTGCCCTGGGTGGAAGAAGGCACCCATCTCTGCCCCACCTCCGCCCCTGGGCTCTGAGCCTCCCTCTGAAGCCCTATGTACCATCACGTCTTGTTACTGGTACTTCCTGTAGTGTGACCTTGGACAAGCCACTGCCCCCTTGGAGGGCCCGTTCTATGACCTGCACAATGGGTTTCGTGATAACCTGCCTCGTAAGTACCAGAATGGTGTGACCGTCCTAAAATGCCTAAAATGGAGTCTAGCGCATGTTCGACACCTGAGAAAGGCTGGTTCCTTCTTCCCTTACAACCAGCAGGCCCGTGTCCAGGCCTGAAGGAGTAAGCCAAGACCTTTAGAAAGCAGGGCAGTGAGGAATCTAACCTAGAAGGGAAAGGTGCCTGCCCCTGCCCTCCAGGGCTCCAGCCTACTCCAGGACCAGGATGCCCTTCAGCGCCCTCTCCTGGCTGCAGCCAACAATGCCACCCCAGCAGCACTTGAAGAACCTAAAGAGCCGCCAAGATTACCCAGGGCCAGACTGCCCTAGGCCTGGTTTCCCATCTGCAAATCGATGTCTACAGCACTTGAGAGTTCATTTTAAAACCCAGAAACTTACTTGGGTTCCCTGAGCCCTCATTTCCTTGTGGCGACAATCTCAAAGGCTGGAAGGCTAAATGAGATTATGCATATGGCACTTCATGTAGGTCCTGGCTCTCAGGACGCGCTAAACAAATGTTAGCCATCAAAGCTGCCACTGCCTGATGTTCCTGACGGCCCCGCGTGTTAGGCAAGGGGTATCATTGTTCCCATGTTGCACTTGGGAATGCGAAGGGGAGCCACTCATCCAAGGGTGCAAAGAACAGATTAGAACTCAGCTCTCAGGTATCCCAGGCCAGTGGCCCTTCCACACGACCGGCTGGCGGATGCAGCTGTAGAACCAGCCCTTCCCTACCCAGCTATTCCCTCCCCTTGGTGCAAGCCCTGATCTTCCCACGCATGCTTCCCTAGACCCATGTGGCATTTCAGATGTCTTGCTCATGGTTTAATTAATAGTCCTTTGCTTTCATTCTCAGAGAATGAAATTGGCAGTGCCTGGGAGACCACCCACATCTGCCAACTGCTCTGATTTCCATTCTAAGAGCTTTGAGTCAGAAAGAGAGGTCTGGGGACCAGCAAGGAAAGGTGGGGGTAATCCCAGGGCAGCCCCAGGGCCTCAGGACAAAACTTTTCCACCCTTAGAAGATGTTTACACAGAGTAGCACAAAGCATAGAGTACCAGACAAAACCCTCACCCCTTCCTCCAGCCCTGGAAACTCAATGGGTTCTGTCTCCCAACCCCCTTCCCTCCCTGACCTGCCTCTGTCCCATGCCCTGGCTGTTCCCTGTGCCTGGAATATGCCTCATGAGCTTCACAGCTCGGCTTAAATGTCAACTCCTTGAAAGAGGCACCCTGACCACTATCTGAGGATGTCACCCACCAACTCTGAGCCCCCTTCCCTTGGTCTAGTGATGTGCATGGAGCACTGTCACTCTCATCCTGTTTTGCGTATGTGTTTGTTTGCTTATGAACTCTCACCCCTACTGAAGTGGGAGCTCCATGTCAGCAGGCACTGGGTCTTGTTCACCACCATATCCTCAGCTCTGCTCCAAATGGCTGGCTCCATAATTACTGTTGAGTGAGTGAGTGAGTGAGTGAGTGAGTGAGTGAGTGAATGAATGAATCTGGGGAAAAGAGTGCTGGCGAGAAGGTCAGGAAACATGGGTAACTGGCTCTGTGAGTGGCCTTGGATAAACCTCTACATTATCCATGGAGCTCTGTTTCTCAGCTGGAACAAAGGGAACAAACCCAATGATCCCGAGTGGCTCCTCCATCCCTGATATTCTCAGGCGTTGTTCAGAGGATAGCCATGCCCTTGGGCATCTTGGCTTTCAAGCTCAGAGATATAAAGGGACTGAATAAGAGGTGATACAAGAAAGTGAGGAAGAGAGGCAGGGAGGCTGGGCACAAGGAAGGAGAAGATGGTCTTTCTTCCCACACCGTGTCCACCCCTACCCAGAGGTTCTAGAAAAATCCCACTGGGAAGATTAACCTGTTAGAAAGAGCACTGATGCAGGAGTAGGAGACCCCCACCTTGATCTTGGCTCTCCTCAAGGTGTGACCTTTGGGAAATCACTTCATGACTCTCTGAGGCCCAGTTAACTCAACTGGACAATGGGGCTGATGACACCAGAAACCACCTCGCAAGGGCATAGCGTGGGTGGGAGTTGGGGGTACCTCAAGTCTGGCTGCTGGCGCAGGCTGCTCCCCATCAGCAGCCTAGTAGCACGTGCCCCAGGTAAGTTTCCCTCCCTGACCCCACTGTCCACTGGGCCTCTCTGATCTTGTCCCTCATGGCACTGGCTTGTACTTGTCTGTTTGTCTTTCTTCTCCACTGATGTGTGAACCCCCTAAAGGAAGGAATCCTGTCCTTTATACACCCTTGACTCCCCAGGTCCTAGAGAGCATCTGATTCATTGCATGGGCTTAGGGAATATGTCTGAATGAATGCAGCTGTGAATGAGTGAATGAATGAATGAGCACACTGAGCTTCTAACAGAAGCAGCTGATGCCAAGGATGTTGATTGCTAGACTAGAACTTTCTCTTCCATGTACCCTGTCCCTCCTTTCCTTACTCTCTCTGACCTGGCCTTTCTCTCCCTACAGTTGCCCCCAAAGGACCCAAAATTGTGATGACGCCCAGCAGAGCCCGGGTAGGGGACACAGTGAGGATTCTGGTCCATGGGTTTCAGGTCAGCCTCTCTCTGAGCATCTGGGAGTGTGGTGGGAGGTGATAGAGGCACCAACCCAGCACCAGCATTCCTGGCGGTCCTCTCTAACACCCTTCCCTCAATCCCCAGCCACATCTAGTGGGTTTCAGTTTCCCAATGTGTAACTGGGAGAATTGGCTCCCATGAGGAATGGCAAAGAGGTGCATGCATGTTTCATACCTTCTAGAACTCAGAGTAAACCTAACTTTTCAACAAGACATTCTCTTAAGTTCCAGACTCCTTCTCCTCCTGGAGTTCAGGGCAGCCACTCCTAACCCGTCGGATGAGAATGCTGTGCCAGCCCTGGCCAGGCATGCCCCTGACCCCTTGCTGCTCTGGCAGAATGGGCCCTCCTGTGACCCAACTCTCCCCTGATCTGGCCAACAGAACGAAGTCTTCCCGGAGCCCATGTTCACATGGACACGGGTTGGAAGCCGCCTCCTGGACGGCAGTGCTGAGTTCGACGGGAAGGAGCTGGTGCTGGAGCGGGTTCCCGCCGAGCTCAATGGCTCCATGTATCGCTGCACTGCCCAGAACCCACTGGGCTCCACCGACACGCACACCCGGCTCATCGTGTTCGGTATGGCACGCTCAACTGGGGACTGGGAGAACAACCACAGGGGCGTGTCCTTGCTGGGAGGTATCCCCAGGAGGAGGAAGCAGCAGGGGCCCAAAGTTTTGGGCCTAAGTCCCCTAAATTTGCCCTGAGAGGGTGCCCTACTGGGAGGCAGGGTCGCTCAGTGGTTACAACTATAAATCAGCTTCAGACTCAGAAAGAACCTTAGGCAAACTGCTTAACCTCTCTCACTTTCTCCATCTGCAAAATGGGGCTCATACTATCCAGCTCCCCTGAAGGTTGTGTGGCTGCACTGAGACAGTGCATGTGATACCTCACAGCAGGTGCTGGGTAAAGGGCCATTCCTTCCCTGAGCTCTGAATGCCATCCACCCTTTGGTTCTCTTTCTGTTTCTTTCCAACAGAAAACCCAAATATCCCAAGAGGAACGGAGGACTCCAATGGTAAGTCTCCACCCTCAGGATTTTTTGCTTAAAAGGGAGTGGCTTTTGAGGCGCCAGAAAGCTCTGGTCCCCCAAACTTCCCATATGCATACCCTTGCCACTCCCTGACACCTCAGGCAGGTCATTGCCCAAGGTAGGGCAGAGTCAGGGTCCAGAGTGGGCAGAGGTGGGGACTGAGGCAATAAAAAGGGACTCAGCCTGCCAAAGCAGCCAGCTGAGATTTCCAGGGCCAACTCTGCCCCATCTCACCATCCGTGGCATCTCTGGCCCTCTTAACTCAGAGCTCGGTCTCACAGTCCATGGCATCTCTAGCTTTCTTAGCTCAGAGCTCGGCTGCCCTGACCTCAGAAGGGTGTGTCCAGCCTCAACCGTGGGGCTGCATTCTGAGACTCCGGACCACTCCATAGGGCGGTTGGGAGCATCAGTGGATGTCTCAGTGCAGGCCCTTTATACTGTCCTCCCTGGGATTCCCCCAACCTGCTCTAGCCTGAGCACCACCCCAAGGGGCCCAGACGCTGCTCCCAGACCTGCCACACCCCCTTCCTACATGGAGCCAATCTCACAGTTCACAATGGAGGTTCCCATTCTTGGTCCTCACTGCACCACCCTCATGGCCTCTAGAAAATCTGACTGCAGCCCAGCAAGCCTAGGGGTAGGGGAGGAGATCATGGACAGTTAGGTGGCCAGGTGGCAGAGCTGGGCTTCAAATTCAGTTTGTCCTGATGCTGAAATCCGGCGTCTTTGCTGGGCACCTGAAGGCTCTGCTGTTCTGGAACGGGGTTGGGTGTGCAGGCTCTGACCCTTTCCCTGCCTCCTGGCACAGGTTCCATTGGCCCCACTGGTGCCCGGCTCACCTTGGTGCTCGCCCTGACAGTGATTCTGGAGCTGACGTGAAGGCACCTGCCCAGCCACTCCATCAGGCACTGACATCTCCGTGACCGGTTTTCATTTTTTTTCTAAACTATTTCCAGTCTTGTTCTTAGTCTCTTTCCATCTGTGTCTTGGCTTCTTCAGTCAGTTTAATTAAAACAAACAGAACAATTTTCCCCACCTCGGTCTGTGGCTCTGCATTCTTTATCTGTTCAGTAGCAGCAACTGGGCCCCTCCTTCTGGCATTCAGCACTGGGACAGACACTGAGAGGGGAATGGCAAGGGAGATGGAAGTCATGCCCTTCCCAAATGAACAGTGGACATGGGGCTCACTATCTCACTCAAGTCCTAGCATCCAGGCGTGGAATGTAGCCAGAGACTTGAGAAATCCAAATTCCTCAGGGCTAAGTGTGATAGTCAGCTGTTGACACAATAATGCTGCATAACAAACCAACCCAAACCTCAGTGGCATGCAACAACAAGCACTTGTAATTATGTTCATGTTCAGGTCGAAGTGGTTCAGCTGATCTAATCTGGGCTCAGCTTGGCAGTTCTGCTTCAGGCAGCAGGTCAACTGGGCTGGACTCCAAGCTGTGGGTTGGGTTCAGGCCTCCTCCATGGGTTGGTTTGCTCCATGGGTGTTTGTCTGGGGCCCACACTAAAGGAGAAGTGACTACCTGACATTTGATGCTCTTATGGTAGATCACCAAAGCTCAAGAAGAAATTCAAACCATTCAAGCCTGTTTAAGGCCTCTGCCTGTGTCATGTCCGTGAACACTCCTTTAGCCAAAGCAAGTCACATGGCAAAGGCTGACATCAGTCAAGGTCACATGTGTGTCAGTGGTAGAGGTTTCTCAGAACTTTCTACTCAACCACTACAAATTCATCATGCCATTCAGCTATTAACTCAGAGAGAAGGGCCGAGAGTCTTTGGAGAGGGGTGGGGTTGGCCTCTCTGAGCCATGGTCAAGACCTGGGATTCACCAAGAAGAGCCCATGGAAGATTGTAAGCCGTCTGGATAGGGTAGGCCCTGCTGCAGTAACATATTGAGCCCAGAGTCTTACTGCCTTAACACAGTTGCTGTGGTTTGGACCTGTGTCCCCACCAAATCTCATGGTGAAATGTAATCCCCAGTGTTGGAAGTGTGGCCTGGTGGGCGGTGTTAGGATCATGCGGGCAGATCCCTCATGAATGGCTTAGTGCCATCCCTTTGGTGATGAGTGAGTGAGTTCTCATGAGATCTAGTTGTTTAAAAGTGTGTAGCACCTCCCCATTCTCAACTGACTCTCTCTCTTGCTCCTGCTTTTGCCATGTGATGTGACTGCTCCTGCTTTCCTTCTTGGCACAAGTAAAAGCTCCCTGAGTCCTCCCCAGAAGCTGAGCAGATGCTGGCAGCATGCTTCCTATCCAGACTGCAGAACCATGAGAAAATTAAACCTCTTTTCTTTATAAATTACCCAGTCTCAGGAATTTCTTTATAGCAATGCAAGAACAGCCTAAGACAACAATAAAGATTTATTTTGGGCTCATGAGAAGCCCAAGTAGGTTAAGCAGGCCTGTTCCATCTTGTAGCTACATCACCTGGAATACGTGGCTTCCAAAATCCCCAGGGGAGGAGAACAGAAGGCTGGAGTGTCACTATGGTAGGCAGAATAATGCCCTCTCACCAAAGATGTCCATATCCTAACCCCTAGAACCTGTAAATATGTTACCTTCCATGGCAAAAGGGATTTTGCCGATGTAATCAAGTTAAGCATCTTCAGATGCAAATATCAGCCTGGATTATCCAGGTGGGCTCAATGTAATCACAACGTCCTTATAAGAGGGAGGCAAGAAGGTGAAAGGCAGTAGAAGGAGATGTGATGGTAGAAGCAAGAGATAGGAATCACTCAAGGAAGGGGCCACAAGCCAAGGAATTCAGGCAGACTCTAGAAGCAAAAAGGGGCAAGCAAACAGATTCTCCCCCTGGAGTTTCCAGAAGGAACTGGCCCTGCCAACATGTTTAGCCCCATGAGACTCATTTCAGACTTCTGACTCCAAAATTGTAAGAGAATAAATTTGCCATATTCTTTTAAACTTAGGTTTGTGGCAATTTGTAACAGCAGCAGTTAGGAAACTAACACGATCACATAGGATGTGATTAAGGCCCAGGCCTAATAGAACATAAATCACCCCTGTCCATACCCCATTGGCCAGGAGTAGTCACATGGCCCAATCTGACTGCAAAGGAAGCTGGGAAATGCAGTTTTCCTGTGTACCCTGGAGAAGGAAATAGAATGATGACCCCAGAGCATTGCATCTGCCACAGAGAAGCTGGGACCCATTTAATGATTCATTTCCATGAAACGAAATGAATGGAAATTATTCATTCATTTATTTCTTCCCGTGGAAATGAATGAATTCCGCCCAGGCCAGAGTGGCCAGAGGAGGGAGGACTGGGAGGAGGCTCCATCACCAGGAATGGCTCTCATCACTTCTGCTGCATGAATGCTCTGTGCTTCTCCTCCCTTTCCAATCAGCAGAGACATCACTGAGTCATCTGTGCCTCTCTCACACAGTGCAGATGTCATAAGGAATCAGGGCCACCTCTACAAAAACTCCAGGTGCCAGACACACCAAGCTGAGAATTAAGCATTGGCTCTATCTCCTTGTGGTCATCATAGCCCATTTGGCCCTGGTCAAGTCAGGTCCTGAATGACCATTTCAATCAATTTCCACATGGACTTTCAAATTTCTGACTCCCTAACTTTTCCTTAGAATTCCAGACTCAGATGTCCAACTTCATAATATGGTTCCCCTACCTCATTGGACATCAAATATGCATTTCCAACTTCATGTGGCCAAAACCCAATTTTTGGCTTTCCCTCCCAAAACATGCTCCTTCCCTAGCATTCCCCTTTTCTAGAAATAGTACCATCAACCCAGTTGCTTGGGTCAAACATTTCACTGTTATCTTTCATTCATCTCTTTCTCTCATTCTTCCACATCCAGCCCAATAGCTTGTTGGCTTTCCTCTCAAAACTCATCCAGAATTTACCCACTTTTCTCTTTCCCCACTGCAAACCTAGACAAAGCTTCCTCTTGCCTGGAAAACCGCCTCAGCCTCCAAGCTGGTCTTCGGATTTCCTCCCCAGTCCCCAGTCCAGTCCCCCACATAGCAGCCAGTGGAATCTTTTTAAATCTGTCATGCCGCAGCGACCTGCTTCTCAGAACCCTTGCTTCCCATCACACAGAAAACAAATCCAAGCCCTTTACAGGTCGACCGGATGTGCTCTGCTCTGCCTGACCCTCTAATGTGTCTCATTCCCACTCCCTCTCTCCTGTTGCTTCATTCACACTCATCTTTCCATTCATTGAATTCTTCAAGTCCACTCCTGCTTGAAGACCTTTGTTCTACCTGTTCCTTACACCTGGAATTCTCTACTCCTTTGCAGGGCTGGCTCCTTCATGCAATTGGATGGCAGCTTAACTCCCACCGCCTCAGAGAGACCTACCTGACCACCACACCCCTCTCCATGGTGCCACCCTCAATTTAATTCTCTGCAAGGCGTGCATTATTACCCTATGCTTTTTCTACTGACTTGTTTATTTATTGGCAGTCTTCCCCTACCTTGAGCCAGAACGTCATCCCCATGAGCACAGGGACCATGTCTGTATTGTGCACTGCTGTATCCTCACACTTAGACCAGAGCCTGGCACATGGCTCAATAACTAATTATTGAGTGAGTGAATGAATGATGAATGAATGAATCCATACCTCCCAAGGACCTACTATGAGCCAAGCACTGTGCTAGACACCAGGCTGCAGAGATGAGCAAGAAAACTTCAAGGAGCTCACAGTCCTGGGTTGGGAAAGCATCTATCCAGCTAAACAATGGAAGTCAAACTGTGATGTGCACTCGGCACCAGGACCTGCTCAGGATGCCGAAGCATCAGTGTGAGAGGGATGAGTCAGAGGAGGCCAGAGAGAACAGAACTTTGAAGGAAACATAGAAGTTGGCCAGGCAGAAAATGGAGGAGAATATTCTAGACAGGAGAACAGCATGAGCAAAGGCTTAGCATTAGGATGATTTAGTGTACATTTTGGGAAAAGATAAGTAGTTAGGTCAGTGATTCTAAAAGCACATTAATTCACTCAATTAATTCACATTAATTTACTCATCACTTACCAGGAGTCAAGTAGTGTGATGGATGCTGCATATTAAATAGGAACACTGTCTCATGACTCTTGGGTCAGTTATCTGTTGCCACAATAGTGCTGTGTAACAAACATCCCCAACATGTAGTGGCTTAAAATAACAGCTGTTTATTATGTCTCATTAGGTGATTGTTCAGGCTGCTGATCTGGGCAAGGTTTGGCTGATCCAGGCTGGGCTCATTCTTGCATCCTCAGTCAACTGGAGGTCAGCTGGTGGCCAGCTGGTCTAGGGTGGCCTTGGCTGGGACATCTGTTTTGCTCCATGGAGTCTCTCATCCCCCCAGCAAGATAACCCAGTGGAGCAGAGGAGCAAGAGAGAGAGAGCCAAAGCACACAGGCCTCTGGTGGTCTAAGGGAACCTGCACACTGGCACTTCTGCTACATTTTGTTGGCTTACGCAATCATAAAGCCAGCTCAGATTCAAAGGGTGGAGAAATAGATTCCACATTTTAATGGGAGGAGCTGAAAAGTTCATACATTCGTAGTGTGCGAATACAGGGAAGGAAGCAGAATTAGAGCCATTTTTTTTGCAATCTACAACGACCCTATATTATAAAATTGATGTTCAGGAATCTTGGTTTCCCATGTACCATATTGCATAATCTTATTTAAGCTAGGAAGCCCAAGTGCCTCCTAGCAGCAATTCCTCTTTTAAAAATAACACGACTGGGCACAGTGGGTCATGCCTGTAATCCTACCATTTTGGGTGGCCAAGGCAGGCAGATTGCTTGAGCTCAGGAATTCAAGACCAGCCTGGGAAACATGGTGGGACCCTGTTTCTATAAAAAGATACAAAAATTAGCCAGGCTTGGTGGCATGCACCTGTAGTCCCACCTACTCGGGAGACTGCGGTAGGAAGATTGCTTGAGCCCAGGAAGTTGAGGCTGCAGTGAGCCATGCTCACACTACTACTGCACTCCAGCCTGGGAAACAGAGTGAGACCCTGCCTCAAAAAAAAAGAAAAAAAAAAAAAGAAAAAAATACACACACACACACACACACACAAAATACACACACAAACACACATATATAAACATATTATTAGAAAATATAAATGATTTTATTCAATAAATATTTGTATGCCTACATTTTGCAAGCTGATAGCAAGACAGAAGTAGATGATTTTCCGTTGCTGAAGGCTCTCAGCTAATCAGTGTATAAACACCCAGGCCTGATCAGCAGGCAACAACCACAGAGTACCCCCTGCCTCCTCCGTGTACTTCCTTCTTCCCCAAAGCCCTGCTCTGTCTCATGAGAACCACCTGCCCCCTCACTGCCTGCTAGCAATTCTACATAAGCCTCTGCTGCACAATACCTTTGCCTGTTTTCTGGAGGAGATTTTAAAAAAAGAAAGATGTGTTCCCGCTCTTTTTCTCAACAGAAGGAAGCCCATGTAGGCATGAAATTGGAATTGCCTTGCTCCATTCACAGCACGGTTGTTAGGCTCCACTGACCCCTGAGGTGCATTAATATCTCAGCAGCAAGTGGATGAACCACGCAAAGTGGTAGGGGACATGCCCAAAGAGAGGCAGCTGGGAGGCCTAAGGCTAAAGGGGTGGGGCGGCTCCTGCTTTGGGCTTTGAATTTGAGGACTTTGAGCCCTGAGCAGGCTGAGATGGTGGCTTATTCAACCTGAAATTGAGGAGTGGGAGGACAGCGATGGGCAAAACAGAGCCCAGCCCGAAAGGGGAGATGGATGCTCATTTATTCATCCAAATGCTCATTCACAAACCCTGAGCATCACCCGGGCCAGGCTCTATGCCAGGCAGGAGAGGCATAAAGACAAGCAAGCCAGGCCTTGCCCTTAAAGAGATCCCATCCATCAGGAATGACGGACCTGGGGGAGAAAGCACTGCAATTCCATGTGATAAATATCGGAATAAAAGTATGAAGAGGAGGCAAAAGTGGCACAGAAAGGGTGAAAGGCTGTTCTGCCCCAGGACATCAGGGGAGGCTTCTAGGAAATGGTGACATTGCAGCTAGGCCTTGAAGGATAAGAGGGACCATCAAAGTCAACTCTGCCCCCAGCGCAGTTCGGCCCCAGGTTAGTTCAGGTGCCTCAGCTATCTCTCAGACACCAGCCCAAATGCTGCAGGTCACTAGGAGGGACAGGGCCCCAAGTTCTGGTTAGGTTTGCATTGTCACCTGAGCAGACCTCATCTTTAAAAAAGTAGGCTGGCCAAACACAGGGCTGCTGGGCCTAGCCAGACCACCAAGTTCCCCATTCCTTGCAAACTCCACCTCAGCTCATGGCTCTTCCCAATCATGAGTCCTGGTCACCACCCACCATCTGCAGATTCCCCCAGGGGTACTCTGGCTGTGCAGAGGACCCCTGGGCTGGTCAGCTGCCGCTTGGGATGGCCCAAGTTGCTCACTGATCCCTGCTGGCTGCAGGTGAGCCCAGCAGGCCAGGTAGATGCAGAGACACCTGCTGGGTCTCAAGGGGGACACTGTCACCAACACCCACCGCATCAGCCCAGGAATCAGCCCCCGCCTCCTGGGCAATCAGCCTTCAGAGTTGGGCTCATCAGCAAGAAGTGCCCACAGCTGCTACCTAGCAGTCTTGTGTGTGGTGGCTCTAAGATGGGCCCATCTTCTCTCTGGCCTGGGCTCTTCAAGTGTGAACATCTGGGGTCCTCCCCATCACTCTGGACAAAGGAAGTCGGGGAAGCCATGCCCCTCATCCTATGGCTGCCCCTTCCAGGGAGGAGGGCTGGCGCTGGCTCTATGGGGGTCCATTTGGCCAGGAGCCTGTGAGAGAATCAGAGTCTGTGGTTGCTGTCTTCTCCACGGCATTGGGGCACTGTGCCTCTGGGGCCCAACAGCCCCCACCCCAGCGGAAATCACATGCTCCTCTGGCCCTCTCGCCTCCGCAGACTGGAGACCTTTATCCCTCTTGCTTTTACCCTGGCCAGGGCTCTTGGCCAAGCAGGAGAGGATCTGGAGGCCCCGTCCCTGACAGGTGACTGGGACCCAGCAGCCAGCTTCATCTTGGGCCATGGTTACCTTGTCTGCAGGGAGACACAGGGCAGTGAACCGCGGCTCTCATCCAAGAGGCACTGGCTGCCCTCACAAGACAGTGACGCGGGGTTTTCAGATTTACTGTCCTGACCTCAGAAAAGCTGTAGGTTTTATTAAATGCACAAGTATACACAGAGCTGAGAAAACAAAAACAAGGCCCCCTGGGCTCTACTCCTGCCCACGGGAGCCAGCAGCCCCAGAAAGACCCCCAAACGTGGACTTGCACATATCTGGGGCAGAGGCAGGGATGAGGGTGGGCCAGGGTCAGGGGCTAACTCCCTTCAGAAGCACTGCAGTGCCTATGAAAATGAAAGCAAGAGGCAGGGAGAAGGAAAATCAGAGGGAGAGGAGGGGAAGGAGGAGCCTGGAAAGAGAGGGAAAGGGAGTGGGAGGGGAGCTGAGAAAGGGGAGGTGGGGAGAGGCCGGGGAGCAGAGGGAGAGAGGAGAAGAGGGGGCAGCCAGCAGTGGGAGGCTCAGAGATCCAGGGAGAGGGGAGGCTCCTCCAAGGATGTGAAGATGGGATAAAAGGGGCAGAGAAGGGGAGTCACTTGGGGGAGGGGTTCTGAAAAAGAGCAAAGAGAGGCAAAAATTAGCAATGAATGAGACAAAGAGAAAATTGGAGAAGGAGGAAGTGAACAAAAATGAGGCAGAGATCGAGAGACAGAGACAGAGGGGGACAGAGTACAGAGGACATAAAGAGATAGAGGGGGACAGAGGACAGAGGACATAAAGAGATAGGGACAGAGACAGAGACACACAGAGAGAGAGACACACAGAGACAAAGAGGGACAGAGAGAGACACAGAGATAGAGACACAAAGAGACAGAGGGGGACAGAGTACAGAGGACATAAAGAGATAGGGACAGAGACAGAGACACACACAGAGAGGTACACAGAGACAGGCACCCAGAGACAGAGTGACAGAGAGAGACAGAGGACATACAGAGAGAGAGATAGAATACAGAGACACAGAGACAGACGGGGGCAGCGTACAGAGGACATATAGAGAGGGACAGAGAAAGAGAAACACACTGAGAGAGACATACAGAGACAGAGACAGAGACAGAGAAAGATAGAGTGCAGGGAGAAACAGAGAGAAGAGGAGAGGAGAGGACAGAGAGAGGGTTGGGAGAGCAAGCCTGGAAGCACAGAGAGACAGTAAGGAGAAAGAGACTGGCCCTGGAGCCCAGCCGGGGAGGCGGAGCTGCAGACCAGGCCAGAGCGGGGAAGTTTTCCAAAAAGCATTTAAGCTGTTGCGTCAGTGATTACGCCCTTGGCCTCCTCCAGGGAATGACAGTCCTGAGTGATGGGTGGAAGGAAATAGATGGGCAAAATGCATGCATTTTTTCAAATGGGGCGGCAGGCTTAAATGTCAGCAGGCACAGTGGAGTCCTGGCCGCCAGCTGCACCTGACCTTGGGGCTGAGTTTCCATAGCTGCTTCCCCTGCGTCGCCCCTGCTCTTCCCCCTCTTCCCTCCCATCCTATCCCAGCAGCTGCCAGCTGATGAGGGGCCCTTGTAGTCCCCAACCCTGGCCCCCATACTCTCCTGCCTCTTACTCCACTGGACCTGGAGTTCCCAGAGCCACAGACAAAAGGTCCTCGGAGGAATCTTTCTCTAAACTGCTTCTCCCCTCCAACTTCCCAAATTCGACCTCCTCCAGGGACTGTCCTTTTCTGACTACAGGAAAAGCCCTTCCTGAAATCCTTTAAAGCCTAGGCTTAGGGGATTGGGTTCCTGCTTTAAGAGGAGCACGGCAGAGCGATCGAGCATGGGGACCCAGCCTGCGTCTGAAGTCACTGTCAGCTCTGTCCCTATTTCCATGGCTTTGGCACTTTACTAACTTTTCTGTGCCACTACTTCCTCTTCTGTAAAATGGGGACGCCGAGGTCCATGGCGTTCACCTCGGAGAATTAAATAAATGAAGATGTGGAACATCCTTAGAACAGTGCCTGGCACATGGTTAAGTGTTCAGTAAGTATTAGCTATTGTCATCAATATCATGCAATAGGGAGCAGTAGGTGAAAGCCTCAGAGTCACAGAAGATGCTTGGAAGTAAAGTGGAACAAGAGAGTTCCAGATCCTCCCTACTCAGTGCGCAGTCCCAGGACCGGCAGCAGCTGCATCCCCTGGGAGCTTGATAGAAATGCAGGATCTTAGGCCCCACCCTGAACCTGCAGAAACAGAATCTACCTTTTCACAAGGGCCCAGGCCATTTGTGTGCCCAGTCAAGTTGGAGAAGTCTGCTCCTGGCCTAGGTGAGCCCAGTTAGAAGCTTACTTAGGTAGTTAGAGTGAGACGCTATCAAGGTCAGTCATGGCTGGACAGGGAGGGCCATAGGATGCACCAGCCCTGACCTGTCTGCCGCATGCTGTGCTGGGTGCTTTATCCTGCAGAATGACCCTGCTTCCCACTCTTCAAACGATGGGGTAAAGCTCAGAGAGGCTAAGTGACTCTCCCAGGCACAGATGCCCCGTGTGTGTCAGGACTGATTCCAGAGAGCAGGGCTGCCAGACAATGGGGCTGGAGGAATGCAGCTTCAGAGGGAAGCTCCCAGCCCTCTGGGAATGGAAGTTGTGTAGTCATGGGGGTGATAAGAAGCCAGAGGCCTTGGGCCTGCACAGTCGGACAGATGGGATAAAGAACCAGGAACGAGGCCGGGCCAGTGGCTCACGCCTGTAATCCCAACACTTTGGGAGGCTGAGGTGGATGAATCGCTTGAGGTCAGGAGTTCAAGACCAGCCTGGCCAACATGGTAAAACCCTGTCTCTACTAAAAATATAAAAATTAGCAGGCATGGTGGTGGGCTCCTGTAGTCCCAGCTACTCGGGAGGCCAAGACAGAAGAATCGCTTGAACCAGAGAGGTGGAGTTTGCAGTGAGCTGAGATCGTGCCACTGCACTCCAGCCTGGGTGACAGAGCCAGACTCTGTCTCAAAAAAAAAAAAAAAAAAAAAAAAAGAAAAGAACCAGGAATGGGAACACAGGGGGATGGTGGTGATTAGTTGGATTCTGGACAAGCCATGCTCGAGGGGAAGAAGGGATATTCCACGCCACTGTCCAGCAGGCCAGGAGCTCAACAGGCATGACAATTTGGGATGATCTGCCTTGAGAACAACAAGAATTCATATTCGCTAAGGACCAACCACTGGCCAGGCACTTCTTGTAACTGCCTGTAAGAACAGATGCTCCCTACCCTATAGATGAGCAAGTGGAGGCTCCCAGAGGGGAGTCATTTGCCTAAGACCACACAGCTTATAGCACAGTGCTGCGATCAGATCCTCCCATATGCCTGGATGAAGAACTTATACTATTTTCTGCTGCACCAAACACACATAATCTGGTGCCTGAAGTGGCTGAGGGTCTTAGTTAGGGTTCCTCCTAAGGTAGACCCTGAGATAGGGATTTGGGTGCAAATGGTTCATTTGGGAGGAGCTCCAGGAAGCACAGTGACACAGGCAAATGGGGTAGGGAAAGGAAGAAAGCTCATACAGGATGTGCCTGACCTGGGCAATTGGGGCTTTATCCCAAGGGACCCTGAGATTCTGCATTGTATGCATCTCAGACTGGCCCCACTAAGGAGCAAGGAAGCTGGAATCACTGTCACCAACTGCTGGAGCATTAAATCCACTACCTGCAACCAACCAACCAGAGAAAGTCCCTGGTAGAGAGCCATAGCATGGTAAACTGCAGGAGACCCTTGGTGGGCTTTGAGGATGGAGGTAGGGCAGGGATAGTATCTGCTAGACTGAGCCTTTTAGCCTCCCAGGGAAACCATTGCCCCCTTTGAAATCCCAAGGTAAGAGAGAGAAAGATCTTGGGGTAGAGGGATGCGGCTGCCCAAAGACTGGCACCATGGTCTGAAATTCATGTTGAAATTCTAACCCTTGAGGTGATGGGATTAGGGGGTGGGACCCTTGGGAGGTGATTAGATCATGGAGGCAGAGCTATCATGAATGGGATTAGTGCCCTTATAAAAGAGGTCCCAGAGAGGTCCTTTAGCCCTTCTACCATGTGAGGTTACATTGAAAAGACATCTAGGAAGTGGACCCTCACCAGACACTCAATCTGCTATTGCCTTGATTTTGGACTTTCCAGCCCCCAAAACCATGAGAAATAGATTTCTGCTGTCACTCAGTTTATGGAATTTGTTATAGCAGCCTGAACAGAACTGCTATGCAGGAAGAGAAGTGAAGACAGAGACCATCCAGCGAGCCCAATGCTCAAAGGCCCAACGGATCCACTCCTGACCCTGGAGGGACCCCAAGCCAAGCCCTGGGGATGCTCTTAGAGCTTCCTCTCCCAGCATAGGCAGCTGACTTCACCCATCCGGGAATGGTCTTCATTTTGATGAAGAGGCAGTCAGGGCTGAAAGGTGGTGTGTGGGCAGGAGGTGTCTGCTGGAGCCCGGTGGCAGTGCAGCTGCAGAGCCGCAGAGGACGGCTCTCAAATCTACCCAGCGACAGTGAGACCCAGGGCTTTGAAAGACTTTGGGGGTCAAACTGCAACTTTGCCATGTTCCCAGTGTGGGATCTTGGGCAGCTTGCTTGACCTTTTGGAACTCAGTTTTCCCACTACAAAATGGGGATATTTACACGCATATAAGAATTTACATGAGTAACAGTGTTTATAAATTTAGGAATTCATCATTTACCAGATATTCTTTATGTGCCAGGCACTGTGCTAAGCACCTTGCATGAATCATTTTGTTTGATCTTTATAATAACCTTTCAATACAGGAAGCATTATCTCTATTTTACAAATAAAGAAACAGAGGCTCAGAGAGGTTGTGTAACTTGCCCTCGATCACACAGCAAGTAAGTCCTGGAGCTGGGATCTGCACCTAGGCTTAATGTACCAGGTAATTTTGCCTCCAGAGGTGAGAAGCCCAGCACAGGCTCGGACGTAGGCCAGGCGCTCAGTAAATGTTGGTTCCCTTTCCTCCTTTCTCCCTGAAGCTCCCCGAAGGCAGATGGTTCTTTTAAATATTCTGACAATCTTGAGCTAGTCAGTTCCAGAGGCAGCACCATGAAGTGTTTAAAGAGCTCTAGAGCCAATCTCCCCTGGATTCAAATCCTTGGTTAGCAATTGACTAGCTGTGTGACTTCAGGCCACTTACATAACCTCTCTGTGCTCACATGACCCATCTGTCTAAATAATGAGGCTCACCATCACGCACACCGTGCCCATAAAGGCTGTTATGAGAGCTGATGAGAGAGTGCATATAAAATGCTTAGAAACGTGTCTGCATATACTACGTGCTCAACAAATGTTCCCTGTCATTATTACATACTTGCCACCAGGAGTTAACAGTAATCTCCATCTTTAATACTAGATAAAAGGGATCTCATGGGGCTGGCTGCTCTTCCCCCAAAGTCATTCTGTGCCCCCAAATCATCCCATTATAAAGGGAAGGAAATGGAGGAAGAGGAAAAGAACAAAGGAGAGAGAAACTCGCATGTACTAACTCAGATTCTTCGCAAGGTTATTTCCCTGGGTCCACCCAACAACCATATAAGAAGCTGTTATTGTACTCAATAAATGAAACAAGAAGTGACCCCAAGGGCAATAAAGGACATGCCTAGAATTACACAGCTGGTAAGTGGGGAGCACAGGTGAGAATCCCATCCTTTTTAAGCACATCTCCCACTTTCTTGCCTTCAGCTAATGATGCTCTGTGCACACGGCCACCTCACCACCGACCCTCTGGGGAGTCAAGCCTTAAGCTCCTGCCAGCAGAGAAGGAGGGCACGCAGAGAGCCACACTCTCCTATGGCCAATGGCAGCTTTAGGAGGACAGAGAGCGACTCGACAGAAAAAGGAGAGAATCTTCTCCGTGGATGCCCCGGGCAGGCCCGCTTGGTATATTCCCAGACCATCTGTCTACTATGTGGGGTCCACACCTTCACCCCAATACCAGAGAGGAGGCCTCTTCTTTCCACCTAAAGTAGAAAGGCCTGATGAGTCTCAACTCACGTTACAGCTGGGAAAACAGAGGCCCTGAGCATCTTGCCTGGGGCTGTACGTGGGTTATACCCAGGGTTGCCCAGGCTTAGTGGCAAAGCAAGGGCAGGATGCCAGGCTGGCTGACCCCCACTCCTTTTTCTGGAATTACACTCTGCTGTCTGCCCAGTAAAGAAAATGGTAACGTAGCCAGTGGGTCCCTCTTTACGTCTTTTGGAGGGCGGAAGGGAAGAATTCCAGAGAGACCCAGGCAGGGAGGGAGGGGTACTATAACCACAGCAGGCCTCCCCCAGGGAGAAGGACCGTGGCCCAAGTAGGGGTTGAGTTCTGCCCCTGGTGGCCCCTCCTGCTGCCACCTCCTGGAGAGGAGAATCTTCTACCAGAGAATGTAGCCCACCCTCCAAGACACAGCCCTGACTGTGCCACACGCACCACCATGACCAGACGCCGGCGTTCTGAACCCCGTTCTGGGTTCTAACAACTTTAAGGGCTTTAGTCTGGGGCTCTGGTTTAGCCTCTGAAGAGCCCAGGTTTTAAATAATAACTTTACCTTGCTGTGAACCTGCTTCCACCTTGTTCTTTTCCCCTAAAATATATATGTGTGTGATTGTGTGTGTGTGTGGGCACCCGCATGTTGAGGTTGTTCCTGGGGGACTATTAACTAAGAATAATTTATCCAAGAAATTTGTTATGTTAGAATTACCAATTAGATATGATTATAACTTACCCTGGCTAACACTGCACTACTGTTGGAAATCTGAATGCCATTAAAATCTAATTAGCATATATTAAGTCGAAGGCGGTTTTACTGCAGTGCGCCAGCAGGTTTGAGCTGTGACGGGCCAGGCACGTGGACTCACTGCCCACTTCAGCATGCCGGCCACGTGGTCCACAGTGCCCAGGTGGGTGCCAGGCAGCCACTTTACTCCTCCTAAGCTGAGACCAGATGGCCCATGCTCACAGAAAGGGGCAGCTCCAGACGTGGACACGATGTTCGAGGTTCTGCCTTCGGATGAGTGGCCAGCATCCACGGAAAGCCTTCTTTGACATGTGGCTAAGCCAACCAAGGTGCTCTGGGGTCAGTGCTCTGGGCTAAGAGGATGAGGGTGGTTTTGGCAGTCCCTGGGAACCAGTCAGCTTGGTGGCTGAATGCTAGCATCACGGAATATACCCTTCCCTGGGCTTACGGGTATGGGGGTGCTTCTGCAAGGGTACAACTGCTATATCCTCATCTCTGGAAAAGCGCCTGGCATAATAACAGCAAACAGTTGCTTATCTCTTACAATGGGCTATTCTCAACCTCACAACAATTCCAAGGAAAAAGTGCTAGGATTAGGCCCATTTTATGCACGTTGAAACTGAGGCTTAAAGACGTTAAGGAACTTGCTCCCAGTCATGAAGTGGCAGAATCAGCATCGGAACTTAGGTGGCTTTTCTTTTTTTTAAGCTCTGTCTTCTGATAACTTGCCGGTGTGAACGAGGTCTGTGGTCCAGGTCCAGAGGCCAGGTCTTGCCGATGTTCTTCTCTGCCAGCAGGGGCGCAGTGAGAGAGTTAGGGAGACCACTGCGAGGCTGTGGGTGGACGGCAGCTATAGCGGGGTCATCAGTGGACATTCAAGGCACAGGCTGGGGTCCTGAGGTGATGCTCCAGGGAGATTGTGGAATGCAATCATGCCAACCAGTGGTTTTTGTTTTTTCAGGGAAAATAAATCCTTTTGTGAAAAAGCTTATTGGGTGAATAGATGAGTTTACCCTCCAGGAAATATTCACTTCCTCCCTGCCATCCTGTAAGCCAAGTGTAATTGTCTCCACGATTGTGTGTACCTCCTTTCCTCACTCCAGTGATGCCAGACATGGCCATGTGACTTGCTGTAGCCAATGCAATGTGCGTGGGCCCAGTGGGAGCTGGGGCTTCCTCACCTGTGCATCTGTTGTCAATGGGAACACGCCTTGGGGAGCCAAGCCCAAAGAGGAAGAGAGACGCTGGCAGCCGTCCAGGGCCCAGCCTTCAGCATGGAGCTAAGTCCAGCCGGGGTCAGCTGAAGCTGAGGGGACCATGCATGAGAAATAAATGCTTCTTGTTGAATGCCACTGAGTTTTGGGTGGTTTGTTACACAGCAGTAGCTGACTCATATACTAGGGGCACCTATATGTCAAAAAGATCAAAAGCAAGCTATTCTGATCACGTGCAGAGGAGGGGACAAAATCCCTCTCCCTGATCACACATGCCACCTTCCTGTCTATCATCACCAGCCTTATTTCTAATTAACATCCCAGCAAATCACCTGTTTCAGCCACATTTCCTCTCTCCCCAACCCCATGCTGTCTATCTCTTCTAGGCTTCCTCCCACCTCCATTTGGGTTCTCCTTACCACCCCCTCCATACCTCACAAAACATGCACACAAGCTCAGCAGAGACCTGGGACCCACCATGCTCCCACGTCACCTCCTCCTTGAAGTCTCTGGGTTTCATCCCCACCATTGAAGCCCCCTTCGCCTTCTGCCTGCTGCTGCCCAGGGGGTGAGAGACACGAGGGAGTCCTCCTGCAGAGCTTTTCTGTCCCGTTTCGCACATGCCACACTTACAGTGCTACCTCATGGACGGTCATGCCCATGGCCCCAGAGACCCTCCGTATTCTCCTCCATGGCTCAGCAGATTTCCACCCCCAGCTCCAACCTTGCAGGAGGAAGGGGGAACCCAGAGAGGTGCAGCAGCCCGGCGGGGCCACATGGAAAGTCAGCGATGAAGCTTTCTGCTGGGTGCTGGAGAACTTTGGCTCAGAGGAGAATGACGGCGCCTGAGAGTCAGGGCCCAGCCCAGGAAAGAGTAGGTGTCAAGAGAGGACAAAGGATGGAGCATGGCGGCGGGGAGGGGAGGAAATCAGAGACCCACTCCAGGGGACCCTCCCTCCTCTGCCCAGCCCAGTGGGGGCCAGGGAATGGCCTCAGCCTCTGTGCTGAGCTGAAACTTCTACTAAAACAACCACTTAAAACCTCACTGCGCTCAGTTTGTACAAGGCCTGAGGGCAGAAGGAAGGCAATGCTCTCGGGAGAGGCAGTCCCTGTGTCCCCATCACCTGTGGGTACCAGCCCGGAGACTTGGGGGTTACCAAATACAGAGATGGCAACCAAGGAGCAGAACATACTAGTTTGCTAGGGACTCCATAACAAAGTACCATACACTGGGGGGGTGTAAACAACAGTGTGTATTTTCTCAGAGTTCTGGAGGCTGGAAGTCCAAGACCAGGGATTCGGCAGGGTGGGTTCCTTTGGAGGCCCCAGTCCTTGGCTTATGGATGCCGTCTTCATCCTGTGTCCTCCCGTGGCCTTCCCTCTGCAAGTGTCTGAGTCTTAATCCCCTCTCTCATGAGAACACCAGGTACGTTGGCGTAAGGCTCGCCCTGGTGACCTCATTTTACTGAATTACCTCTGTAAAGACCCTTTCTCCAAACAGCCACATTCTGAGGTCCTGGGAGTTAGGATTCCAACATACAAATTTGGGGTTAGGAGGTACAGCCTGAGCAATCTCACCCACCCACAGGGCTCCAGTTACCTCCAAATGCAAATGACTCCCAGTTTTAAATCCCACACCCAGAACTCTTGATGGGATTTCTCTCCATGCCCTGAGGCATTCAGCCCAAAGGAAGCCACTGTCTCCTGAATTCTTCTCTTCTGTGTCCCCTGTGGCCAGTGTCCCCCAGCCAATGTGACCCTTCATCCTCCTGACTCTGCCCCCTCCACACCTTCCCGAAACAAATATGGTCACATTCTGAGGTCCTGAAAGTTAGGATGTCAGGCAAGGTGCAGTGGCTCCCACCTGTAATCCCTCCACTTTGGGAGGCTGAAGCAGGTGGATTGGTTGAGCCCATAAGTTTGAGATCAGCCTGGACAATATAGTGAGACCCCATCTGTATTTTAAAGAAATATTTTTTAAAAATAGAGTTCAGACATCAACATACGTATTTTGAGAGACACAACTCCTTCCATAGTAGTACCCCTGAGACTCAGAGACTCTAAGGCCAGTTCCTCTGGCTCCCCAAAAGTAGGGCAGCTGGGGGCCAGGGAAGCTGTGCCCTGTGCCCCTATAAAACTCTCTGCCCATCAGCAGTGGCAATGAACAAGCTGCAACTACACACGACAATGTGGACGCAGTGCCCAGGCTTCAGGGAGGGCAGAAGAAGCCAATCAGAAAGAAACTCATGCTGCCGTGGTTCCAGGCACACGGAGCCCACCGTGGTCACCCTGGGAGTGGAGGAGCCTGGGGGGATTACAAGAGCATTCTGGGGACTGATTATGGGGCTGTGTTCAGGTTGTGAAAATCCGCTGAGCTCACTTAAGACTCGCGGACTTTTTTGCTTAGTGAATACTAGAGTACCAGCGTCAATTTCCTGGTTTTGACAATGTTCTGAGGCTAAGATGCCATTGGGAAAAGCTGGGTAAGGCATTCATGGGAACTCTCTATGATTTTTGCAACTTGGGAGTCTTACGTTATTTCAAAATAACTTTTTTAAAAATGCAACACACAAAAAAAGAATAAAAACAGGACTTTTTGTTGGTTTAAGGTTTTATAACATTCCCAGCCCTGGAAGAGTTGAAATAAATTGTAAACTTGAAAAAAAAAAGCTTTATGCAGTTTTCTATGTGTATGTTACACTTCAATTAAAAGTTTAAAAAAAAAAAACACCTCTCGGCCAGTCTCTGAGCTTATCCAAAGAAATGAGGGAGAATTGGTATTCACAAGAGCACATATTATGTGCCAGATATTTCTAGGCACTTAGCCCAAGTTATCCCATTCATTATTCTGAAAGACAGATTATTGCCTCCATTTGCAGATGAGGAAATTGAGGCTCAGAGAGACCAAAGGAACCCCCCAACATCACACAGCCCCTTCAGAGCACAGCTGAGGTTCCCCCAACGACCTATGTGTTCTGCCTAAAAGCCCCATTCTTGTCTCTGCCCTTGCTGGGATCACACTGAAAAACACCTTCCCCTCTGTCTCACCCTCCACCACCCTGGACTGCCTTGCCCAGCCTCAGGATAAGGCACCAAGGTCCCCAGTCACCCCCACTCCCACCAGCAAAGCTGCTGATGTGGGGTTTTCTAAAGAATGCCAAGCCCACCCGCCAAGCTCCCTCACTTGGGATCGACCATCGGACCATTTTACCACCAGTAATTGCAGTGCTGAGTATGCAGCTGTCCTTCCTCAGGTCTCCACAAACCCCCTGGAGCAGTTCTATGCAGGACCTATTTCCCCTACCCACCCCTTAACACATATGCACACCCTCAGCACCAAAGTCCCCAAGACGTTTGGAGCTTGGACAAAATTAACTCATTTATCCAACCAACCCACTGAGAGGATGCCTGCTTATTGTCATGGGCCCTCAAATTAACCTGCTTTATCATGTCTTCTGAATTTGGCTCAAGCAGCACTTTCAGGGATTTTCAGGCATCTGGGAATGAAAGAACAGCTGGAGGAGCTGGAGCTAACGTCAGTAGTTCCAGCTGCAAAGATCACTTTCTAATGGACTGAGGCTGGGCCAAAGACACAGCCACCAACCTGGGGACATCCATGGATCTGTATTCGGTGGATATAACTGGGACTCATCTTGTCTGGGTCCTCCTAGCCCAACAGCCACCAAGAGAAAGCCACAGACCATCCTGTAGGCAGAGCATTCATCACGGATGGCAGAGCAGAGGTTGTAGGATGCTGGTGGGTGTTCTGCCCAAAGGACATCCAAGAGCAAACAAACTTGAGAAAATCTCCTTGTGGTAGGACTTACCAGAGCCTTTACTATGCTAGCATGTCTCCTGAGCCTCCAAAAGCGGCCCACCTAAAGCAATGTTTTCCACTCTTTTCTGGAATGTTCTTCAGAGAAGTGCCGATCCAAGGCTTTCAGCACAGATGTATCTTAGTGGTGGTTCTGGAACAAGATGGAAAAATAACGAATCTGAAGTGATGGTAAAATGACAGGCAGGAGTATGGCTGTTTCCATTTTATAAACAGAGAAAACTGAGGCCCAGAGGGAGAGAGGAACTTGCCAGGTCAGCAGGTGAATTAGTGACAGAGCCAGCCCTAAATCTCTATCTGTGTTCTTTCCTCTGCTGCTATGGTTTTGATATTTATCCCTTCCAAACCTCATAGTGAAATGTGATTTCCAATGTTGAAGGTGGGGCCTAATGGGCAGTGTTTTGGTCATGGGAGCAGATCCCTCATGAATCTCCTTCCGGGTTGGGGGGTGAGTGAGTTCTGACTCTGTTACTTCCCATGAGAGCTGTTTGTTACAAAGAGCCTGGCGCCTCCCTCCCTTCTCTCTTGCTTCCTGTCCTGCCAGGTGATCTCTGCACACACCGCTCCCCTTCACCTTCTGCCAGGAGTGGAAGCAGCCTGAGACCCTCACCAGATGCAGATGCTGGCACCGTGCTTCTTGTATACCCTGTAGAACCATGAGCCAAATAAGCTTCTTTTCTTTATAAATTACCCAAGTATTCCTGTATAGCAACACAAAAAGACTAAGACATCTGCCCAGATCTGAGGTCAGGTAGGAAGAAATTTGCTCATAGACTTCCAGGGGTTCCATGGTGGGAAAGAGGAAATATCCACAATTTGTACCATTCTTGGAAGGAGGAACCAACAGAGATACATCATTTTATAACATGTCTGTAATATTTGCAAAGCTCTTTCAAAATTGTTCATTAGCGTTTTTCCTCTTTACAATCTTTCTCTAAATCTTAGGCAATAGAGCCCCATTTTTAAAATGAGGCCCCTGAACCTCAACCAGGAGACATGATTTGCCCATGGTCACAGGTTTCATGTTTCATGGATGGCAGAGCAGAGATTGAATAAGCTATGCTGAGGGAAGTCTGAGCCCTGATGCAGAGAGCCCTAGAAGAAAGCACTAATGGGGCAATCTGGGGTCCAGAGCACCAGTTCTCATGAATCTGAGGAGCTGTTCCTCCTGGCTACTTCCCTCCTTTTCGCTCATTACATCCCTGCCAAGGACAAATTCTGCCCTGTGCATGGCAGGATTCCTTCAAAGAGGGGCTTCCTCCCTTTCCATTAGTAAAGGGAGAGGTTACCTGAGACATGACTTAACCTCCTTGGGAGGGAACATGCTTTCACTGTTGCAAATTGTTAAGTCAGGTCCAGAGTGATCCAGTCACTTATCATGAGTCATACAGTAACCAGAGGTTGAGTTGACTGAGCCAGCTTCATCCACCAGACCAGTGAGTAAGTCTCAAACCATAAAGTACATAAGAATTGTCTTGAAAGGAAGCAGGTAGTGCGAAGGAGAGTGAGCAGAGCTGGCCTGAGACTGCTGTCCTCCAAAGGCCTGCTTGCAAAGTGTGCCCATGTCTGGCATCTGGGAACTTGCGTTTCAGGAGGGCTCTCACCATCCTGATAAGAGTGGCTCACAATGTGTAAATGGTGTGTACAGACAGTGAGGCTTATGCCGAACTCCTGCTTTCCTTCTGAAAGTCTGGAATCTGGGTATGTACCAGGCAGAAAGTGCCACCTGTATAACCAGCCCCCAGGAGACTTCCTGGGCACTGAGTCTAAGGCACTACGCTGGTAGACAGCACCTCACGCATGTTGTCATAGCTCATTGCTGGAGGAATTAAGTCAGTCCCATGTGACTCCACAGCGAGAGGACCCTGGAAGCTTGTGCCTGGTTTCCGCTGGACTTCACCCTATCACCTTTTCCTCTCGCTGATTTTGCTCTCTATCACTTCTCTGTAATAAATCTTACCTGTGAGTACAACTATGCTGAGACCTGTGAGTCTTCTTAATTAATCATCAAACCTGGGGTTGGTTTGGGGGACTCCTGACCCAGGGAGATATTACAGTGCTGATTCTGGGTCCTCCACTTCCACTGTCTTGAGTGTTTGTGTCCCCCAGAAATTTATACATTAAAACCTAATCCCCAATGTGACAGTATTAGAAGGAAGGGCCTTTGGGAGGTGACCAGGATGAATGGGATTATTATTCTTATGAAAGAGACCCCAGAGAGCTAGTTAGCCCATTCTTCCCACCATGTGAAGAAGCTCCAAAAAGACATGATCTATGAACTGAAGAGCAAGCCCTCACCAGACACCAACATCTTGATCTTGGACTTCCCAGCCCCCAGAACTGTGAGCAATAAATCTCTGCTGTTTTTAAGTCACCCAGATTATGGTATTTTTGTTATCATAGCCAGAATGGACTAAGACGCCCGCCCCCTGAATTCTGATCCAGTAGGTCAAGTGAGGAAGCCCAGGAATCTGCATATTTGCAGACACTCTGGGTGGTCCTCAGACCAGGCATCTGTGGGCCTCTCTTTGAGAAACACTGCTAGCTGGTTCTGTGATGGACATTTCAATGAGGAATGGGTGTCCAGGGAAGCTTCCTTCTCTGAAAACTTCCCTGTGTAATCTGTGCAAGACCGTGGAGCAGGGGAATGGGCACTTTGGAGCTGTCTCAGCGGCACTGCATCACCACCTTTCCACTTGATTCCTCCTCGGATAAGAGCCCAGAGCCCAGCCCTGAAACTATTAATGCAGCAGCCTCAGCGTCCTTGTCCCACTCCATCAGGCAGTCCCTAATCACCCTGGAAGCTGCCAGATGAAGAGGCTCAGACAGAGTTGGGGAAAGGAGGGCTAATTGGCTGCCAAGGAAACAGGGACTGATGAGAAGGAAATCAGGGTCTGAGCTGGCTCTTCTTCTCCAAGCCTCTCAATGCAGCAGGCAGGAGCAGACCCCCGCGCAGAGCACAGGCTGGAGGTGGGGACAAGGTGAGATTTCATATGGGCTTTAAGAACAAAGGTTGTCCTCGGCAAAGTGGACATTATTCTCAAGGTGCTGATGGCAGCTGATAGAAATGACAGCTGTATCACTGCCAACTTCGCTTCCACACTGGAGAGCAGTTTGACCTCACACACAGCCAACTTCCTCCCAGTTCTCCAGCTTTGTGAGCCCACGTCATTGGCTCAGCGTGTCTTAGGCTGGCGGGCACCAGCACCCACACTTTTTTTTTCAGGGGCACATTGATTCATTGATTAATTCAGTGAACATTCCATGAGCACCTGCTAAGTGCCAGGCACTGCTCTGGACTCAAGATGCGGCCAGGAGCAAAACAGACAGAAGTCCCCACCCCTCTGGAACTGACACTCTAGTAACAGAGGTAAGCAATAAACAAAACAACTAAGTTATGTTACATATTAGCAAACACATCATCCTAAGGGGAAAGAGAAAACCAAAAGGGAGGCTATGGAGTCTGAGGAGGCTGTCTTCTAATAGAGTGACGGAGAAGCCCCCACCACCTCTTATGATGGGAGGGAGAACCGGGCACCTTGCATTCTAGCCTTGGCCTGAGAATCAAGCCAGGGAAGGCATGGAACCCGCAGCCTGGCTCCGCAGGAGCAGCCCAGAAGCAAAGGTGATTACTCTGAGAGATAAGCTGGGTCAATGCTCGCAAAGGAGCTCAGCAAACAGAGGTGACAGTGTCAACTGACCGATGATACAACCTGCCCTGGCCTTGAGTTTTATAAAGAAAACCCAGGATGACTCCTGTCTGGTCTGTGTGGCCCACCTGGAGGTTACAGACATCACAAAGGTGAGTGCCCATCCCCCATAAGCCTTAGCTCCCAGTCTTTTTCAAATGGTTTTCACTGTGGTACCTCCATGCAAGCAAACATTCCATAAGGCCCTGTACTGTGGCCACCAGTACTGAGCCAGCCACCCTGCCAAGTAAGTGCACCAGATGGATGCCCTGGCTGGGTACTCATGGCATAGGGGATACAGCAGGAGGTGTCCCACCTGACTTTCTTCCCAAGCACGAAGCTGGTCAAACCAGGGACATGGGAGGATCAGGGGAGTACCACCTCAGCCCATCAGAGGGACTGAGAACGTAGACCCCCTCTTTTCTGGCTGCTGGTGCTCCTGGGGAGCATCCCCAAGCATGAGGCTGGTCAAACCAGGAACATAGGAGGATCAGGGGAGTACCACCCCAGCCCAGCAGAGGGACTGAAAACATAGACTCCCTCTTTCCTGGCTGCTGGTGCTCCCAGGGAGAGCGAGCATCCTCAAGCTTGGAGCTGGTCAAACCAGGAACATGGGAAGACAGGGAGAGTACCACCTCAGCCCAGCAGAGGGACTGAGAACCCTCTCTTTCCTGGCTGCTGGTGCTCCTGGGGAGAGTGAGCATCCCCCCTGCACTTGGCAAGGGCATGACCTTGCAGTTTCCATTAACATGGAAGACAGGTTCACTAATTTCCTTATCCCAAGCCCAAGAACCAAGGCAGGGAGCAGGGAAGGGCTTCTCAAGATCCCCTGGCTGCTTCACGGCAGGGGTAGGACTGGAACCCAGGGCTCTGACCCTAAGGGTCCCCTCTGCCATCCGCTGATCCAGCCAGGGCTATTTCAGGGCTGCTTGCACCTGGCCTCAAAGGCTTCTCAGAACATCTCACCTCCTAGGTCTTGGGTTTCCTGGCTCTGTCTGAGACTTGACAGGTGACCCACCTTCATGGAACCTCGTTCATCATCCTCATTTTATAGACAGGGAAACTCACCTCATAGTGTTGCTGGCAGGATGGAATGATGTCATGGATGCAATGTGCTTAACAAAGTGACAGAGAGTGATGTGCTTGCAGTATTTTTTATGATGATGATGGTGCTTATACAGACTCTTGAGCCTCTCAGCAGGATCTTCCAGGACTTTTCTAACTCCACCATGAGTACTACAATCAATTGACGAATCTGGCTGGCCACCCACCCTGGGTACAAGTACCATAGGATTGCAAAAAAAAAAAAAAAAAAAAAAAAAAAAGCACGACTCTCCCAAGCTTCTCTCAAGGACCCACAGTCTGACTACAGATAAGACACTCAAAGGACACAATCAGTGAGCAACTGGGCCGAGCTGGGAACATTGACCAGGAGTCATGAGAGGGCGGAGGTGGAGGAGAGGGAGGGGCTTCAGGGCTGATATAGGAGGGTGGGAAGGCTTCCAGCCTCATGAGAGGATTTGTTTTTAAGGAACATGAGATTTACCCAGAAGGCTTAATAAGAACTAGAGGCCGGGCATGGTAGCTCATGCCTGTAATCCTAGCAACTCAGGAGGCTGAGGTGGGAGGATCACTTGAGCTCAGGAGTTTGAGACCAGCCGGGAAACATAGCAAGACCCTGTCTCTACCAAAAAAAGGAAAAAAAAACATAGCCAGGTGTGGTGTTGGACTTGTAGTTCTAGCTACTTGGGAGGCTGAAGTGGGAGGATCGCTTGAGCCCGGGAGGTGGAGTCTGCAATGAGTCATGATCGTGCCACTGCACTCCACCCTGGATGATAGAGCAAGAACTTGTCTCAAAAATAAAAAAATAAATAAAGGTACCTAGTGTCTGCCCCAAGTGATCCTGACTCTGTGGCCCTAGAGAAGAGCCCAGAAACCCACCTGTATAACAATCTCCTCAGGTAACTTCGACGCAGGTGGCTCTTCCCATTGGTGCCTTGGACTACCCCCTGCCCTAGTCCCCAGCCCCTGCCACGCACTTCATCTCACACTTCCAGGACTTCACATTTGCAGAGTTCCCACCTCAGGGCCCTCCCTTCCCTGCCAGGCTCTGAACCAAGCACCTTTCAGAGCCCATCACACCCGCCCTGACATCCACAACCCCACCCCTGGGCACACCCGCACTACCACATCCTTCTTGGAAGCAAAAGCACAGGCTCAGGCATCTGGCAGACTTGAGGGTGGATCCCTGCTCCTCTACTGTCTTACTGTCTGGTCTTGGCCACATAAATTAACTTATGTGAGTTTCAGTATCTTCGGCTGTAAAATGAGTATAAAATATTCCCCGAGAATGACTGTGAAGTTTGCAGGAAGCAATGTATGCAAAGTGCTTGTTGCAGTAAATATCCTGTAAATGGTAGCTAATAGATTAGGAACATTAACAAGCAAAATGGCAGCCACGGCATTGGTTGGCATGCACGTCCCTCGCTGATCTGGAGATCCTCAGGGGACTGCAATAAGCCTAATGATGTCATGGAAGCAATGTGCTTAACAAAGTGACAGAGAGTGATGTGCTCCATAAATACGGTATTTTATGTAACTTCTAACATTGGGCTCGATATTGAGCAGGCATTTAGTGAATGAACGAATGAATGAACTAATGCATTAATGCATATAAGGAGGTTAAAGAAGTCAGGGAAAGCTTCCAAGAAGAGGTAAAGACTGAACCAGGCTAGGGAAGCCTTGGAGGATCGGGTGGTATATAGTGAACTATGGCCTCTATTACACCCACCAAACCTCAGTGATATACAATAAAAAGCATTTTTTTGTTTTTTTTGAGATGGTCTTGCTTTGTCACCTGGGCTGGAGTGCAATGACACAAACATGGCTCATTACAGCCTTGACCTCCTGGGCTCAAGCGATTCTCTCACCTCAGCATCCCAAATAGTTGGGACTACAGGCATGCACCACCATGCCCTACTAATTTTTGTATTTTTGGTAGAGACAGGGTTTCACCAGGTTGCCTAAACTGATCTCAAATTCCTGGGCTCAAGCAATCCGCCCGCTTTGACTTCCCAAAGTGCTGGGATTACAGGTGAGAGCTACCACGCCCAGCCTTCAAAAAGCATTTATCGAGCTCCCTCATCTGCAGGTTGGCTGGGGAGCTCTGCTCTGGGCTGGACTCCTCTTGGGCAGCTGGACCAGGGCAGCTGTTCTCCACGTGTTTCTCATTCTGCTTCTAGCTGGCTAGCTCGGGCGCATTCTCCAGCAACTACGGCAGAGGGCCAGCGGAACCATGCAAGGCGTCTCCAGTCCTAAGCTCAGAATTAGGCTCACTGCCTCACTTTGTTTTATTGGCCAAAGCCAGTCACATGGCCAGGTTCACAGTCAGAGGGTGAGAAATGTTCTCTGTCTACTAGTGGGAGGCAACGCAAAATCACGTGGCCAAGGGCACAGATGCCCGGAGAGCTGAAATAGAGAGACAAAGGCCAGTCCAGGCCTGTTAGGGGATGGGAAGACCCTGTGCAGATGAGTTATGAGGGTCCTTCAGGTTCCCAGGACTTTTAGAGCATCATTCACTCATTCTTTCATTTGTTCAGTGAGCAGTATTCATGGTGTACTTGCTGTGTGCCAGTCCTGTTTTTGGTGCTATGTAGACAACTTGAGTAAAACGAGACAAGGTCTCAACCCTTGGGATAAAGAAGAGGTTCCACTTCTCTTTCTGGCTCCTCCACCCACTTTCTCTGTGACCTTGGGAAAATCACCTCCCCTCTCAGGGCATGGCAGCCACTGCTAATAATACCTTACATTTGTATAACACTTTTAACTTTATCAAAATGTCTTCACATGCGTTCTCTGTGAAACATCGGAGACCGGTTTTATTACATCTCTGATTTGACAAGTGAAACTCTAATGGATATAAAATGCACTGAGCTCCTTGGAAGTGCTCTCCTGAGAGGGCTCGGTGGGGCAAAACCCCTTATAACAAACCCTAGGATTCTCTCTCTACAACAAAGCGGGTCCCTGGGTATCCGCTGATGGTTGTCATTTCAAACAATGTTTGGGGCCACACAATCCCTGTGTGACCCAAGGACTGGGATGGCTTCCTTTATCTTTCCTTTTATTTTAAAAAGCCACCACTCTGAACATTTCAAAGATTCCCGCAGAACTTTGCCAATTTAATTTAAAAGAAAAAAAATAAAAAGATTGCCTCCTCCTAACTGGCTTCACAAATGAAAATGGGACGTAAGCCAGGCCTCGGAGAACAGCCTAATCACTCCAGCTCCTCATTTAATAACCTCAGAAAACCAGGCTGCACATTTTACGAGGAGAAAAGAGAGACAGAAGCAGCCCTTCCTCCCTGTCCCATCAAGTTGATCTCAGCCCTCGGATCTGGGGTTAAACACAAATACAGCCTCCTTTGCCAAGGATACATGTGCTGCATACTTATAATCCTGCCTCTCCTCATGCCAGTCCTGTAAAGCATGGGCACCATTTCAAAGGCAAGTAAAGTGAGGTTCAGCAAGACAGCAAGTCACACCAATAAGGTCTAATAAGCGGCTAAGCTGGGTTTGAACTGAGATCCCTTTGAACCCAAATGCCACATTCTTTGCTCCTTCCCCACACCACCTCCTTGGTGTGTGGGGTGGTTTCATATTGCAGGGGACCTGATACCAGGTTTAGTGAATGCAAAAGGAAAGAAGGAAATGGAGAGGGAAGAAAGGAAGTGGGGGAAGGGAGGAAGGAAGGAAGGGAGGACAATATTTATGGTGTGGCTACCATGAGCCCAGCACTATTGAAAGCTGACCTCCTTGTGTGATGTGCCATAATTGAAGAAAAAGGCACCCTGGAGACGCAGAGGAAGAGCCCCCAGTGTGGCCTGGGGGGAAGGCTTACCAGTGAAGATGCTATTGGAGGATGAATCAGGAAGGAGACAGGGGCAAATGTGGGGCTGGAAGGTCAGAGCGAGCCCTTGTTGGGCTCCTTGATCAAGGCCTGCTGACTTCACCTCCTCAGTATCTCTTGGATCCACCTATGTCTGTCCATCTCCACACCCACCCAAGTCTGCGCTTTGTCTGGACTGTGAGATGCCCTCCTCCCCTGCCTTCTGCCTCTGCTCCTCCAGACCTTTCTCTACAAAGCAGCCAGAGTGGTCTTTCCTAAAGCAAATCAGACAAAGCCTCCTCCTCTAACTCAACCTTTCCTTGGCTCTCCATTTGCTCTGCGGAACCGTATTAGGGGTCTCTAAGGTCCTACCTGTCCCAGGTCTCACCTTCCACTGCACTCTCCTTCCCCTCTGGACTCCAGTCACATGGGCCTGGGCACAGGGGCCTGGTGCTGATCTTTCTGCCCAGGGATCTCTGGCTGCCCCTGTTCACCTGGTTAATTTCTACAAATCCTTTAGCTTCAAGTCAACTTACACTTCATTCATTCTTATATCCAATGATTATTTATGGCACACCTAGGCACTATTCTAGATAGTGGCAGTCCAGGTGTCTGTCTTCATGAAGCTTAGTTGTTAGAAGGAGTATCTTCCATGGTGAAGCCTTCTCGGATTATTCGCAGAGCCAGGTGACTGTAGCAGGTGCTATTGGTGCTCTGTCCCAACAACTCAGCCCACCCAGAAGTCGCCTAAGGCTCTAGTAAACAGCTCTCATACCCCGAGATGATGTCCTGCCTCAAAATAGGATATCTCTCTGACTGAAGTGAGAGATACAAATCCAAGTGCAGGGCCAGCCAGAAACACCTGGGAGTTAACACCCCCAGAACAACCCACAACAATAAAGGATAGGAATCGGTGAGTGTATCAGTTATCTATTGCTGCAAAATAAACACTAAACTTGACGGCTTAGCATAGCAATCATATATTTGCTCATGACTCTGCAATCAGACTGTGCTCAGCTGGAAGGTTCTCCTGCTCATCTTGCCTGGAGCCACTCATGCAGGTGTAATCTGGTGCCTTGCCTGGACTGGATGGTCCCATATGACTTCATTCCTGTTTCTGTTGTGTAGGGGCAGCTGTGAGCTGGGGTGCCTCAGTCCCCTCTATATGGCCTCTCTGGCAGAAGAGCCCAGGCTTATGTGGTAGCAGCAACAGCCCAGAGGGCCAGCCCTAATTCTAAGTGTTCATCAAGCCTCTGCTGGCGTCATGTTTGCTGATGTTCCAATGGCCAAAGCAAGTTACATGGCCCCACCCAGAGTCAATGTGGGAGAAGCCTCCACAAGGGTATGGACCACAGGGAGGCCATTAATGAGCCATCTATCCAGTGCATAAGTCCGCCAGCTTCCCCAGCCCTCAGGGGGACAGCTCTAAGGTGTGTTCCACTCAGGGTCTCAGGGAGACCACAAAGGGCTTGAGCCCAGTTGCCCACAGCGGTGATCCACTCACTAGCACATTTTAAAAACTTTTCTCTCTTCCCTGGTTCATTCCCCCTACTCCCTAACTGTGCTTCCTGGAATCTCCTCCCAGATAAACTACCTGCACCCAAGTCCTTTCTCAAGATCCACTTTGGGGAAACCTAAACAGGGGCCATAGCATAGCCAGGAGTTGAAATCCCAAGCACGTGTTCAATTCTGCCATACTGGCCCCATGTAGGAATAGAGGAGAGAGGACAGGATAAGAAGGGAAACATGAGGGCTGGGGCTCTGGGAAACCACTGAAGGCTACATGCAGAGAGGAGCATAATCAGCAGGTATCTCTGGCCCCTCTGAGACTGGCCAGGCCTCCAGGGATGGATTCGGCTGGGTCAGAGTTGGAGACCTCCCACGTCCAATAGTGACAGGAGGCTAAGGCCCTGTAGGAGCACTTCTAAGTTAGGGAAGATGCCCTCCCCACACCCACCTCATCAGCCCTCCTGGGGTCAGTATGGTCCCCAGAGCTGTTCTCACAATTTGTGGCATAAAACCAACTCCCATCAACCCCACCACTTTTCTGAGTTCTATTATTACGATTACGCAAATCTTCCATCCCAGCCTAAGCAAAGCAGGCGGGACGTGGGGCAGCTCGAAAGGATAAGATGGGCAAACGGCAGATTACAGCCACCCACTCTGGTAAACACAAGTTTAATTGCTTTTTCGTAGGGGAGAGAGGGGAGGCAGGCTCAGAAATAAGACAAATTCCCAATCAGCTGCGTCAGGGCTGCTGAGCTGAGCTGATGGAGAGGAGCACCAGACTGGGAGCAGCAGACTCTGACCTGGGAAAAGGAGAAGGCAGGTGAGGGGAGGAGATGCTGGGGACATGGAGGTATTGTCCTGGGGAAAGCACTGGCCCTTTAGGTCAAGGGCGGACATTCTGTACCACCAGGGTTATTGTTGGGGTGAGGGGACAGTTGGGTGCCAAGGCTCTCACCTGGATCTTTAAATAACAACAGTGACGATAATACTATTCAGCATTTACTGAGAGCTTACTGAGTGCCAGGCACTGAGCTAAGTACTCTACACAAATTAATTGTTTAATTGTCACAACAACTGGCTGGGCACAGTGGCTCATGCCTGTAATCCCAGCACTTTGGGAGGCCGAGGCAGGTGGATCACCTGAGGTCGGGAGTTCGAGGCCAGCCTGACCAACATGGAGAAACCCCACCTCCAGCCTGGGCAACAAGAGTGAAACTCCATCTCAAAAAAAAAAAAAAAAAAAAAGTCACAACAACCTTATGATACTATTATCACTCCAATTTACAGACGGGAAGTGGCTGAAGACACAGGTGAAAGTGTTCTTTTGTCTACCCAGAACCTGAGGGACTATTTATTCAACAAACCCCCATTTGCTGAGCCCTTGCTCTGTGTCAGCCGCTTCATGCGATCTATAAGGAATAAGGCTGGGATTCAAACCCAAGGTCTTTCTGATGCCAGTGACTATGCCTTTAACTAGTAAGCTAGACAATGTCCCTGAATACTACTACACATGTCCAAGCAACAACTCCTATTTATCAGGCACTTATTCTGTGCAACCCCCAGGCCTACATGCCAGACTAGAGACGAGATAAGGTCCCTGCCCTTGAGAAATTCATTATTTAATGATGAAGGAGGCGCATACATGAGATATTGCAGTGGTAAGCGTTTGAATAGGTGAACAAGGTAGGATGGGAACACAGGCAGTCTGTAACTCTGCCCGCAGAGGTTGAAACAGGCTTTGCAGAGGAGGCCAGGTTTGAGACGAGACGTAAAGGATGAGTAGGGCTTCACTAAGCAAGAGGGGAAGGAGACGGTAGAGCGGCACAGAGAAGGTCCACAGCTGAGGCAGCTGCTAGCACGTTCCGGGGCAGCCATACAGCCTGCGGTGGCTGGAGTCTGGGGGCACGTCGTGAAGGACGTAGCCACTACGGTGAGAAGGTGGGCAGGAACCACATCACAAGGGGCCTTTGCCGCCAACCTGAGGCCTGCCCCTAACCCACAGCACGAGCCTTCCTCAAATCAGCATCTGGTTTGACAAGATGCTTCTGGAACAAGGAGGTTCTGTGGCCAGGGGAGTTTGGGAAGCACCGCACAGTTGTGTCTCTTCTGGAAGCTGCATCAGGTTTCTGAGAAACCGTGTAGTAAAGAAACCTGCTTAGCTCTGCTGAGTCCAGCCTTTCCCAGACCCCTCTGACCTCAGAAACCGCCTCTGCCCACAGAAACCCCCCGGGGCCCGCATTCCAGAGATAAACCCTTCAGGAAGTGTGTACGTGAGAACTAAAGCAATGACGGTGATTGGGGAGGGCCCACTGCTCCTTCCTGCATCTTCAGTCACTGAGACTCCACCTAGAGGATGGCAAGAACAAGCCCAACAACAGCTGACATGTACTGAGTCCTTACCACGAGCCGGGCCCTGTACTGAGTCCTCTATATGTCACTGACTCTCATCTCACTGACTGCTCATGCTGTTAAAATTTTCCATTTTACAGATCAGGAAACCGAGGCACGGGGCAACAGGAACTTGCCTACATTCTCTGCATTCGTAGGTGGAAGAGCTAGGATTCGAACCCTAGTCTGCCAAACGCCGAGGTCCACGCGCCTCTTGCTGCACTGTCCTCCCATGTGTGGCTTCCTGCTGCTCCGTCTGCCAGCGGAGCCCCTGCCCCACCCCGGAGGAGGTGGGAGACGACCGTCGCTTTCATATTTTGGAAAGTTTTAGTTGTCAGCCCCTCCGGGTGGGTTCTGTCATTCCTGGGGACCGCATCATTTCTGACATAACAGAACCTAGTCAATTCAACTCAGCAAACATTTCCAAATCCCTTCTGTACGCCAGGTGCTGCCTGGGGAGGCTGGTCAGTCCCCGGTTACCCCGAATCCCACTGCCTCTGGGAGCTCTGATCCCAGAACCCTCCAGTGGAAGGGACTTGGAGGACCACACGTTCCCAAAACTCAGATTTAGAGAAAAAACTGAGGCCGCACCCCCAAATTTAGAGCAGAAAGAAGTGGAGCTGCTCTGTTTGAAGTGAGGGTGGGCATTCTGGACCCTACCAGCCTAGCCTTCCCTCCCCTCCTGCGGGCTCTGGAAAACAATCACCTGATCGGACCTGGCCATGTCACAGGTGAGAGTGGCAGAGACAGGTACAAATAAAACTATGAAGTCACAGGAAAAGGAACTGATTTTTTTTTTTTTTTTTGGAGACAGGGTCTCACTTTGTCACCCAGGTTGGAGTGTAGCGGCGTGATCACAGCTCACTGCGGCCTCAACATCCCGGGCTCAAGT
The DNA here is from genome assembly GCF_006542625.1 of Nomascus leucogenys. Taxonomy (NCBI): domain Eukaryota; kingdom Metazoa; phylum Chordata; class Mammalia; order Primates; family Hylobatidae; genus Nomascus; species Nomascus leucogenys. The sequence continues at coordinate 18,488,267 of NC_044404.1, forward strand.
ATCCTCCCACCTCAACCTACTGAGTAGCTGGGACCACAGGTGCATGCTATCATGCCCAGCTAATTTTTTAATTTTTTTTGTAGAGACAGAGTCTCACTATGTTTTCCAGGCTGGTCTTAAATTCCTAGACTCAAGTAATCCTCCCACCCCAGTCTCCCAAAGTGTTGGGATCATAGCTGTGAAACACTGCACCTGGCCAAGAAATAAATTTTGACGGGAAAGGCTTCTTCAAAAAAGGTGGGCTTGTTCTGGGTCAGAAAATCAGAATGGGGGCACATTCCAGGCTCAGACAAAGGTCTGAGGACAAAGCATTCTGGGAGTGTTTACAGAGGACCAGCTCTGAGGGGTGTGGGGATGGGGGCAGAGAGAGGGGTTGATGAAAGCTAGGCTTCAGTCACACCTCAGCCCACCTCCAGCATCACACCCTAGCCACTCCAGGGGCAGGCGAGGGCAGGACAGGGCAGGAGGGCTGGTGACCAGATGTTCACAAGCCCCAGCATCCCAGACCTTGCTGCTTCCTCTGGGAAGCATTTGAAAAGCTGTTAAGAAATTGGAGACTTTCTCCTGCTCCAGGCTGACCTGGTTGTCCCGGGTAGGCCCAATCTAAAATTTCAGGGAACAATGGAAAGGTTTGAAATGCCACCTTGGGAAGGTCAGGTGCCCCGTCCCAAGGCCTGGGATTCAGCCAGGTGAGAGAGGAATGCACCTTACTCCTGATGCACACAGCAAACAGACCAGGAATATCCAGGGCTGACACAGCCCCGGGAAGGCTCCAGAGGACACTCAGGGAGTGGACTGAGGCTGAGCACCCTTAGGCCACGCCCCCTACTTCCCCTCCCACCTGCAGACCCAGCTTTCAGAGGAGCCCCAGGAGCAATGACCTGCAAAGGTAGAAATGATCAGAAGATGAAAGTCCCTCTTTGCTACTCATAATTGGAAGAAAGGGAGACAAAGCATTGGAGGCAGAGGGCATGTTTCACATCCAGACTTTCCAAGAGCACCTTCTCACTTTGCTCTTATATGAGGCAGAGAGGGCACTGGAAACAGCCCTGGACCTGGGGTAAACCTGCCGGGGTTCGAGCACTGCTCCCCAGCAGGTGACCTCAAGAAAGCCTCTTTCCCTTCAGATCCTGTTTCTTCCTCCATGAAAGGGGACAATGGCATAGATTTCATGAGGTTCTTGTAAGGATCACACTAGATAATGGATGTGACAGGGTCGTATTAATGGTGCAGGGTTTTATACAGAGTCAAGGTCCCTGGAAACATCAGGTATTATTTGGAGGAGCACATAGAATGTAGCCCCCTACATGGGGCCACCTGAATTCATGTACGAACAGCAGAACAAGTCAACGCACCTGCAGCCACTTAAGACATGCTCCGTGACAAGGCAGGTACTTAGAGGATGCTGACCTGGCCAAATGCATGTCATTACCTCTTATGGAGCCCTAAAGCTCTCTTTCTTAAAATGCCTAAAGTTTGAATCAGAACAAATGCAGACAGCATTTTAAACAAGCTTCCCAGTAACTGATGTGAAAGTCTGAGAATCACAGCTACAGAGCAGCCCCCCAAAGACAATCCCTCTCCATTTAAGGGTAATTTGGAATTACATTGACTACCGCTTAAAAAGCCCCTACTGTGTGCCAAGTACTTTACATACGTGATTCGGAAATGCTTTTCTCAGTTTATAGATAAAAACCAGGACTCCAGAACAGTTGAGTGACCTGCCCAAGGCCACACAGCTAATCAGGGGTGGGTCAGGATTCGATTCCAGGTCTCTCTGAAGCCACATCTCAGCGACTGACTACAATAGGTCACCATTTCTCTTCTTTGCAGTGTAATGGGAAGGCTTGGGGAGTTTCAGGTGAAAACTACTTCTGAGCAATCCCAGAAGCCTTCCTGGAAGGGGACAGGGACCTACCCAGGTCCTTGGGAACACCAAACTGTCCCCCTGCATCCTCAGGCAGTGCTGACCTGGCAAGGACAGTTGACTCCTCCGCCTGAATGCCCCTCATTTGATCTTTGTCTCTTCTGTGTGGATTTAAGATGCACCAACCCCAAGTGCTCCGGGGGGTTCATCTAAACACGATTAAACAGCCATTAGGCCTCCGCGATTGGGAAATGGAGATTTACAGACTTCCAAACCTCCATTTAAATGCAAATGCAGCATTTTCACTGGGAACCAGGGATCTGAACAGCATTAAAGTCACTGTCTCCCCTTGCCTCTGCCATCACTCCTGCCGGTTGGGCCACCTCTGGCTTGCAGCTAATCCGAGGGGTGCTGTGGGCACCTGATGGAGCCAAGCCAGGGGAGGACAGGGGCCAGGCCTGCTGCAATGGACGGTGAGTCGAAGTCCTGCCTTTCTTCATCTGCAGTTGCCCTTTCCGTCCTGGGCTGGGGTGCAGATGTTGACCTCTGGCCCAAATCGGCACATCCTCATCAAGGTCACACGTGCTGCAGGGAAATCCTGGAGTCAGGACACTCAGACTCTACTCTGCCTGGCTCTGCAGCCCTAGGAAGGCCAGGCTCTGTTTTGAGAGGTGCACCCTTGCCCCTGGGACCTCCAAACAAAGGGCCTGGACATATTCACTGACTCAAATTGAGAAGGGCTCAGGAAATAGTCATTGAGCAGAAAGCAGAAAAGAACCTACTACTCAAATTAAGAGAATAACAACCGGGGCCTTTATCAAGCACCTACTATGTCCCAGGCAGAGAAAGTACCATTTCATACTCCCAAGACCCTAGGAAGCGGGTTTTAGGATCTCTATTTTTAAAAAGGAAAAATTGAGACTTGGGAAGATGAATAGGATGTAGAGGTCACTTACGGAGAAGGTACCACAGTCAAGATTTGACTCCCAAATCCATCCTGCAAACTATCTCTCCAAGCTCTACCCCTAAGTTCCTGCATGACCTTTGGTGAATGACTTGACCTCCCTGAGCTTCTGTTTCTGGACCTAAAATGGATATAAGAGAGTCAGGAGAGGAACAGCTGAAGAGTGGGAAGCAGAGTCAGGGAACTGTCCTTCCAGGCCAAGCTTGGGGGCCCTACTGAAGGGGCAGGGAGGCTATAAGCCTTGGCTAGGGCTAGGCCTGGGCCACCAGAGCTCGAATTCCAACCTGGGAAATAGAGACCATATTTTGCAGGTGTTGGAAGCCCTAATGGGTTTGGCAGATTTTGGCCATGCACTGAATGTGGTGAGTGAGGAGGAAGAGGGTGCCAGGGATGACTGTTGTGAGAATGGCCTTTTACTGAACATTTATCATGTGTCAGGGTACGTACTGAGTCAGTTTCACATCTGATCTCACTCGCTCCTCAGAACCTTCTTGCAAAGTTGGTTTTTATTATGTTGGGACAACTAAGTTCCTCTTCAAAGACTCAATTTTCTGATCATACGTCGTAAACAATCCTACCCCTTCTTCAGTTAAGCCTAACTATTTCTTCTTTGCCCTTCCCCCTTCGCAAATTGCGCATTTACACTATTTGGAAAGTTTAAGTCTTAGCCAATCAGGATCAACTTAGATTGTGCGGTCCAACCCCAGCCACTCAGGGAAGGACACAGAAACAGGAAGTGCGTTAGGGTTAAAAACCCCTTCTCTCCTTTGTTGGGTATGCTCTTGTGATTACAACTGGTGCAAGCAGCACCCTTCTGCAGAAGTGAAGGTGCCTTGCTGAGAAATTTTCTGTCTAAGTGCAAGTTTCTTTTGGCTACGCGGAACACTTGTTTCCAACATTATTATTACATATGTTTCAGGTGAGTCAACAGTGGAAGTGTTAGGGACCATACCCAAGGTCACCTAGCCCTGGGGAGGTACAGCCAGGCTGCAGATACAGGAGGAAGCTCCTCTCCTCCCTCCTCCAGCACTGTCTCTCTCTGATGGTGAAATTTTCAGTCCAGGTGCTTGGAAGAAAGGGGACACTGGGGTGACCAACTATCCTGGCTTGCTTGGAACAGTCTTGATTTTAAAACAGAGTGCCGTGTCCCTGGAAACCCCCTTGTCCTGAGTACACTGTAATGTGATGATAGCTTACCTTAGCAATGACTCAGAAATGAGACAAAGGAACAAGGGTGTGGAAAGCTGGAAGGGAAATGGGTGGAGTTTTTGATGGGTTGAGTTAGGTCCCCAGGGAATAGGACTAGCCATTGCATTGGCACAAGGTCAGGCCAGAGAATCAGATTTGGGACTCACCCATAGAGGCCTGGGGAGCCCCTGGGACCTGCCCAGTTGCCTGAGCCATGCATAGAGAGAGGGATCCCTCCCAAGGACAGGGTCTTCCTTCCCTGGACAGCGATGGCAGAAAAGAGCACTGGACTCAGAGTACTCCTTCCAGCTGGTCTCGCTTCTCTGGATTACATCTTAGCTCCTGACCCTCCCAGGACATTTGCTTGAGGGTTAGATGAGAGAAACCATGCTCACAGGGTGGGGATTTCAGGCACCAGGACTTTCCCTTGTTGCCGGAATCTGCCCAGTCAACAAGTGGGAGCAGGCCTGTGCAATGGTGTTAAAGAGGAGAGAGGGAAACTGCCTTCTGTTTGTCTCCCTTCACTTCCTCCCAGCTCATGACCTCTGGCCACTGTTTGCTTCTGATGTTTGGCCTCAGAGATATATCCACAAGGGGTGACAGAAGCCCAGGCCAGCTCTGTACATGGAATAGTAGGGCTCCCAGGAAGACACCTGGGCTGGGGTTGATAAGGAAGAGAACAGCAGCTTCCTCTTCAGTGTCAGAGTGTAGGCACACTATTGGGGCAGGAATGGGGTGGCTTGTTGCTCACTTGGCCAGAGATTTGGGGGGAAAGAGCACAGGTCTGGGAGATACCAAACTGTGGATCTAGTTCTGACTGTCACTGACTTGCTCTGTGACCTTGAGCAAGTCACTTCGCCTCTTTGAGCCTCAGTTTACTCATCTGTCAAAAGAAGGCCATAGCTCCTCCTCTGCCTCGTGACAAGATGGTGCATGGCTAGAGGGCAGAATCTGGCCAAAAACCTCATGGAGTAGTGTCCCAGAAAGGAAGAGATGAGGGGGCGGTGAACGGCAGGGAGCAGAACAAGAGGGGTACAAATGAGTTAGCCAGAGGAAGGGGGCAGGCTGGGTGGAGATGATGGACAGATGGCCGAGGCAGGTGAGAGCATGTTAAAAAGGGGAGCCAGATGTGAGCTCATCAATCAGTTTTTATATCCCCTGCCTTTCCCTCCCACCCCTCCCCGCCCCGCCCCGCCCCTCCCCGCCCCTCCCCACCCCTCCCCACCCCTCCCAGCCCCTGTGGATAATTATGAAGGACACCGATTAAGAGGACCTGGCCCCCTTGGCTTCTTTGTTTGAAGCCCTCCTGGTGAATTATGCAAGAGGCTGCGGGGAGAAGCAGGCACTGGGATCGCTTCATTATTGATGAGAGATGACGGGCCCTCTGCTGACAGCCTGCCTAAGAGATATGATTAGCTTGTAAAAAATTAATCACCGTTCTCAGGGAGGACACAGATTAAAACCCCAAGGAGCGGTGTTATCAATGTTCCCTAATTTCAGGGGACTTTGAAAAGGTTTTAGCGCAACTTGGAGAAGACAATTATATTCAATTAGAATCACTAGTGCCGCAATGTCACTCCCTGCTGTGAGGTGGGCACTTGCGGCGGGGGAGGGGTTTGAGGAAGGAGGGGACTGCAGGTGGCCGTCGGGGAGGCCTGTGTGATGCGCTGCCCTCTTTGGAGGCTCCTCCCACACTGTTCCCTCTCCAGGTGATCTCATGTTCACCTATGGCTTCATTTCCATCCAGACTCCGATGACTCACACTTTTATGGCTCCAGCCTGGACCTCTCCCTGAAGCTCCCCATCCATTTACTGTATGCAGCTCCTGTTCAACTCCTTCTCTGGGATGTCTCAAAGGCACCTCCAGACAACCACATGTGACCCTGAACTCCCAAACACCCCCTGCATTCCCTACCCTGGTGCCTGGTCCTCCTTCAAGATTCTCTTTCTTAACAAAGAGCACCATCCTTAACAAAATCCATCGACCTGTCGATTTAACTCTTAAACATTTCAGGGATCCATTCACTTCCCCTGTCGCCCATGCTACCGCCCTAGACCACGCCACCTTCCTCTCTCATCTGGATGACTACAGTGGCCTCCTCACAGGTATCAGACACTTCCTCCTTCTCCTCCCATCCTCTTGGCTTCTCCTGATTGCATCCCTGGCTCGAGTGGACAGCTCCCTGTGGGATTTGATTCACTGCATTCTGATGTGGTCTGGTCTCACATGTGTGCCATATTTGTCTTCTCTTTCTTCCTAAGATTCCTCTGATGTTTGGGGGGGCCTGTGCTCATGTACAGCCCACAAATGAACACTCGAGGGAAATCCTCCACCAGTGAAGGCAGGACTGATGGATAGCATTTGGCCCCCCATTTAGGGTGGAAGGGCAATTCTGGGAGACCTTGTATTGCTTCTCAGAAGGTCCTAGCAGAATGGAGCCCCCGTTGCCTGGTACAGCATCCTAGAAATCCATGGTTCCTCACTCCTGCTCCCAGAGATTATTCCCAAATGAGCCACCTGCACCCAAGTCATTGTCTCACTTCAGCTTTTTAATGATCCCAAGCTAAGACATCCTGCTTTCACTCTTGCCCCTCCACTCTGCCCTCCCCACGGCATTACCGACCTCCACAAACACACCTCTGACGGTGTCACCCTCCCACTTCAGTCCTTCCAGAACTTCCTGTTGCTCTCAGATAAAAGCAAAACCACAAACATGGTGATGGGGTTCAGGACATGCTACCCCAAAATATGGCATCTAGACACTGGGGAAAATGGCAGAAGTAGAAAGGTCATTCTCACTTTCCCCTTGCCATTCTTCTCTGAAACGGGCCATACCACCTGGGAAGGACTCTCTGACCTTCCCCTAAAGCTGTTCATAAGACCTTCATTCAAGGCCAGGTGCAGTGGCTCAAGCCTGTAATTTCAGGACTTTGGGAGACAGGTGTGAGGATTGCTTGAGGCCAGGAGCTCAAAACCAGGCTAGGCAACATAGTGAGATCCATGTCTACAAAAAAATTTTTTTTAATTAGCCAGGCACAGTAGGATGCACCTGTAGTCCCAGCTACTCAGGAGGTTGAGATAGGAGGACCACTTGAGACCAGGAGGTCAAGGTTGCACTGTCAGAGACATTCGAACCAGAGCGACCCCATCTTGAATAGGCAAAATAAGGCTGAGACCTGCTGCTCTGCATTCCCAGTAAGTTAGGCATTCTAAGTCACAGAATAAGATAGGAGGTCCACAGAACTGGTATCAGAAGATACAGGTCATAAAGACCCTGCTGATAAGACAGGATGCAGTAAAGAAGCCGGCCAAAGTCCATCAAAACCAAGATGGTGACGAAAGTGACCTCAGGTCCTCCTCACTGCTCATTATACACTAATTAAAATGTATTAGCATGCTAAAGGACACTCCCACCAGCACCATGACAGTTTACAAATGCCATGGCAATGTCCAGAAGTTACCCCAGATAGTCTAAAAGGAGGAGGAACCCTCAGTCCCAGGAATTGCCCACCCCTTTCCTGGAAAACTCAAGAATAATCCACCTCTTGTTTAGCATATCATCAAGAAATAACCATAAAAATAGCCAGTTAGCAGCCCTCAGAGCCGCCCTGTCTATGGAGTAGCCATTCTTTTGTTTCTTTATTTTCCTAATAAACTTCTGTTCACTTTACTCTGTGGACTCACCCCGAATTATTTCTTGGGCAAGATCCCTCTCTCAGGGTCTGGATCAGGAACCTTTTCCAGCAACAGCACCACTGCACTCCAACCTGGGTGACAGAGCAAGACCATGTCTCAAAAAAAGAAACAAAAAGATCTTCATTCAAGAGGGGACTTCCCTATATCCAGAGGAAAGGAACTTTCTTATCTCCAAAGACACTGGGACAGGGAGAAGAATCTGAATAAACAGGTCTTGCTTGCCCAGGCATGGTGGCTCACGCCTGTAATCCTAGCACTTTGGGAGGCTGAGGCGGGAGGATCACAAGGTCAGGAAATCGAGACCATCCTGGCCAGTATGGTGAAACCCAGTCTCTACTAAAAACACAAAAATTAGCTGGATGTGGTGGTGCATGCCTGTAATCCCAGCTACTCGGGAGGCTGAGGCAGGAGAATGGCTTGAATCCGAGAGGTGGAGATTGCAGTGAGCTGAGATCATGTCACTGCACTACAGCCTGGTGACAGAGTGAGACTCCCTCTCAAGAAAAAAACAACAACAACAACAACAACAAAAACAAAACAGACCTTGCTAAGGTCCTCCCAGTTTATTACCATTAGATCATACTTTTTTTATCCAATTATACTTCTCTACAACTATTCACTTTTTAAATACATAGGCTTACCATTTCTTTGGGTCTTTATTTCACTTAAAACTTACAGGTATGCTTTTCTCTTGTTAATCTCTCTTTAGTTATAGAGGCCTCAGCCATTAACCTAGCGATGGGTATGTAAACCCAAAAGTATGTGAGACAGGTCTCAATCAAGTTAGAAATTTAATTTTGCCAAGATTAAGGATGTACCCATGACAGAGCTGCAGGAAGTCCTGGTGACATGTGCCCAAGGTGGTCGGGGTACGGTTGGCTTTTATACATTTTAGGGAGACACAAGACATCAGTCAACACACCTAATATTTACATTGGTTTGATCTGGATGGGTGGAGACAACTCAAAGCCAGGGTGGGTGTGGGCCTCCAGGTCATATGCAGATTTTAAAATTTTCTGGGCTGGGCTTGGTGGCTCACGCCTGTAATCCCAGCACTTTGGGAGGCCGAAGAGGGCAGATCACCTGAGGTCAGGAGTTCGAGACCTGCCTGGCCAACATGGTAAAACCCCATCTCTACTAAAAATACAAAAAAAAAATTAGCCAGGCATGGTGGTAGGCGCCTGTAGTCCTAGCTACTTGGGAGGCTGAGGCAGGAGAATCACTTGAACCCAAGAGGCAGAGGTTGCAGTGAGCCAAGAATGCACCACTGCACTCCAGCCTGGGTGACAAGAGTGAAACTCTGTCTCAAAACAAACAAACAAACAAAATTCTGATTGGCAATCAATTACAATAATTATTATCAATAGGAAGGAATGTCTGGGTTACAATAAGGGGTCATAGAGACCAAGGTTGTATCATGCAGAGCCTCCAGGTAGCAGGCTTCAAAGAGAACAGATTGCAAATGTTTCTTATCAGACTTAAGGTCTGTGTTGATGTTAATGCTGGTCGGCTTTTCCTGAATTTCAAAACGGAGAGGGGTTTAATGAAGGATGTCCTGCTCCCCCTTTCCATCATGGCATAAAGTAGTTTTTCAGGTTAACTTTGGAATGCCCTTGGCCGAGAAGAGGGTCCCTTTAGATGATTGGGGGGTCTTAGAATTTAATTTTTGATTTGCAGGTAGAAAAAGATATCTCTTCTGCTCTACAGAGGCCTCCAAGAGCATGGATTGTCTGACTCCTCCAACCTCACCTCCCACCATGCACTCCATTATGAGGAGGAAAAACGGTTCCCTCTACCTTTCATAGTTGTTAACTGGGACTCCCTGTAACAGAAGACAGATTAACAAGAGAAAAACAAATAGAAGATTATTAGCATGGATTACCTCCTTGTACATGGGAGAAAACTCAAAGAAATGAGTCATTCCCTAGAGAAGATGTCAAAGAAAAAGCTTAAACTTCAGGCTTAAATACTATCATTTTTCTGAAATGAAGGAAAAAAAAGACTGTTGGGAAAAGGCCCTGTTGAGATGACCAAGAAGAACACATTAAACAAAGGCAAAGTTTGTTAATGCAGATGGAATTCGCTGCTTTCTTCATCATTTAAGAGTTTCTAGTGATTAAGTCAGCTTTTTCTCCCTGGTGCAGTCAGGAAGAGAATATTACAACGGAGATTTTCTTTACAGATGTAAATTTCTCTTATAAAAGGGCAACTTTTGAGTTACTTCTGTGTCTGCAGTTTTTCAAAATAGCCAGCTCAAAATAATTATTATGCCAAAGAGGTATATTTGGGGGTGGCATATTCTGGTCTCCTACAGTCACATTTTGGGGTGGTGTGTCCAGAGCCCCAGCACCTCCTTCCAGAGCCTCATGTTCACCATGCACCTCCCAGCCACAGGGCCTTTGTCCATGCCATGCCCTCCACCTGCAATCCTTTCCCAGCCCTCTTTGCTCCTCAGCTCATCTTTCAGATCTTGCCCAGTTGTGTTTGCTGGAAGTTTTCCCTGAGCCTCTCAGGGAGGTGAGATCCCTTCTCTTATGAATTCCCATTGCACCAGGCCCCTCTCCTTTTATTGCTAATTGGAACTACAATTTCACATATTTCGCATTTCTCTGTGGGATTATTTGATTAGCATCTGCCTCCATCATGTTAAGCGAGTGTCATGAAGACAGCCTGTGTCTGGTAACCCCGGAGCCAGCACAGGAATAGTTGATGGAAGAAGAAAGGAAGGAAGGGAGTGAGGGAGGAAGGTGTAGCCATTCCATGGGTTCATTTTGCTTGCTGCCCAGATAGATCTGATTTATCAAAACAGGGGAATTGCAATAGACAAATACTTTAATTCATGCAGAGCTGGCTGAACAGAAGAATGGGGTTTTATTATTACTCAAATCAGCTTACCTGAAAATTCAGACGCTAGAGGTTTTCAAGAGTAGGCTGGCAGGACGGGGACTGAATGATGCTGATTGGTTGGGGAGGCAATCATAGGGGTATTGAAATAGTCTGCTTCTGGGTGGGGCCATAGGACCAGTTGATGGTCCAGGTGGAGCCATCATTGTAAGAAATGCAAAAACCTGGGGCCAGGCACGGTGGCTCAAGCCTGTAATCCCAGCACTTTGAGAGGCCAAGGCAGGTGGATCACTTGAGGTCAGGAGTTCAAGAACAGCCTGGCCAACATAGTGAAACCCCATCTCTATTAAAAGTACAAAAATTAGCCGGGTGTGGAGGCACACACCTGTAGTCCCAGCTACTTGGGAGGCTGAGGTAGGAGAATGACTTGAAGCTGGGAGGCAGAGGTTGCAGTGAGCCGAGATTATGCCACTGCACTCCAGCCTGGGTGACAGAGTGGGAGTCTTTCTCAAAAAAAAAAAAAAAAAAAAAAAAACTGAAACGACATCTCAAAAGGTCAGTGCTAGGTTCTACAATAGTGATGTTGTTTGCAGGAGTAACTGGAGAAGCTGCAAATTGTGTGACCTCCAGAATCATGGCTGGTAATCATTTATGTCTACACCTTAGCAGAATTCCGGCTCCTCTCATTCTCCTAATCTGGTGGCCTTTCATTAGCCTTACAAAGGCAGTTGATTTGGGGGGAAGAACTATTATCATTTAAACTATAAACTAAATGTCTCCCAGAGTTAGCTTAGTGTAAGCCCAGGAGTGATTAAGGGCAGCTGGAGGTTAAAAGCAAGATGGAGGCTGGTTAGATCAGATCTCTTTCCCTGTCATAATGTCCTCACTGTTGCAATTTTTGCAACTTCCCTCAAAGCGATAAGGGAAAGGAGTCCACCTTGAGCTAATGACAAATCTTCCACTAGCCCACACTCTTCACTGCTTCCCCCAGTGTATGTGGAGAGAAATCAAAACAACCTGTTTAGGCTTTTAAGCCCCTCTGCTACAAACCCCAATTTATGTCCCATATTATTCCCCTTTACTCCATCCATGCATCCCTGAGTTCCAGCCAATCCAAGCTGCCTGCACATCTCCATTTGGACCTCTTAGGTGAGTGCCCATTACAGTGTAAACTCTGTGAGCTGAGGGGCCTGGACACACACCAAGGGCTCCATGAAAGTTTGTTGACTGAATAAAAGACCTTCCACATAGGCCTCCTGGTGCTGCTTACCCTGCATCTGAAAAGCTACCAGCTTTGTGTCAGGTGTTCTGTAGGGCTATTCTGAACACGTTCCTTGGCTCTTTTTATTTTACAGGTGAGAAGAATTGAGGCTCAGAGATGCAAGCCACTTGCCACAGTCACCCTGCTTGACAGCAGCAGAGACGGGTATCATCCTGGGCTTTTCCCACAGGGCCCATTGTCCAAGCCCACCCCCCATCATATTGTAACTGCCCAGCAGGTTCTTCCTGCCCGCTACTCAAACAAAATCCATTCACCAAGGCCATGGTATTGCAGTAAAGAGAGAGTGTAACTGACACGAGGCTGGCCACACACATGGGAGATAGAGTTATTACTCAACTCAGTCTCCCTGAAGGCTCAGAAGTTAGGAGTTTTTCACAGATAGTTTGGTGAGCAGGGGCCTAGGGTAGGGGGCATGCTGAGTGATTGGGTTGGAGATGAAATCAGAGAATCGAATCTGTTCTCTTTGGCTGAGTCGGTTCCTGGGTGGGGGCTCCAGGTGGAGCCATCATCATCAGGAATGCAAAAACCTGGAAAGACATCTCAAAAGGCCAATTTTAGGTTCTACAATAATGATGTTATCTGCAAGGTTATTTGGGGTAGTTGCAAATCTCATGACCTCCAGAATAATGGCTAGTAATTATTTAGAATCCAAGCTTCTCTCATCTTCTTAATTTGGTGGCCTTTCATTTGTCTTACAAGAATTGTTTGGTTTTGGGGAAAGGCTATTCTCATTTAAACTATAAACTAAATTTCTCCCAAAGTTAGGTTGGCCCATGCCCAGGAATGAGCAAAGACAGTGAGGCCAGAAGCACGATGGAGTCAGCCATGTCAGATTTCTCTCACTGCCGTAACTTTGCAGAGGCAGTTTCAATATCTGGCGTCCAAATTCTCACCATTCTTTTCAGTCCAGTTCAAATGCCATGGTTGGGGTTCAGAAACTGATATCCCAAAATATGATGCTTTTTTTTTTTTTTTGAGAGGCAGTTTTGCTCTCTTGCCCAGGTCGCAGTGCAGAGGCACGATCTCCGTTCACTACAGGCTCCCCCTCCTGGGTTCAAGGGATTCTCATGTCTCAGCCTCCTGAGTAGCAGGAATTACAGGTGTGCGCCACCACACCCAGATAATTTTTTTTTTTTGAGACAGAGTCTCACTCTATCACCCACACTGGAGTGCAATGGTGTGAGCTCAGCTCACTGTAACCTCTGCTGCCCAAGTTCAAGCAATTCTCCCGCCTCAGCCTCCCAAGTAACTGGGGTTACAGGCTTGTACCACAGCTAATTTTTGTATTTTTAGTAGAGACAGGGTTTCACCATGTTGGCCAGGCTGGTCTTGAACCCCTGACCTCAGGTGATCTGCCCCCCACTCAGCCTTCCAAAGTTCTGGGATTATAGGTGCAAGCCACTGTGACCAGCTGACCCCAAAATATGATGTTTTGACACACTGAACTGAAGAAGCCTCAAGGTCTCTCTGACCTTTCCCTCCTGGCTCTCAATCTTCCATCTCTCCCAAAGCACAGGAGGAAGTTTTTCTCAGAAGTTCCCTTTTCTGCTTAAAGTCTGGACCTGCCAAAGAAGAAAACAGTAACCTCTGGTCCCTTCCCTGAGTTTTCATTAACAGAACTCATATCGTGGGAAGAAAGACTGAATTCTGCCAACTCACCTGGACAGACGTGTCACAAACCATTGTCTGCTCTGCGGGTCCCACAGACTTATTCCCAGGCCATTGTATGTTCTCCATGCCCATTGAACTCCCCTCAAAATCATTTACTATCCCCCTAAAAATCATCCACAATTTCCCATCCCCCTTTCCCCTAAGAAAAAGAGCATGTAACTCTCCATACCCCATTGCGTGGTGGGGTAACCACTCTGCAATTCTCCCCCATGTGTGTCAAAAAATGCATATGCCTTTCTTTCTACGTATCTGTCTTTTGTCAGTTTATTTTCAGTGAACCTTCAGAGGGTGAGGGAAAACTACAGTTTTGGTTCTGTGAGCAGGGTCACCAAACTCTCTCTGTTCGAAGCCACAGTGAAGAAACCCAGGGCCTGAAAATCTGGCAGAAAGGAAAGAAATTCTTACCAGCCAGGCTTCCAGACTCTTTCTCTGTGGAATCTGTTTAAGCAGACAGTAAAAATCACAATTTGTTCTTGTTTCTTCTCCAAAATCTTGATTAATGGGAAAAAAAGGATTTGTGTGACTAGTCCTGAGTACAGTGACTCTGGTGTACTTTTTGGTATGAACATTCGTATTGTTTGAGAACTTTCCTCCCAGAAATAGCCTTTTTCTCTGTCTTTGTCTTTCTGTGTTGTTCTGTTATAAAGAGGGTACCACAGGGTAGAACACAGGCCTAAAACCCCTATACGCCTGTTGTTCGAGCTGGCCCAGTCAGGGGCGTTTGAACGAGAGTGACTCCATCTTGAATACAGGGTGGTTAAAAATAAGTCCGAGACCTACTGGGCTGCATTCCCGGAAGCTTAGACATTCTTAGACACAGGATGAGATAGAAGGTCGGCACAAGATACAGGTCACAAAGACTTTGCTGATAAAACAGGATGTGGTAAAGAAGGCAGCTAAAACCAAGATGACTATGAAAGTGACCTCTGATTGTCCTCACTGCTCAGGATATGCCAATTATAATACATTAATATGTATTGTCATGGCGCTGGTGGGTGATATGCTAATTATAATATATTAATATGTACTGTCATGGCACTGACGCTCCCACTAGAGCCATGACACTCCCACCAGCGCCATGACAGTTTACAAATGCCATGACAGTGCCAGGAAGTTACCTTACACGTTCTAAAAAAAGGAGAGGGACCCTCAGTTCCAGGAAATCTCTGCTGCATTCCTGGAAACTCATGAATAATCCTCCCCTTGTTTAGCATAGAATCATACTCAGTTGAGCAGCCCCCACTGCTGCTCTGCCTATGGAATAGCCATTCTTTTATTCCTTTACTTTCTTAGTAAACTTGCTTTTATTTTACTCTATGGACTTGCCCCAAATTCTTTCTTGAACCCTCTCTTGGAGTCTAGATCCGAACCCCTTTCCAGTAATAGCCATATAGAATGGTCAGTTTCATGGTTCTGATCAGACCAGCAGTTAAGACAAATTTTGCTGTGGGTTCCCAAAATAAAACAGGATAAGATTCCCTCTTGTCTTGTTTTACGTCCTTGAGAGCTTGACTTGTGACCAAACGGGAGCACTCTCTCCTGGTCTCTGCTATCCAGCGGGCATGACTTTCGGGTCACATCTGGTGGCCAGTCTGAAAGTGGCTGGGACCCTGAGACACATACGATATTGAGGAGCATGCTTTTTGTTCCAAAGGTGTCAAGCTCTCAGGAGAGTTTGTCTTAATAAAAAGTCCCATCCACAAAGGGCTTTTGTTGTCTTAACACCTGTTGTCTGGTTAGCCCTGGGGAAGCCCAATCCCAGGAGGGCCTGCTTGGTGTCATAGATTAACAGGTCTGTGACTGGTTGGGGTTCAGAAACTGATATCCCAAAATATGATGCTTTTTTTTTTGAGAGGGAGTTTTTGTGGGGTTCTGGGGACACCATACACACAAACACCATCCTCAACCGTCTGTGGCAAGAGTCTTTTGCTATCTTAGCCTAAACCTTGGAGTGAATTTTTGGAGATCATGGGGACTTCCTCTTCTATGCCCTCTCCACTGTAAACCAAAAATAAGATTCTGAGCTCCCCCACCAACAGAATAGACCCCTCCTCTTGGCCAAGGGCATTCTAAAGTAAACCTAAGGCCAGGCGCAGTGGCTCATGCCTGTAATCCCAGCACTTTGGGAGGCCAAGGCAGGTGGATCACTTGAGGTCAGGAGTTCAAGATCAGCCTGGCCAACATGGTGAAACTCCGTCTCTACTAAAAACACAAAAATTAGCTGAGTGTTGTGGTGCATGCCTGTAGTCCCAGTTACTTGGGAGGCTGAGGCAGGAGAATGTCTTGAACCCGGGAGGCAGGGGTTGCAGTGAGCTGAGATCATGCCATTGCCTGGGTGACAGAGTGAGATTCCATCTCAAAATAAATAAATAAATAAATAAAGTAAACCAGAAACACTAGTTTAGGCCATGATGGGAATGGGTGGTCAGACATGCCTCATCATACATTCCCCACTTTGGAATTCAGGCACAGCTGACCAGCATTCATGTGAAAACAGAGACCTCAACACTGACAAAACAGACTCTTTAAGCCTGATAAGACGCCTGCTACTTGGAGGCTTCATCTGCGTAATAAGAACCTTGGTCTCCACAACTCCTTGTTGTAACTGAAACACTCCCTTCTACTGAGTCCAGGTCTTTCAAACTCTTTCAACCAATGCCAATCAGAAAATCTTTGATTCCACCTATGACCTGCAAGCCCCTTGCTCGGAGTTATCCCACGTTTCTGGACCAAACCAATGTCCATCTTACATATATTGATTGATGTCTTATGTCTCCCTAAAATGTATGAAACCATGCTGTAGCCTGATCAGCTTGGGCACATGTCATCAGGACCTCCTGAGGCTGCGTCACAGGCATGTGCTTAACCTTGGCAAAATAAACTTCTAAATTGATTGAGACTTGTCTCAGATACCTTTTGACTTACACCAGGAACACCACTTACTTATATGGTAGAAACTTATTCTAAACCTAGAATATTACTTCCTGGGCTTTCCATGAAGAGGTTTATTGAATTGAGTCACTATTGGAATAAGTACACCATTAGAAATTATTTATATAACTTTTGACTTTTGGGGGTACTCATTTGTTATTGATCCTTTTTCCTTCCATGGACAGTTTTTGATGTCCTATCTCCCATCTGTAGGGCATATGGGCTGTTTGGACCTTTGTGTGTAGATGGTCAGCTGAGAAACTGAGGCCCTAGAGAATATGGCAGGACAGAAACATGGATTGGACCCCGTTTGTGGCTAGTGAAATTTGCCTTTCTTTGAGCTATCTTTGGGGGTGGTTCTGGATCTTGTGAAGACTGGTTTGTACCTCTTCGTAGATGCCTAGTGCATCCTTGGTCAAGTTATAATCTTAGTTAAGGCTTATTGGTTTGACTTGGTAAGGCATCTTTTGTTTAAAAGCAAAAAAAAAAAAAAATGTTCAAAAGCCAAGAATATTGGGTGTCCTGGCTGAAATCTGATAACGAATTTTTAAAAATTCTTTTAAAGATCTCTATAGTCAGAAGTCAGCTTAATTAAAAGCTAATACTCAGGCTAGTATTTTTTTTTAAGGCTTTCTTGCAATATATTTGGTCCCTCTGCTCCTTTTCTTGTTGGCATGACTTTTGCTGAGAAAAATGTCAAACTTCATTGGCATTTTAGAAAGCTTAAAATCTCCCCAAATTGGCTCCTCTAAGAGTTGTCATCTCATTTACTTCTACTTCTTCCTCTTTGCCATCTTTAACAGCTCATAAAGAAAGCTAGAGGTGATTTCTAGTGTCCCTGAGACCCCTTGAGGAACACAGAAAAAGGAAGGCAGAAGACCCCACATCCCCTTCTTGGGGTCTTCTGCCCTCCTTGCGTAGTCTCAAGATGTAACGGCAGTTTCCTCTCCAGTCTAAAGCTCTACTCTCATTTGCTAGTTTATCTGATCTCTTTGGCTTTGAGGAATACAGAGGTTACTTTGTACTATACAAGAACACAGTCTTTGGGTGTACAGTGGCCAGAAAGTCACCTGTGAGGGATGCAGTTTTGGAAGTGGCTGGCTGCAGTTGCAATGGATGGTTATTACTACAGAGGGCTACTTGTTTCGTTGCCCATTTAGATAAGAAGGGCACAGTTTGAACACACGGAGACTGCAGGAACAGGCAGGTTGGGTCACCCACCAGCCTCAGGAAAATGTCTTTGCAGCAAGTGCACTGTGGAAGCATTGAGCAGCCTGTTTCCTCTTTTTGGAGGACCTGAGACTCATTGTAAAAGCGAGATCTTTGATTTTTAATAATTTAAATTATCTGCCTTCCAGCTGCACCTACTTTTCATATATTTAAATATTAGCACCTGCAAATCTCAAATGCTTTGTTTGTTCTGTTTGTTGATGAGCTCCACTCTGAGCTCCATCGTCCAGTTGGAAAACAGAGACTAAATGAGAAGCTACCTATCTAAATGAAATTGGTCTTCTTATAAGATCCTATGATGCTCTGGCATGGTGGCTCACGTCTGTAATCCTAGAACTTTGGAAGACCGAGGTGGGGGGATCACTTGCACCCAGAAGTTCAAGATCAGCCTGGGCAACATAGTAAGACCCTGTCGCTACAAAAAATAAGAAAAAAATTAGCCAGGCATGGTAGTACATGCCTGTAGTCCCAGCCACCTGAGAGTCTGGGGCAGGAGGATCACTTCAGTCTGAAAGGTCAAGGCTGCTGTGGGCCATGATTGCACCACTGCATGTCAGCCTGGGTGACAGAGCAAGATCCTCTCTCTCAAAAAAAAATATATATATATATTGTATGATGCATTCTTGTGATTTTGTGTTCCTTTGGCATCCATTTTTAATCTTCCTCTAAATAACAAACCCAGTTTCTATCTTGAAATAGCTTAAATTCTCTCTCTGCTTTGAGATATAAATTTTCTACCAGTTCTCTCTAAAACTTAGTGAGGGCTTCCACTGTGTAAAATGGATTAACTTATTCCATTTACAGAGTCACCATTTCACCCAACTGTCCAGCCAGTGAGTTTTATCTGACTCAGGACTAAAAATTTAAAATCAATGCTATAATAACTTTGTGCCTGTCTGTATTTTATTTGTACATGTCTCTATTTGTATATTGTCTACCTGGTACAAAATTGACTTATAAATAAATGAATACTCATAAATTAGTAAGCCCAAATGCTTTTCAAATTCATATGATGTTAGTTATCTTTCATGAATAACACTAGTTTTAAAATTGTTGGTAAAATAAAATATAATGTTTTTAGAATGTAAGACATTTTTG
Source organism: Nomascus leucogenys (assembly GCF_006542625.1). Taxonomy (NCBI): domain Eukaryota; kingdom Metazoa; phylum Chordata; class Mammalia; order Primates; family Hylobatidae; genus Nomascus; species Nomascus leucogenys. The sequence continues at coordinate 18,507,039 of NC_044404.1, forward strand.
CCTGGGTGCACTGGTCAGACCAATTTATACTGTCTTTATGGGATGTTTTAGGGTCATATAACTGTGACTTCTATGATATTTTTGTATTTGTTTGATTTGTTTATGAGCTTATGCTTTGATTTTGACCCTTTGGATTCTGGGGTCTACACAAGTGGCCATGGTGAGGACTGGGGACATATGTGTGTCCCCACAGCCTGGACCTCATCCTCTCTGCCCCAGCTGTGCCTCTTGGTCATGGCTGGAAGGATCTGACCCCTTAGACATGGTCTTCACAGCTCTGTCCTCTGTCCTAGGCTCCAAGTCTGGTATATAACAACTCAAAATGCTTACTCCCTAGGTTTTTCACTAAAAATTAGAGGTACTAAGAGTTAACATTGTAATTAACATATATATACAATTAAAACTACTAGCTGTAAGAGAAGCAATTCTATATGCAAAGTATATAATAAAAGTAGAATGTGTTTTTCATTTAAAAAAAGGATTACAAAACATGAGAATGTGGTTTTTGTTAAAGGGAAAGTAGTTTTGCCTAGTTTAGAGGCTATTTACTTGTTGTTTTAAATTGAAGGAATTTTTTAAATGATAGATAAAACTGAATGCATATGAAATGCTTGGAAAAGAAAAAGAGAAAAACTGTAGGAGTTTATAAAAAGTTTATAGAAATCTTGTGTGGTCAATGCTGATTGAGATTGGATAGATGTATTACTAAGATTTTTAAAAATTAGCTTTAGTATTAATAATACATTGATACAAGGGCAGAATTTGATTCTCTCTCTGCCTCTCTCTTTTTAGAAACAGGATCTCACTCTGTCATCCAGGCTGGAGTACGGTGGCACAATTAGAGCTCACTGCAGTTTTGAAGCCCTGGGCTCAATTAATCCTCCTACCTCAGCCTCTCAAGTCCCTAGAACTACAGACATGAGCCACCATGCTTGGCTAATTTTTAAAATTTTTGGTAGAGACAAGATCTCACTATGTTTCCCAGGCTGGTCTCGAACTTCTGGCCTCAAGCAACTCTCCTGCCTCAGCCTCCCAAAGTGTTGGGATTACAGGCATAAGCCACTGTGACCAGCCTGATTTTCTCTTTTGAACAAGATTTTCATATAGTATTAATAAGAGGTAAAAGATTTTTGTTTGTCTTTTGAATAAACTGCAAAAAAGTACAGAGGGAGAGAGGGAGAGACAGATTCTGTTGTTGTCATAATGTCTTTATTAGGTGTTTTGATTGTTTGGAAAATTGAGTCTCCTCTCTATCAAAGAGCAACATTTTTGCTTTTTGAAATATTCCAATTATCACTTAGCTAAATAAATGACTTTTTTTTAACAGTGACCTATGATCCTGTTTTGATCAAGTGTTTCAAACTTTTCTCATTTTGATATCAAGTGTGTTAAACCCTTGATATTTAACATGCTTCCCCAAATCAAACCTTAAATCCTAAAATTTAGACTTTTTGACCCCAAACTAATTTGGATATTCCATATAGGGTCACTGGAAGTCCAAGAGAAACATACTAGGCTTATCTGGTATGTTAAAATCACACCAGAAGCATTGTCAAATAAGAAATGGGGTTTGACTTTTTTTGAGTTCTACTTTTATGGATATGTTATTAACCCATTTATGCCTGAGGTTGCAATTTTTTGAATTTTTGCAATCAGACCTTGGTGATGACCTTGAGCAGTATGATGTAAATAATCCATTGGAACACTAGGCATAAATGGGTTTAATATGCGTTCCAAAATTGCATGACATTTGTGATATGTCTTAGTATAGGCCGTAAATTGCTTTATTTTGATGCTTTATTTTCTAAAAGCACTTGGCAGATCCTAAAGTGTTGTGTCTTCAAGGAAATTCATGGAAAGGACTCTGACAAGTACTCTTGAATACAGGTTTCCAATAACTTTGGAGATTATGCTATTGGACTAGATAAAAACTTCCAGAACTGTAGTATAAAAAGAAAAACAAAACCTGATGAGTTCATGAAGATTCCTAATTCAAGATCAAGCAGAACTAGAATTAATTACATTGGACTGAACTGATAGAGAATTAAAATCATTCTATGGCTTTGATTTGAAATATTGCTGATCCTTTTTGTGTTTTGTTTTCTAGAGTCAAGAAATTCTTTTTTTTTCTTTTGAGCTATTTATGGCATATAGCAATTGTGTAAAATATACTTTTGTGAACAAAATTGAAACATACTTCCTCTCTACCTGATTTCTCCAGAATTCAGGAATTATAAATATCCTTATTTTTTGGCAATATAGCTATCTCCATAAATTCAATAAGAATCTATTTTCTTATGTAATAGGACATGTTGGAAACACGGGTTATCTTACTAAAATTTTGACTACATGTCATATTTGCAAATATGATCAGACCGCTTTGAGGGATTAAGGTTGCCTTTTTAAAGCCAATAGGCTTCGGAAAATATTGACCTGGTATTTTGTCTACACAGTTCCCTTATAGGATTCCTGACTTTGTGATAAATATAAAAATTTTTGAGAGACCCATGAACCTCAAAATATTTGGGGAACCTCAAGAAAAGAGGAATCTGCTCAATTCATACAAGTATTACAGGCATAGTCTGGTGGTAAATTTTTGACTTGGCTTTCTCTCAAGAGACTTCTAAAAGTCTAATCTGAGATTCGTTATGAAAAATTTCCAGCAAATCCCACTTAAATAGAGCCTTTTTAAAGTTCTATATGGCCAACCACTATTCTTACCACGCTTTATGGAAATAATCAGGCCAAACATAATAAGACTAAAAAACTTATTGTGCAAATAAATTGGTCCTTCTATAATGTATCTTTGGTAGAAATGGAAACTGAAGAGAGAAAAATTATGTTTCAGAAGAAAACTACAGTACACCTGTTATTAGATTCTAACCCTATTTTTTTTTGAGTTTGTATTATTTGCCTACAATTTGGACTGAATCCTGAATTTTTTTCCTGTCTGCAAGTCTCCAAACTGATGTTTCCAAATTTGTCTTCCATTTTCTGACTTGGACTCAATGAAATTGCTATTACCTTTTTTCCTGAGGCCCTGCAAGCTGAAGCTCATATATAAACAACTTGTGACATACAAACTACAGATAAGAAAAATGTATCAGATGGCCACTGCCTACTTCCACTTTAACTGAAGATGCTCCTAATCTAACATCAAGAAACCTCAACTGACTGCCCTCCAGGCTCTAAGGAAACTGGTTTTTAGATTGTTCCAAACATTAACCTCTGTTTTCTTTCTGAGATTCTGTCTGCAACACCAGCTCCCGAAATGAAACAGGACTGGCCAGTTCCCAGAAATGGGAGACTTTGCATACTCAACTCTTAACATGATTTTTCTCGCCACAGCCACAGACTCAGCTTTTAGTGTGTAAAACTTCTAGGGAAGTTTCAGACAGGGGAATGTTGGGGCTTAGAAACCAAAACCCCAAAATATGGCACATTGACGTGCTGGACAGGAGAAGCAGCCTCAAGGTCGCTCTGACCTTTCCTTCTCTCCTGTCTCTTGATTCTCTGTCTCCTTCAAAGCACAGGATAAATTTTTTCGTGAAGTTCCCTTTCCTGCCTGAAGTTTGACCCACCAAAGGAGAAAACAATTACCTCTGGTACCATCACTGAGTTTCCTGATCAGAACTCATATGACAGAAAGAAAGACTGAAGCCTGTCAACACCGCTGGACAGACATTTGTCCCAAACCATTGTCTGTTCTGTGGGCCCAATAGACTTTGTCCCAGGCCATCATATGTTCTTCAAGCCCATTGAATTCCCCTAAAAATCATTTACTGTCTCCCTAAAATCACCCACACTTTTCCATCTTCCTTTCCCTTAAGAGGAAGAGTATATAACCCTTTGTACCACATTGAGTGGTGGGGATCACTCTGTGATTCTCCTCTGTGCACATTAATAACTGTATGTGCCACTTCAGTTGATTTTGTTGTTGTTGATTTTCAGTGAACTTTCAGAGGATGAAGGGGAAGTTTTCCTGTCGCCCCTACACCACCTCTTCCCAAGAGCCTGCTGTGATCAACCACTTCCTTGGCCATAACAAGTGTTCACTATGCTGAAAGGCCTTTGTTTTGGGGGTCTGGCTTTACTTTAAGAGATCTATTGAGCTATAATCTACATATCATAAAAATTCACCTGTTCTAAGTATACAATTCAGTGATCAAGACTTTGGTTTTTTTGTTTGTTTGGTTTTTTTGAGATGAAGTCTCGTTCTGTCGCCCAGGCTGGAGTGCAGTGGCGCGATCTCAGCTCACTGCAACCTCCACCTCCCAGGTTCAGGGGATTCTCCTGCCTCAGCCTCCCAAGTAGCTGGGATTACAGGCGCACACCACCACACCTGGCTACTTTTCATATTTTTAGGACAGACGAGGTTTCACCATGTTGGTCAGGCTGGTCTCAAACCCCTGACCTCATGATCCACCCTCCTCGGCCTCCCAGAGTGCTGGAATTACAGGTGTGAGCCACCACACCCAGCCTGTTTTGTTTTGTTTTTTGAGACAGGGTCTTGCTCTGTCACCCAGGCTGGAGTGCAGTGGTACGACCATGGCTCGCTGCAACCTCCTCCTCCCAGGCCCAAGTGATCCTCCCACCTCAGCTTCCTGAGTAGCTGAGATTATAGGTACACACCACCACACCTGGATAGTTTTTGTATTATTATTTTTTGTTGCTGTTTGAGAGATGGTGTCTCGCCATGATGCCCAGGCTGGTCTCGAACTCCTGGGCTCAAACCATGATGACAGGCGGGATCCACTGCATCCAGCCAAGGCTTTGTTTTTCTACCTCAACCTGAACATATATTGATTTCTAGCTATGGCCATTATTCATGCACCTCTCTCAGCCTCCTCTTGAGTGTGGGACCAGGGTATTCTCACCTCTGGGTCCCCCACTAGCAGGGCCTGCATCCGCTGGGTGCTGAGCAAGGTGAGTTCACACACACATGCATTATCTCCCTTGGGGGAAACAGGATTTGAGAAATAATAAGAGCTGGCATTTCATAGCAGCTGCTAGATCCCAGAGCCTGTACAAAGTGCTCTACGTGCACGACCTAGCCAAACATTCAGGAACCCCACGAGATGAGATGTATGACCGCTTTTTTACAGATAATAATACTGAAGCACAGAAAAGCCAATAACTTGCCCCAAGTCACACAGTTAGCAAGTAGCAGAGCTAGGCCTCAAACCCAGGGAGTCTGGCTCTAGACCCTTGCTTTTAACAAAAGTGCTCTAATGTTAGGGTGACCCAACCTCATTAACAGGGCTTCTATGGGGCTGGAGTTTATCAGGACAAAGCCGACAGGAAAAGAAACTGCAGGAGGAGGAGGAGGCGGCCCTTCTGCTCACTGTCAGCTTTCTGAGTAGCCGCAGCTATGAGCCTCCTCACCTTGCCCATCTGTTCAGTGGGTCCCTGCGACTTACCACCTCATCCTAAGGGTCTGAACAGTTTGCTAAGCAAGTTTGCATCCATTGTTTTATGGGAGCTCACAGCAGCCTGAGGAGCTGGGCAGGCTAGGAATGATTATCTTCATTTTATCAGCAGGAAACTCAGAGAGGTGTGGTAATTTGCCCAGAGTCACACAGCTTAAGAAGTGGCACAGATGTGTTTCACAGTGAGGCCATCAACGGCAGGCTCTTCACCACTCCTCCCCACTGAAGTGGGGGAAGACAGCACAAGCCTTGGCCAGGCATTGGGGCCAGCCTGAAGGCTTGGGGATTCTGTAGAGGAATTCGTCCAACCTGAGATGTAAGAGGATCAAACACACGCTGAGGTCAGCCATGGCATTGCACAAATGTGGAGCAGTCCTGGAGAGATGAGCAACCTACTTTGAAAGCCAACCAACTGTGAATATTCAAGTTCCCAAATTAACTGAACCTAGGTTTATGAAAGATGTGCCCTCCCATGGGCTCCTGCCCTCTGGGTTTCCAGTCATTTCCCAGACTCATCATTTTGGAGGTGAGATTCTAGATTCCTACTCCTTCTCCCTCTGTGCTCTCACCCACCAGAAAGTTTCTTTCCTTCCTTGAACTTGCCTCTGGCAATAGCACCCAGGATACCTCATATGAGAACAGTGGATGTGGCCAACATGTATAGAGCAGCTCACGGGTAAGTAACTCTGTGCCAGGCACTGAGCTACGAACTTCTGGATGTTTTTCTCAGGAGTTCCACAACAACCCCTTCACATGTATTGTTACACAGACACCCCAGGCACACAGAGGAGGCCTGAGGATTAGGGTGTTGAGAATTTGCCTCCCTCCCTCACTGACAGCTTCTGAATCCTCTTGGGACCCATCCTCAGGACAAGAGAAGGCCAATTCTTCTCCATCCAGATTATACAAGGTGGGAACCAGGAATCTGCATTTTTAGCAAGTCCCCCGGCCAGTCATTGTTCTCTCCCTGGGGAAACTGAGTCTTGAGGCAGGGGGTGGCGGTATGGTTTGGCTCTGTGTCCCCACCCAAATCTCATCTTGAATTGTACTCCCATAATTCCCATGTGTTGTGGGAGGGACCCAGTGGAAGATAATTGAATCATAGTGGCGGTTTCCCCCATACTGTTCTCATGGTAGTGATTAAGTCTCACAAGATCTGATGGGTTTATCAGGGGTTTCCATTTTTGCATCTTCCTCATTTTCTCTTGGCGCTGCCATGTAAGAAGTGCCATTCGCCTCCCACCATGATTCTGAGGCCTCCCCAGGCATATGGAACCGTAAGTCCAATTAAACTTCTTTTTCTTCCCAGTCTCGGGTATGTCTTTATCAGCAGAGTGAAAACGGACTAATACAGGGGGGTTAAGAACCTACTCAGGGGCCAGGCACAATGGCTCATGCCTGTAATCCCAGCACTTTGGGAGGCCGAGATGGGCATATCACTTGAGGTCAGGAGTTCAAGACCAACCTGGCCAACATGATGAAACCCCATCTCTACTAAAAATACAAAAATTAGCCAGGTGTGGTGGCAGACACCTGTAATCCCAGCTACTAGGGAGGCTGAGGCATGAGAGAATCGCTCGAATCCGGGAGGCGGAAGTTGCAGTGAGCTGAGATTGCACCACTGCACTCTAGCCTGGGCAACAGAGTGAGACTCTGTCAAAAAAAAAAAAAAAAAAAAAAAACCTACTCAGGGTCACCCAGCTTATAAGCTGCAGAGCTGAGGCTCAGAGGCCAAAGTCCAGGCCACCATCACCTGACAGCGACCTCATCTCCCATGCAACTGAGTAACAAGCATACGTGTGGTACCCAATTTTGGCTGGTCAGGAACTCCGGTGTTCAGGCTGGGAGGGCCAAGATGGGAATCAGTGCTGCCCAGACCCTAACAGCAGGCTCAGGCCCAGATCTGAGTGCTCCATCCACTCCATCCTCCCAGAGGCAAAGAAGGCTGGAGGAGAACGACTGAGATCCACCTCCCAGAGCAGCCAGGGAGGAGGAAGTTTCATTTGCTGGAATTGGAGCAGCAACATCCACCTGCTTGAGGAGTTGCTAATAATGGTTGAGTTTCAATGAATTAGCAGTGACAAAATTACAGATCCAAGGGTGCTCCTGGAACTGAGTGCATTAGCCAGAGATGGTATCCTGAGCATCTTTGCCTCAGGGCTGGGGAGAGGAGGCAAAAGGAGGGAGGGAGAAAAGACGCCAAGGGTGGAGGTTTGCTACAAATGGGGGAGAGATCTGAAAAGGAATCACTGGGCACTGAGACCTTTAGGCTAAGGGAAGCAGGACAGCAGAGAATCACACGCTCAGATTCCCATCCTGCCACCCACTTGACCTCAAACTGATATCCTCCATGTAGAATAAGATTAGCTAACAATAACAGCAGCGATGAAATAGTAATAATGACTGGCTTTTACTGAGCAATTATTAGATGCCAGGCCCTGTTTTCCATACATTAACTAATTTAATCTTCACAACAACTCTACAGGTGAGTACCTGCAACTATTATAAAACATGACTGCAGTCCAGGCGCAGTGGCTCACACCTACAATCCTAGCACTTTGGGAGGCTGAGGCGGGAGGATCACTTGAACCCAGGAGATTGAGGCTGCAGTGAGTCATGATTGCACTATTGCACTCCAGCCTGGGCAACAGAGAAAGACGCTATCTCTAAATAAATAAATAAAACATGACTGCAAGTTCTTTAACCTTCAGTCCACTGGAAGATATGGTCTCTGTAATTTTCCCTTGAGTCTGGGCAGGCCTATAAGTGCTTCAACTAGTAGAATACAGTAGAAAGTGATGCCGTGTGATTTTCAAAGCTGGACAAGCAAAGGCAAAGCAGTTTCTGCCTTGTTTATGGGAGCACTGGCTTTTGGGGCCCTGAGTTTCCACATGAGAAGTCTCACTACCCTGAGGCCACCATGCTGTGAGGAAACTCAAGCTACATGAGGAGGCACTGTATAAAGGTGCTTCTGTCCACAGTCCCCCAGGCGAAACTGCAGACTACACAGAGCAGAGACAAGCCATCCCCACCATGCATTATCCAAATTCCCATCCTGAAGACTCATTAGCATGATAAAATGGGGCTGTTCTATGCCACAAAGTTTTGGGGTGGTTTTCTACACAGCAGTAGATAATCAGAACAGTATTATTATCATCTCCATTTCCTGGTTGAGGAAGCTGCTGCACCACAAGTGATAAAGATGACATCAAGCCCAGGTCTGGTCCCAGAATCCATGGGCTTAAAAGCTCTCAATAAATGATAGTGGTTATAATTACTACAGCCCTGTCATTATTCATAATACTTTTGTGGCCTAATTGCAGAACCTATGTTGACTCCAAAAACCCACTTCGGCAGCTAGAGATAATTAAAAGTAATTACATTCTTTACCAAAGTCTCTCAAGGTGACTCAAAAATGTAGTCCCCGACCTTATTAACATCCCTTTCCCTCTCCCATCCACCTCCCTCATAGCCCACTGTCTCAGCACGCTTTTCAGATTTACTCCCCACAAACCCTCCTCCTCCGCAGGCTGTGCCAGTCTCAGCTTCTCCACCACCCAGCCCTCAACACCTTATTTCCCAGGTAGAAAGGATTCTTCTGCCTTAAAGAATGGGTCCAGGGCACGTCGCCTGACAGTTCTGGAGTTCTCCGCTACAAACAGGGTAATTGTAGAGTCTGGCAATGCTCCCACCTCTCACTTGGGCCATTTTTGTCCCCCTCCTCCATTCCTGGAAGCCTCCTGCCCTTTCTGGTAATTTCAGAAGCTCTGATTAATATCAAGGGTTCAGCCAGGCACAGTGGCTCATGCCTGTAATCCCAGCACTTTGGGAGGCCAAGGCAGGTAGATCAGCTGAGGTCTGGAGTTCGAGACCAGCCTGGCCAAGATGATGAAACCCTGTCTCTACTAAAAATGCAAAAATTAGCCAGGTGTGGTGGTGCGCCCCTGTAATCCCAGCTACTCAAGAGGCTTAGATGGGGGAATTGCTTGAACCCAGGAGGTGGAGGCTGCAGTGCGCCGAGATGGTGCCACTGCACTCCAGCCTGGACAACAGAGCGAGACTCCTTCTCAAAAAAAAAAAAAAAAAAAATTGAGAGTTCCCCAGAAGCTCCCAGTTTTGGGTTAAAGAAGCCCCGGTATTCCAGGAAGGCAGTGGCTTTCAAAAGATGACATCGTTACCCGATTGTTCCCAGAGGCATGAATGTTCAAATGTCCAAAATTGGAACTCCTCCCACCTCGTACCTGACCAACCTCTCCCATGTCCCATCTCAAGGATAACGGCATCCCTCCACCCAGTCAATAACAGCAGCATCCCAGAGTCATGCCAGGGGCCTCTTCCTAAGCCAAGGTCCTGTGGGTTCTCCACCCACACATCTCTTGGATTCTTCCCCAATGCTCTGTTCCCTCTGTCCCCAGCATCCGCTCTCCCTCTCCACAGGTGCCGAAGCCAGGAACTCGGGTGTCCTCTTTCCTTCTCCCTCACAATTCTGGTTGATTCTATACCCTTAAAATCCTCTCCTTCCAGCCTCTTCTCTCCATCCTCGCTGTCCCATTATCCGGGCCCTCACTTTCTCCGGCAGGTCTCCCAGCCTCTGGTGTCTCCCCTCCCCTGAGCCTTGCTTCAGGCCACTGGAAGGTGAGCACCCTGCTTGTCAGTTTATTGTTGTCTTCCTGGCGCCTAGGACAGCCTGCAGTGATGAAGCTGTGACTGCACTCAGCTCTGGTCCCATCCCAAACCCACCATAGAGAGGTTGTGGTTCCCATCCCTAGAACAGCTGCATCTCCATTTCCATATATTCTGCATCTGTGGATGCAGAAGTACCTCAGTCTTGATGCCACCCTGATTCCTGGGTCCTGGACGTTGGGACCTTTCCCCAGAGTCCACTTCAGCTGCCTTTGCTCTTTGGAAGCTTTGGCCTCAACTGGCCACCCCAGTTTCAGCCCTGCTGAGCCCCCTCCTCCACAACAACCTAGTCCAGTTACAGCTTACTGAGTTCGCCACACTCCCCAGGAAGAACTTCGGGTCCTTTCTCTCCACTTGCTTAATGATAATCCCTTCTGTTGGCAAAGACTGTTGTTTACAGGCCTGTTTGGTGCACTGTTCTTTTTCGGTTTTTTTGTTTTTTTGTTTTTTTGTTTTTGAGGCAGGGTCTCACTCTGTTGCCCAGGCTGGAGTGCAGTGGCACAATCAGGACTCACTGCAGCTTCCATCTCCTGGGTTCAAGCAATCCTCCTGCCTCAGCCATCTGAGTAGCTGGGACAACAGGTATGCATCACCATGACTGGCTAATGTTTTTTTATTTATTATTTTTAGTAGAGATGAGATCTTGCTAGTTGCCCAGCGTGGTCCTGAACTCCCAAACTCAAGTGAGCCTCCCACCTCGGCCTCTCATAGTGCTGGGATTACAGGAGTGAACCATCATGCCTGGACTCCCTTACTGTTTTTTAAAGAACACTTGTCGAGGTTCCTCTATGCCAGGCACAGGGCAGGGTGTTTTCCCCATCACCTCCCTGAAATCCCCACCATTCCCCAATGAGGGTGACATTCTGATCCCCATTTACTGATGAGAGCATGGAGTTCCCTGGGAGATTCTGTGTTAACAAGAAAATAAGGGGCATGCATGGGCAATTGGCCAAAGAAGGACTAGAAATGCCCCATCAACATATGAAATGGCGTAAATCCTGTGTAGTCAGTGCAGGGTGGCGAGAGGTGCTTTATGAAGTGGGTTAGTCTTTTTTTTGTTCTGTTTTGTTTTCGAGACGGATTCTCACTCTGTCACCCAGTCTGGAGTGCAGTGGTGTGATCTCGGCTCACTGCAACCTCCGCCTCCCAGGTTCAAGCAATTCTCTTGCCTCAGCCTCCCAAGTAGCTGGGACTACAGAGGCCCACCACCATGCCTGGCTAATTTTTGTATTTTTAGTAGAGACAGGGTTTCACCATATGGGCCAGGCTGGTCTTGGACTCCTGACCTTGTGATCCGCCCACCTCAGCCTCCCAAAGTGTTGGGATTACAGGCGTGAGCCATTGTGCCCAGTTGAAGTGATTTAGTCTTTAAACTCTGAGACAGAGAGCCCTGGGCTCAAATCCCTGTTCACAGCACCATTTGGCTGTGCAACCTTGATCCATGTGTTTAACCCTTTGTATCCAGGTTTCCCCACCTGTTAAACAGAGATAATAATAGTACCTCCATGGATAGAGCACTGCCTTCTACATAAAACTCAGTAAAGGATGACTTTAAAAATTGCATGTAATTGACACATAAGTAAATCTCCCATTAGCTGTTAGTCAGTAAACAAAGTCAGCAATAATATCTGACCTTTTAGCTATCAGACTGATGGGGAAAATTAACATTGTACAGCTTTGGAAAGAGCTCAAAGGGGAGTGGCATCATCTTTCGCTGTTTGTAGACATGTAAATTGGCACCATGCTTCTAGAGAACAAATTTGTCCATTTATGTCAAAATTCTGTTATATACAATTTGCATTGTTTATTGTCTGTTACCTCCTGGCACCTGGGACTGCTTTCCTCATGGCTGTGACCCCTGTGCCTAGGATCCTGTTTGGCGTGTAAACAATTCTCAATAGTCTTGCTGAATGAATGTGCCAAATTGACTTAAGATTTCTGTTCCTAAGGATCAATCCCAAACCAGTAGGCAAAGCGGTAGGTGTGAAATACTTAATGATCATGATTTATAGTAGCAAGAAATGGGAACAGCCTCCTGTCCACCCACCCATGCTGGATGAACTACATGAGGGTACAGCCAAGAAGTCCTGTACAGTGGTCAAAAAGTGACACATGTCTACATTCATTGATACCCAAGTTTCTCTGCTACTGTCAATGAATAAAAGAAGCAAATGGCCAAGCAGAGTTTAATTTGATGCAATTTGTATAAAAGTGTGTGTGTGCGCGTGTGCGTGCACAGGTGTGTTTGTACGTGTGTTTGAAGGTCTGGAATGGTAGTTACTTGTTTCTGGGTGACAGGATTACAGGGAATAGTTTTTCTTTCTCATGCCTTTCTGAATCTTTTGATTTTTTTATAATTGAGAATATATAAACTTTGCAAGCAGATAAACTAAAAACAAATTAAAGGACAGAATATTAAAAGGGAAAGAGAAGGAAAGGGAACAGAGAAGAGAAAGGTGAGATGCAGAAGCCAGGATATCGAAGCCTGAGGGGCATGCATGCAGGTCCAGCCCTTGGCAAGGTTTCTTGTCCCCACCCTTCCTAACTCTTGCCTGCCTTTCTCTCTCCCTCCTCAGGGTGGGGTGGGGGGTGGGGCAGCAGGGTCAGGGGTGCTGCTGCAGTTATTCCTGCCATGGGAAAGGCAAGGGCATCATCTATGGTGGAAATACAGCATCCACCTAATGCTCTTCTTCCATCTCATTTTTTAGAGGGAAGCGGGGAGCACCCCATAATCACCAGCATTATGGACAAGTGAGGAAGGGACAGGACCACTTGTCATAATGGCAACAGCAGCAATAACTGTAGAGTATAAGCATGACAGTCACTCTAACAGGCATCGCATGCCCATTCTGTACCTGGCTGCAGGCTCTGCAGCATGCATTACCAAACCTAATGCTCACCAGAACCCTTGTCAGGTTGTACAGCTGTGGATATCTATTCAGTTCACTGCCATTGGCACAGCTAATGATGAAAACCATCAGCATGCCTGTGTCTATGATGGGCTTTATATCCTACATACACACAAAGTGCCTTAGATGAATTAACTTAGGCGATTACTACAACTACCTATGAGATCGATACTATCATCCCCATTTTATAGATGAGGAAACTGAGACACAGAGAGGTTTAACTTGCTCAAGGATATCAAACTAATAAGAGGCAGACATAAAAATCAAACCCAGGTTATCTGACTCCAGACTCCAGAATCGTGCCCTCTAGGCTGTACTGAATCTGAGGTTCAGGAACCATAAATTGGCAGCCAGGGTCTCACTGTCAGCAAAGCTGCAATGGATCAGAAACACCAGACTCAGGGCCTCTTTGTGCCTCTGTTTCTCCAGTTTTCTCTGCAAGGCTGATTGCTCCCCTTACCCCACCTCCTGGTAGCGCTCAATCTAATTAATGCTTGTGAAGCTGCAGGGCAGCTTATTTAACAGGTGTTCCCAGAGCACAAATGTTTTCATTTTCCTCCTCAAACGGTCCAGACAAGTAAGCACTTCCCAGCTCAGAAACGTGTATTAACTACCGTATGTTCTTATTTTCTGTATTCTTGATGGTTTGACATCTTAAGGGTCTTGCCCAGCTGGGGAAAAACCACTCTTCCCAGGGCCAGCTAATTCCTAGAGATGAGTGTGCCTTTCATATGCAAACGAACAAGTCCACCTCTTAAACAGAGATAGTAATGGTACCTCCATGGATAGAACACTGCCTTCTACATAGTACCCAGTAAATGGTGGCTTTAAAAAATGCATGGAATTGACACATAAGTAAATACTCAATAGCTGTTAGTCAGTAAACATAAATGTACTGTGCCCAACTATCTCCTTTGTGGAGCTCACATTGGTCACCCCTGCCCTAATCACCCCAGGTAACAGGCAACTAAGGGCAGTTCATACACCTCAGAGCCTGCTGGAATTATTCAAATTAGCCAGTCCTAAACCAGCTTAGCCTGTTTACTCTGCCTCGCCCATTCCTTCCTGGGAAAACCACAATAAAGTCTTTCACCGTTACTTTTCCCTCACCCCTTCTGCCTCCTGGCTGACCCTGTGCCTCCCTGTGTGGCCCTGCACAGTGTGGCATGCCCCCTTCTCCTGGGACCTGTGAGTAACAAACTGTCTTCTCAATGGCAGGCATCTCCTGGTCTGTTGGCTTCATCATACCTGAGTGATAGTGAGACACGTCCCAGCCTGCCTTGGGGAAGGGTGGTCTAGTCAGGGGGGCACCTATGACATCATAAATCTCTGTCTAGGAGTCCCCTCTTTCTATGGCCTGCAAAGTCCCCTTCTACCTAGTGCAGCCCCTCAGACTCTGCTCTTCTTATATTTGATTCAATGAGAGATTTTGCACCACGGTTGCTGAGAGTGTGGGTTCAAGGCCTCGCTGTGCCATTTCCAGGCTGTGCTCCCCTGAGCCAGTTGTTTAACCTCCCTGTACTTCAGTTTCCCCATGTGTAAAATAGGAAAATAATTCCAACCTTCATTGGTGCCTGGGACCCCCGAGAACAGAAGAAGGAAAAACATTGGTTAGTACCTATGACAGGCACCCTGTGAGGCAGGCATCAGCACACTCATTTTGCAGGCCAAAGGACCAAAGTTCTGAGAGATGTATGTTTTCTCCCAGGTCTGGCAGAAAGAAACAAATGGGGCCATAGTATAAGCCTATTTTATTGCATCTCTCTTCTCCCGTTAACAGGGTTGGTACTGGGATGCAGCAAGCAGAATATTGGGGGTACAAAATGTCAGAAGCCACTCACTTGCAGATTTGGGCACTTGGGAACATGTGTGTGTGATTAAATTTTAGACCCTAGATACCTCGTCTGCCTCACTCTAACCCCTGCCCTGCCCACCAAACACTCATGCCAAGGCTACCTTTCTCTCCCAATCCTACCCCCAGTATAAGTCTGGGGAGCTCATCTTAACTAACCTACAGGGGAAGAGAGGGCCTCCTGGGAACAATCTTTTACTAAACAAAGAAAGCTAAGGCTGGGCTGTGCATGTGTGTGTGTGTGTGTGTGTATGTGTGTGTTGGGGGGAGGCGATCTAATATTTCCAGGTCCCAGGGAGCAGTTGGGGGTCAGGGTGCTACAACAAAAGAGGGACCCTCCCTCCAAGCTGTCAGCCCAGAACTCTACCCACCACTAAGAATGGAAGTGCAGATCCCAAGAGCATCTGCTCCATCCTTTTTCCCACTTCATCGTTGGGAAGAGTTCCTAATAATAATAGTTACCCCCTGTTGCTGGCTTATGTGTGTAACCCTAGTACAATGGCAGCCCCCATGTTCCCTTCTCAAGGCAACATTATGGCTAAGGAACCCAGCCCAGCAATCAAAAAGGAATTTCAACATAACTCAAGTTCCCGTGTGTATTTCTCCATCAACAGGATTCCTAGATCACAACAGCAATTCCTTTTCCTTTACCATCATCACCTCCTGAAGACTCCTGGGATCTCTCTTCTCCCCATGCCTCCTAGTGCCCCTTCTCCTAAATGGCTGAACCTTTTCCCTCTCTCTTTCCTCCCATTCCACGCAAAGAAGCCCAAGAAATCAGTCTGGCCACTGCAGAGCCTGCCTCAAAGGTAGAGTTTAGGCCGGGTGTGGTCGTGCATGCCTGAATCCCAGTGCTTAATCCCAGCACTTTGGGAGGCTGAGGCAGGTGGATCACTTGAGGCCAGGAGGAGCTCAAGACCAGTCTGGGGAACCTGGCAAGACCTCACCTCTACTAAAAATAAAAATTAAAAAGTTAGCCGGGTGTAGTGGTGCATGCCTGAAGTCCCAGCTACTCCAGGGGCTGAGGTGAGAGGATCTCTTGAGCCCAGGAGGTCAAGGTTGCAGTTAGCCATGATCACACCACTGTGTTCCATCCTGGGGAACAGAGCAAGACCCTGTCTCGAAAAGTAACATTGAGCTTTAAAAGACTTTAACAGGTACAGGCAGAATTCTCTGACAGATTGAAAACAAGCAGAAGTTAATAATTTCCACTTGTCACTCAAATGTACCCTCTTCATGTCTTTACAATAGACCAACTCCTACTGCTGGTTACCCACTTCCATACAGGGCAATGCCATCACCCAGCCGCTCAAGCCAAAACCCCAAGGAGTTTGATTCATCCCTTTCCCCACATCCTACATGTGATATATCAGGACACCTGGTGCTTGTGCCTCCAAATATACTCTAATTGTGTGTCCACCTCTTGCCTTCTCTGCTGCTGCTATGAGAGTTATATTCCAGCAGCCTCTGTCACTGCAACAGCCTCCTCACAGGTCTCCCTGTTATAGGAAAAACAAGAGAGGGTTCTTGGACCTTGTGCAGAAAAAAAATTCAAGGTGGGTGGCAGAGTTCAGTGAGAAGAGATAGTTTATTGAAAGCTGTTTTGTTATAGAGTATAGCATCCTCCAAACGCCAGCAGAGGAACACAATATCTTTGATGTAAGCTTTTCTTGTATAGGGGTCTTGTCTATGTAAAGACTACGCTAAGCTGTGCCTACGTGCAGGTAAGTAGACAGCCTCATAAAATGTGTTATTCTATTGATTTAAAGAAAACCATCCTTGACATTCCACTGTGTGAGTACATCAAAGCATAACTACAATGATCTTGAAGGAATATGTTGTTGTGGCTGTTAGGATGTGTGGACTTTCTGCTGTTGAGGGAGTGTGTCCTTGTAGGTATCTTTAGGCTGTTTCTTCAACTATAAACATCTTATGACCCTGAGTCGTGACTGGTAAAGAATGTGCCTCGCTAGTTTTAAGATGGAGTTGATTTTAAAATGGTGTCACTCTGGCTCTCCTAGGCTCCAGCTTCCCTAACATTTCTGCCTCTGTTATTCCCCACAGGTGGAGTCCATTGTACACACAGCAGCCATGGTGATTGCATACAAATGCAAATCAGAGCATGCCATTCCTCTGTTTAAAACTTTGCAACAGGCCAGGCACCATGACTCATGCCTGTAATCCCAGCACTTTTGGAGGCTGAGGTGTGCATATCCCTCGAGCCCAGGAGTTTGAGACGAGCCTGGCCAACATGGCAAAACTCTGTCTTTACTAAAAATACAAATATTAGCCAGGTGCAATGGTGCATGTCTGTAATCTCAACTACTCAGGAGGCTGAGGCACGAGAATCGCTTAACCTGGGAGGCGGAGGTTTCAGTGAGCCAAGATCACACCACTGCACTCCAGCCTGGGTGACAGAGCAAGAGCCTATCTCAAAAGAAAAAAAAACAACAACTTTGCAATAGCCTCCCATGTCCCCAGAACAAAACCCAACCCCCTCACCCTACAGTGAGCTACAAGTCTTTCCATGATCTGGATCCTTCCAGTTCCTTCCCATTCAAGCTTCCCCTCCAATGCTGCCTCCTCCGAGACCCCGGTCTGATGATTTCCTCTGATGCCAAGGATGCCCCTACCATGGTGCCCTCTCGTTCCCTCATGTATCACCCCAGTTTCTGTAGTCCCTGTCATTGATAGCTTTTGTTTTGTTTTGTCACTCATTTACCACCTGTCTCCCCAACTAGAGAATAAAGTCCATGTGAGAGCCCCTTCCTCACCTGATGCTGCCTTTCCAGTGCCCTAGTATGTTGTCTGGCCAGTAATCTCTTAAATGCTTATTGACTAAATATATGAACATGCAAATCAACAATCTACTAAAAATACATTTGCATCAGTTTGCCTGCAGTAATAGAAACTGGGACTCAGCCTGGCTTGAGCAATGAGGACTTTTTTAATTCCCCATAACAGGATTCCAGAGGTCAGATGGGCTCTGAGTGTAGTATGATCAGGGCTCTGGCTCAATTTCTTTGTGGTTATCTCAGCTCTGCCTTTCTCCAAGTGTTAGATTTATCCTCAGACTGGCTGCTCTCATGAGCACATGTCAGCCACCAGGAGCAACTGGAGCAAGAGGCTTCACTGTTCCCGTCCAGTGGGAGAGAAAAAGACCCTACCGCTAGCACCTGCCCCAGACAAGACGACTGGCCACCCACTTGGAATGCCATACACCAATTGGCTTAAGTCTGGACTCTTAGCCAATCACTGGCAATCATGACCATGCTTGAGGACTCTAACTAGGATCACCCACCCTAGCCCTGGGAATAGATCCTGCTTCCCATATATGTAAATGGTTTCATCAGGGAGGAGCGAATGCTTGAGCAAGACAGGAGTCCCCTTAGGAAGAAGGAATGGGGAGTGAGTGTCGCGAAGGTGCCCTACAGCATTATTATCCCCATTTTACAGATGAGGGAGCCCCTGCCCAGAAAGGTTGGGTTATATGCCTCATATGGTTTGGATCTGTGTCCCCGCCCAAATCTCATGTTGAATTGTAATCCCCAACGTTGGGAGTGGGGCCTGGTGGGAGGTGCTTGGATCATGGGGGTGGATTTCCGCCTTTGGTGCTGTCCTCATGATAGAGTTCTCACAAGATCTAGTTGTTTAAAAGTGTGTAGCATGCCCCCCCACCCCCACCCCGCAACTTTCTTCCTTCTACTCCAGCCACGTAAACGTGTTGGCTTTCCCTTCACCTTCCACCACGATTGAAATTTTTCCCGAGGCCTCCCCAGAAGCCATCAAGCTTTCTGTAAAGCCTACAGAACCATGAGCCAATTAAACCTCTTTGTTTTATAAATTACCCAGTCTCAGCTATTTCTTTATAGCAGTGCAAGAATGAACTAATACAGTGCCCAAACTCAGAGTTCTTCTGCAAGAAAACCTAGATTTGAACACAGACCTCCCTGACTCCAGGGCTTGTAGTGGCCAGGTTCGAAGCTCTCCAAGCCTGCTTGGATCAGCGTGCCCCTACTGGGGAATGGCCAAGGGGCACGCTGGGGAATGGCCAAGTCTGGTTTCCCAGTGATGCTGAATCACTAGAGGGGTCCATTGGGGGTGGGATTAAGATTCCACCTCATCCTCCCAGGTTTTTTTTTTTAAATCCTCCCCAGCCCTGAAGGTCTGGTCTTGGTCCCCAGGTCCAGGGAACATCCACAGTCAACCCAGTCTTGAGGGTGCTCCCGCCTCTACGTTCCTAAGCTGCACTCCCCCAACGTGGGATTCATCTCTGGGAGTAAACTCCCCACCCCCTGCCTCCCTGAGACTGCCACCTGTGCAAGGTAGAACCCACTGGGATCCACCATAGCCTCCCTACTCACCACACTCCTCCTCGCACCTTCAGTTCCAGCCTGGCTCCCTCTCTCTCACCTCCGTGATTTTGCATGGACTGACCATTCCCTCTGCTTGATACACTATATCCCCGCTTCTCTTCTTTCTCTCCCCAGTGCTCACCTCTTCATCATTGTCCCTCACTTCTTAGCTTGTGACCCTGCAAGTCACCTACCCCTGCTTCACTTTTCTTATCTGAGAAGCAGAATTAATAATAGAATTTTTGTGGAAAATAAATGAGAAAATGCACGTAACATGCTTAGAACCCTGTTCGGCATGTAGTCAAGTGTTTATGAAAAGTTTGCTATTATGATGATTATTATCCATCTCATCCTTTAGGTCTGAGTTTACACATCACTTCCTCCAGGAAGCCCTCTCTGAATATCTCTCCCAGGTCAAAGTTATTTGCCCTGCTCTGTGCTCACACACGTCCTGTGTAGCGCAAGAGGCTATCACTTGTCACACTAAAGTAATCATTTACTCATCCCTGGAAGCAGAGATGACAGTGTCTGTCTGGTTTACCCTTATGTTCTAGGTGCCTAACACATTGCCTGCCACATTGTCACGAACAAATAGACACTTATGGGTAAGAAAATCAATGAACAACCGAAGTAGCAATAAGTCTCTGGACACCTGAGTCATTGGGGCCACCAGTAGTTTCTCAACAGTGATGACAAGGATTTTCATCTGCTCTGAGAACTTCCTTTCCCTCCCTGCCCCCTGGTGAACACCAGCCCAGAGTTCAGCATTCAAGGCGTGATTAGTGCTTTCTCTTCTCCCCAGCCTGCCTTTCAGAACAGATGCCTCTCCCTCCCAATCAGTCCCCTCTGCTGCTGCACCTGGTGTTTCATCAAAGGACCCTGATTTCCCTCCCGCCGCCCAAATCCATCAGACACATTTTGGCTGCCAATAGGGGCTGACCCTCCCCACCAGAGCCAGGCCCTACCCTGGCAGGGAAGCAAAACCTGGGCTCCATGGCCCCACCACTCCAGTCCCTCCTGAAACCATGTGCACTGTTCACAGATACAGATAATCCACGCAGGCAAATGGGAAACCAGGCAAAGATAATCCAAAACCAGCTGAGGATCCAGAAGTCATTTCTATTTGGCTTTGAAGTGCATTCAGTTAAACTTATTTTTCCCCTACTATAGATTTAACTTCTTAATCCTCTTTTACTTCAGCTAATATTGAAATGAGTTTGCCTGCCCTATGCACACACTGTGTGTGTGTGTGTGTGTGTGTGTGTGTGTATGGTGGGGGTTGGGGGACCCCAGGATGCACCTAATGATTGCAAGGAATGCAGTCAGAGATTTGAAGCTGGTCAATGTAAGGAGCCAGGCCTGCTGGAATCCAAGGACCTGGGGTGCAGCAACCTCAGATACAGACCCTGAAGAGGCCAACAGCAGACAGCAGGTCAGCCAGGACTCCGCCCTGCTGTCTGCCATGGGAGGCCCTCTGGCTGCACAGCAGTCCAGACTCCAAAGAAACAAAGGGCAGCCCCTCTCCACCACCCCCAACACATATGTGCACATGCACACACATACATATACACACACACACACATGCACACACACACACACGAGCACATACACGTGCATGCACACAATACACATATGTACACACATACATACACGTGCACACGTGCACACAGGCACACATACACACATACATGTGCATACATGCACACGCATGCACACACACACATGCATGCACACACACATACACATATGTGTGCACAGGTACACACATGCACATACACTGCACCAGCGTTTCCCAGGATGGAAAAACTAATGCTTTTCTCTGGAAAAAAAAAAAGTCAAAAATAACTTCTCATTTACTTGGGGGAAGTTCTCAGAATCCTGATCTATGACAGAATTCCCTGCATTCCTGAGAGGAGAGGAAGCTCCCAGTCACACCTCCACCCTCCCGTCCTCCCGGCCACTGGGAACGCCCCCTCTTTCTGGGTAGAAGGGGTGGGTTTGGAGGCAAAAGCTCATCCCCTGTCAAGGGGCTCACCTGGAGCACGCCATGTAACCTCTCAGAGTCTCAGTGCTGTTTGAATGAATGCTAATGCCTGGCATGTTACCTGATCAGGTGCCTGTGGGGAAGTGTAGACAATGGCATTGAATATGGAGCCACCTGGGGATACCATCTTAGTTGCCCACCACCATGATGGCAGATGATGTTAGCTGAGTGCTTACTTAACACCAGGCCCCATTCACAGAGTTTTGCGTAGATTAGCTTGCTGAATGCTTCAACAACTTTACAACACAAGTATTATTATTCTACCCTCTTTCTACAAATGCAGACATGAAGGCTTAGAACACTTACTGAGCAGCCTCACGTCCCCCAGAGCCAGGATTCAAACCCATGCCGAGTCCTGGACCACTGTGAGATACAGCCATGTCCACAGGTCCACAGTGTAGTGGGGATGCAGGGATGAAGAGATGGACAGGATCCATCTGCTCCTAAGGAAGCCAGCCCTGGCTTCTGGAAATGAAAACAGCCAGGCTGCTTAGGCCAGCCAGGGAAGGACAGAATGCACACAGCAACCCCAGTGATGACCCCAATAATCCTGATGACCCAGATCTTAACAAGAAGGAGAAACCATCCAACTTTAGACAAGCACAGGCATCTTAGCCCTCGCTTTATCCCTATCTCCATCTGCCTTGGACATTCCTTCAGTCCTTTGACAAGCCTTCATTGGAGCCCTACTGTGTGCCAGGCCCTATAGGAGGCCCTGGGCACTGTCAGGCTCACCTGACAATCACCTACCCCCTCCCTATCAGTGAAACCAAGAAAGTCCCAATTGAGGCAACCAACACTCCCTGAACAGTTGGTTAGACTTGCCTGACCCCTGCCTCTAGTCCTAAGCTAAGCTGTGGGTTTTTGAGGGATGTGGGCATCGGGTCCTTCTGTGGGGGCAGCCCTTGCTGCCCCTCTGCAATGCCCTTCTCATGAGGAGCCAGCAGCAGATCGAGGCACGAGGCTGTGCTGCAGAGAGCAGCTGGGGAGGGCCTCCTGGTGGTGTGGGTTTAGTGCACGCAGGTGTGAGGAGTAAATTCTGCCTCCACAGGAGCCCTAGATGTCTCTCTTCAAAGTCATTCTTGACAAATAAGGGTCAAAGCCTCTTTTTCCAGCAGATTCTCCTTTCCCGATAACTTTGTTCCTCTTCAAATCCCTTGTCAAACAAGATAATGGAGAGTTCAGGACAAGAAAGTCAAAAGATGTGTTTTAACATTGAATATGCCGCCAGTTAATTAACTGCATAACCTTGAGTGAAAGGTCTTCTCGGGGCCTCAGTTTTCTCATCTGTGCAATCAGTTAGCAATGCCATGCTTCTTCCATGGCTGTGTCCAGGCAGGCACGCTAAAAGGTCATTTATTCATCCAGCAACTTTTATCATCACAGAGTATGCCCTATGTAGCAGGTGGTGTCCTAGGTACTGGAAATACAGTAATTTACAAGATAAAGAAGCTCTCTGCTTTAATAGAACTTGCATTCACATTACTCGGATTCACTGAATCTAAATGTGGCCTCAGAGTCCTTCTGAACACAGCCTTCAAGGCAGCCTCTACTAATTAGATTAGCATGAGAGAGGATCTCTGTATCAGTCAAGGTTCTGTTGTTTCCTGACATTTTCCTCTGAGGGTTCTCCAGAGAAACAGAACATTTCATACACAGAGAAAATGAGAGAGATGGATTTTAAGGAATTGGTTCAGGCAGTGTAGGGGCTGGCAAATCTGAAATTTTTAGGGCAGGCTGAAAACTCAGGCAGGATTTCCATGTTACAGTCTGAGTCTTGAGGCAGAATTATTTCTTCCTTTTTTTTTTTTTTTTTTTTGAGATGGAGTCTTGTTCTGTTGCTCAGGCTGGAGTGCAGTAATGTGAGCTCAGCTCACTGCAACCTCTGCCTCCCAGGTTCAAACAGTTCTCCTGCCTCAGCCTCCCAAGTAGCTGGGATTACAGATGTGTGCCACCATGACCGGCTAATTTTTGTATTTTTAGTGGAGACAGGGTTTCACCACGTTGGCCAGGCTCGTCTCGAACTCCCAACCTCAAGCAATCTGCCCATGTTGGCCTTCCAAAGTGCTGGGATTACAGGCGTGAGCCACCACGCCCAACCAGAACTACTTTTTTCCTGGGAAACTTTGGTTTTGGTTCTTAAGACCCTGAAATTCAGAGACTCAAGACAATAAAGTTTTATTCCTCTCTGATGTTATATGTCTGCTGCAGGTTGGCAGGTGGCTCTGTTCCTGAGTCACTCAGGAACCCAGATGGGTAGAGGGACTCTGAAGGATGCCATTATCTCAACTTCTAGAGTCTTTGTGAACAGGTCAGAGAGATTGTGAAGAATTCACACATGCTTCTAACCAATTGAATGAGAGCCACCTACAATTACCCCATTACTGAGGGTAATCTGTACTTAAAGTCAACAGGCTGCAGATGTTTATCACATCTACAAAATACCTTCATAGCAACATCTAGACTAGTGTTTGACCAGACAACTGGGCACTGTAACCTGGCCAAGCTGACACATAAAATTGAAACAGGCTCGTTTTCTCATCTGCAGGAATAACCTCTAGGCCAGCATTCAGCACTGACAATCTAGGACTCGAAGTTTTCAATTCTGTATAGATCTTAGGGAGAGTACTGTCTGCTGGCAGTTGGCTGAATCATCAAAGAGTCCACTTAAGTCTCAACAAGAGAAGTTAGGAAAGAGTATTTCTGAGAGGACGATTTAGACAATCACCTCCACAGAACTCTCTCAGGATGCTTTGTTAAAATGATCTGTTATTATGATACATGACTCCCACATGACTGCAAAGGGGTCTGGGAAATGTAGTCATCTGTATGCACAGGAAGGAGAGAAGAACCAGAGCTGCTGAGCATAATTCTTCTTTATTACAGTGCCTTTTAATCTGCAAATATTGCCTATTCTCATGCTTAACTCACAGCAATATTCAGCAGCAGATATTGTGCTTATTTAACAGATTTGGAGTCTAGGGACACCTCCTATGATCCAAATGCAGGAGCTTTAGTGTAGGGATTTTCAAGGGCTACTTTTGGCCGCCCCAAGATCTTTTATAAATTCATTCCTGGTTCTCACCTCTATTCTTGGCCAGTGGTTCTCAGTCTGGGTGCTATGACACACCAGGAGGGTTCCCCAAAGATAGGATACCAAAAAATGCAAATTATTTGCTTTTTTAAAACAACAACAACAAAAAAAACAAAGGACAGGCATTAGAGTGAGTTCAAAGTTAGCCCTAGAGTAGCAACAGTCTCTGCAAGGGTACAAATGGAAAGAGTGTAAGAACAGGTGCAAAGACACACGGAAATATTTTTCCCTCAGGAATTTGCATCTCATCAGACAAAAGGCTTAGGAACCACTGCTCTTGGCTGTTGAGTTTTCCAGTCAAATGCCCCTTACAAAGCAGCAGAATTTGTATGTGACCGTTTGAGGGGAGACAGCAACAGTCATTACACTGGATAGACCTGTGGTCTTCCGGCCACACCCATGAGGGAGCAGTGTGGGGCAGAGAGGGGAGCATGACCTGCGATTCAGGCTGATCTCAGTCAGAACCGTGGCTCTGCTCAGCACCAAGCCTGTGACCTGGCTCACTGACCTCCTGAGCCTTGGTTCCCCCGCTGCGAAGTGAGGAGAACAGTGCCCATCTCCCAGGTTGTTGAGGGAACTGAACAGGAAAGTGCACAAGAATCTCCAAGCAGGTGCTTGACTCTCTTTTTTACCCTCCCTTCCCCTGACAAATGGACATTTGGTGTGAGGGCCAGATGTGTTGGTATATGCCACTACAAACCCAGAGGGAGCTGCCACATCCACCTTCACCTGCCAGAAGGTATTTCAAATGCTGTACTGGGTGGGGGGGAAAGGAAATGAGTTAAATCCTCAAGTACAGGAGCTTGGTTAAATAAGCTCGTTCAGATTAATGAAGATTGTGTTGCCAAATGTTTACAAGAAACTTGAAGTAGCAAAGGAAATGTTTATGATACAATTTGAGAAGGAAAAAATAGGACACAATATGGTGTATACAAAATGGTATCAACTATGCAAAAACAGAGTTCCTGGCCTAGGAAAAAAGTCTAGAAAGATATACTCCGTAATACAGTATGGGTCTACCAATGAGCATTATCCTTTTCTTTACATATTGGATTTAATTTTATGTTTATTTTTGTTGCAATTTCTATTTTTTTGTATTTTAATCTCATTTAAAATATGATAAATTATAATGAGAAAGATCTCTTTTTAAAATAATGTGAATATGGAATTCCCATAGGTACCAGTTGCACCAGTATGTCAGAGATCTGGCTGTTAGGTGTTGGGTGTGATTGGGGCCAGCAGGGTGTTGCATAGAATGAGAAGCAGCAAGCACTTTGGGGAGAGCAGAGCTGAACTGGAATCCTGTCCTACTCCTTTCTAGCTCTGTGACCTTGGGCAAGTTGCTTCAATTCTGAGCACCAGGATGCTCTGAGGTCAAATGAGGATGAAAATTCTCACCTCATGGAGAACTCATATAAAATCCCTAGCAAAAATCTTTGACACAAAGTAGAAGCCTATAGCAGGGGCCCAGTAGATGCTAATTCTTTTTCTTCTCTACATCCAGTGGGCATTCTGGGGGGGGTGGCTGACCACCACCCAGGTCGGGACGCTGGGAACTGCTGCCAAAGCCTTTTGCCCAAGATCAACGGGCAAGAACTGACTCACAAACTCAGAATCCCTCATCTGTCTCTACTTCCCCTAACCAAGGCTGGTCCATGCATCCTGAGTGATTCCCCCACGACTCCGGATCTCCTGAAACTTGTCTGCAACTCTCTGTGCAAGTCACGAAGTATTGCTGTCGACGGATTCCTCTTCAAAGGGACCTTGAGTTAAAGAGCAGCTTCTTCCTTTGCTGAAAGCTTTTGAAGTCCAGGCCCTGGTAAGCAGAGTGATTAGGCAAGATGGCCTTGACAGGTTCCTTCCAACCCAAGGGTCTGAGATTCTCTTCCTGCTCCTTCATCATGTGCTCTGAGAGGTAAAGTGGGCTGAGCTGGGCTGGTGCAAGCGGTTGCCATAGCCTGGGATGTCCACCTCCCTCCTGTGTGCCCTCCAAGCACACAAGCAACTCCTCTTCTAGAAGCCCTCCTAGCCTCACCACTCTCCTTCCAGATTGGCTGGAGCCCTCTCCCCCAACCCTATTCTGTATCCTTCTCAGCAGTGTAACTGCCTTGCAAATGACTGTCACCCCTCTGGATGCTGGGCTCCTTGAGGGCACAGACTGAGTCTTGTTCATCTTCATATTCCACCCAAGGCAGGATCTGATGCAGGGCACTTGCTCAAGAGATGTTTGCTGAATTAATTAATCCCACTTGCCCCCAGAGATAAAGTCTCACCAATGAGGTTAGGGCTTAGTTGTGACCCCCTTAGAAGGAACTAGCATGTATGAGTGTAAAATCTCTGTACTAGGCATCCTGCTAAACCTTTTTACTACCCTTTTTTAATTCCCAAGAGTACTCTAGGAGGTAGATGTTCTTGTCTCCATTTTACAAATGAAGAAACTGAGGCCAAGAGAACTTAATTGACTTACCAAACAAGTGACCGAGTGGCAACTCAGTCCCTGGCTGTGGTCCAAAGATTGGGCTTTTATTTTATATTTATTTCTTTATTTTGAGACAGAGTCTGGCTCTGTCACCCAGGCTGGACTGCAGTGTGCCGTCATAGCTCACTGCAGCCTCGACCTCCTGGTCTCAAGTGATCCTTTCCCCTCAGTCTCCTGAGTAGCTGGGACTACAGGTGCACAACACAAAGCCCAGCTGAATTTTGTTTTGGGTAGAGATGGGGTCTCACTGTGTCGCCCAGGCTGGTCTCAAACTCCTGGGTTCAAGCGATCCTCCCACCTTGGCCTCCCAAAGTGCTGGGAGCCACATTACAGGTGTGAGCCACCATGCCCAGTCAGATTAGCCTTTTCCACACTTCCTCTGTCACCTCCCTGTCAGAGGGTTAAAAGCTATCTCCAAAAATTTCTTAATTGTTTCCCTTTGAAGACCTGCTATGGTCTAAAAATATAACTATTTTTTAACAACTTTATTGAGGCACAATTGGCATACCATAAAATTTGTCTAAGTGTACAATTCAATGACTTTTTAGTAAATTTTACAGAGGTTTAACAATCACTACAATCTAATTTTAGAATATTTCCATCAACCTAAAAAGAAACCTTGTGCCTATTAGCAGTCACTGTCTGTTCCCACTCCTAGCCCCAGGCAAGCACTAATCTACTTTCTGCTCAATAGATTTGCCTTTTTTTGACTTTTCACGTAAAAATGGAAATAGCATAGACTCTTTTGTATCTGGGTGGGTTTTTTTTCACTTAAATATTGGACACTTGGGTTGCTGCCACTTTGGGGCTATTATAATATTGATGCTGCTGTGAATGGTCACATACAAGTCTTTGAGTAAGCTTAAGTTTTCATTTCTATTTTTTTTTTTTTTTTTTTTTGAGATGGAGTTTTGCTCTAGTTGCCCAGGCTGGAGTGCAATGGCACGATCTCAGCTCACCGCTCATCGCAACCTCCGCCTCCCAGGTTAAAGTGGTTCTCCTGCCTCAGCCTCCCAAGTAGCTGGGATAACAGGCGCCCACCACGCCCAGCTAATTTTGTATTATTAGTAGAGACAGGGTTTCTCCATGTTGGTCAGGCTGGTCTCAAACTCCCGACCTCAGGTGATCTGCCCACCTCAGCCTCCCAAAGTGCTAGGATTACAGGCATGAGCCACCACGCCCAGCCAAGTTTTCATTTCTTATGGATGGAACTCGAAGTTTACAATTGCTATGTCATATGAAGTTATGCTTAACTTTTAAGAAACTGACAAACTATTTCCAAAGTGGCTGCACCATGGTCCATTCCCACCAGCAATGTGTGAGAGTTCCGATTCCTCCACGTCCTCACCAACACTTGGGATAGTCTTTCTTTTTTTTTTAATTACAGCCATTCTAATGGGTGTAAAGAGTATTTCATTGTGGTCTTAATTTGACCTTCTGTAAGGACTAATAATGTTGAGCATCTTTTCATGTGTTTATTGGCCATTTGAATATCTTCTATGGGGAAATATCTATTATAATTTTTTGCCAATTTTTGTTTTTTGAGGCAGGGTCTCACTCTGTTGCTAAGGCTGGAGGGCAGTGGCGTGATTAGAGGTCACCGCAGCCTCGACCTCCCAGACTCAAGTGATCCTCCCACCTTGGCCTCCCAAGTAGCTGAGACTATGGGTGTAAACCACTATGCCTGGCTAATTGTTGTATTTTTTGTAGATCAGGGTCTGTCCATGTTGCCCAGGCTGGTCTCAAACTCCTGGGCTCAAACAATCCTCTTTCCTCGGCCTCCCAAAGTGCTGGGATTACAGGTATAAGCCACCGCACCCGGTCCCTTTTTGCCCATTTTTAATTGAGTTATTTGTCTTTGTGTTGTTGAGTCATAAGAGCATATTTCTCCTCAAGCCACATTATCATAATTGCTTCTGGGAGAAGACAAGAGGGGCTTATTTGGTGGGAAAACAGATCCAAGCGTAAATCTTGGTTTTGCCACTTTCAGGGTCTGGGGTTTCAACAAGTACCTTAAGGACTTGCCAAGAAAGGGACAGAGTGGCAACTCACTCCCTGGCTGTGGCTTCTGCCTTCTCTGCTGTTTCTGTCTTCTCTGCTTGCAGAGTAGTGATAATAACACTCTCTTGAAGGGCCATGGTGTACATCGATTGCAATCATGCAAATAAAGCATCAGGCACATAGTAGGTCCTCATCTTTTATTTACTCAACAAGTAGGTATTGAGCCCCATGACTCCTGGAGTTGGGTAGACTGAGGGAACAAGGCAAACAGCCAGGTCCCTGCCCTCATAGAGCTTACATCCTAGAAAGGGAAACAAGACAATAAGCAAACAACAAAATAAATGTATGATATTACATCAGGAAGTGATGAGTACAAAATAAAGCAAGATGAGGTGACGGAGTGTGGCCAGGAGTGGCATGGAGCCCCCTTGGATAAGGTGGTTAGAATATATTAGTTAGAATACAGGTTTGTCTGAATGTAACAATGGTCCAGAATAACAGGAGTTTACACAAAATAGAAGTTTCTTCTTTCTCACTTATCACCAGGACTGGTTTGATGGCACCACTTCTCAAGGTTAATCAGGCACCCCGGCTCCTTCTAGAGTGTGGTTCTGACTCCCCTAGAGCACAGTCCACCTCCATGCCACGTTGTCCACATTGCACAATGCAAGAGGGAGGAAGTCAGGAGGGGAGGCAGACACCCTCCCTTCTGGAAGTGCCCGGAAGTTGCGCACATACCTTGCCCTCATATTCTATTGGTCAGCACTTAGTCACATGACTGCATCTCACTGCAAGGGAGACTGGGAAATATACTCTTTATTCTGGTGCCCAGCCAGTCATCCAGTTAAAACTCAGGGGTTCTATCACCTACAGCTAAGAGGGAGAAGATATTTAAGGATATCAACTGTCTCTGCTATGGGTGGTCAGGGAAGATTCCTCAGAGGAGACTGTTGGGCAAAAACCCAAGTGAAGTGAAGAGGGGAGCCATGCAAGATTCTGGGGGGAGAGCATTCCGCAGCAGAGGAAACAGTGCTTCCAATGTTCCTGAGTCAGGAGGAAGTGTGGAGTGTTGGAGAGAAAGACAAGCTCAGTGCAATCCATGTCCCCCGTGAGGCTGAGCAGGTGTTGAGGCATTGATTGAATCACTGTGTTGGTGCCGACTGTGGGTCAAGTCTTGCAATGTTTCTCCAGCCTCTGCCTGGACATATGCACACAGGCATATGCACGCGCACACATACACATGGTCCCCCGGCCTCTTTCCTCTGCTGATTCTTCATCTCGCAGTAGGAGCCCAGCAGGGGATTCAGCCTGTCAGGCTAAAATAGCCACAACTCTGTCATCTTCAAAGGAACAGTATACTTTTCCATTAGTGGTGCACAGACATCCAGAACTGCTTTTTGCACAGCGGGAGATTCTCTCCGAGCCGTCGGTTTAGCCTGCAGCTCTTGGTCCTATCAGCATTCCTTTGCAGAAGGATGCTGTGGCATTCCCTGACCTTTCTGATGGGGCCTTGGGGATCGGGGGGCCCTCCTAGGGCACATTACATTGCATGGTGCCTTGCACACTGGAGCTGAACAATAAAAGCATCTGGGAGTTCAGTGAATCTTCCCCAGATACCTGCTTTGCCTGGAAGTCTCCTTTCTGCCTAGAAGTCATTCTTCCCCTCAGGGATTGTATATCCTTGTGGTTTAGAGCAAGGGCCCTAGATCCAGACTGCCTGGGTTCAAATCCTAGCCTGACCCCTTACCAGCTTTGTGTCACTGGGCAAAAACCTTAATTCCGCGTTCCTTCATCTTAATTCCATACATTTCCATCTCTTCATCTGTTAGACTGACAATCTTAAGAATACGCAGCACAAAATATTCTAGTGATGATGAAGTGCTTGGGTTGGTGCCTGGCACATGTATTAAATGTTGAATGATAGTACTACTATGCTGATGAACTCTCTTTCTGAGACTGATCCTGACAGAACCCCTCTCTGCCTCTGTACAAACCACACGGTGTGTGTATTCATGTCTCTCTTTATTCATCATTCTACTTCAGGGTTTTCCATGACCTACTTAAACTTTGGTTTGCCTGATGTCCTCAGCTTTTTCCACACTCCCTCTTTCTTTCTCTTCTCCAGCCACTCTGGCTCTCCTTTCTGCAGAAGTTATACTCCTACAGCAGGGCCTTTGCACATCCCTCTAAGTGGGAAGCTCTCTGCCCAAGAATAAGACATCTCACTTATAAAAATGGCTGATGTTTGTTAAGCTCTGACTTGCACTTGGCGTTTGATGCTAAATATGTACATCTTCCATGTGTTCGCTTGTCAATTCCTCACGACAATCCTAATGAGATAGATGCGATTATTGTTGACTGTAGTGGAGGCTGTGGTGTTCCACGCCCCCACCCTCCCCTGTCAAAGTTAGATCACCCCCTTCAGGGCCAAGACGCCCATTCCTTCAGCTGTCAGGAATGTTGTTAGCTCACAGCTGAGTCCCTCCCCAGGCTTCCCCTCAGCTTGGGAAGACCCTACCCTAAAGGCTATGTCCTTTCCTCCAGGAAGCCCATCTCTAATGACCAGTCCGATCAGAGACACAGATGCTCAGCCCTTTTCCTTCAGTTTGGGATAAGCCTGCAAGGCCACCCTAGCATCATAGCCCCCTGGGAGGCAGGCTGAGGCCTCTATTAAGGCAGAGTCATAGTTCAACTCCTCCTTCTGCCCAGTTCTACGTCCTTCACTCCCCTGACGGCTTGATCCAAAAGGCATTTTCCTGTAAACTAGTTGCTTTCTAAAGGAATCCAATCTAGGAAATTGATGCCTCATGAAATTTAAGTAATTAGGCTAATGTGCCCAGTGGCACAAGTGGCAGAGCCAGAATTTGATCTCGGGTCATCTGGCCTCAGAGACAAAACACTAATCCACTGCACCAACAGCCTTGCTCCTTCCTTCCTTTCTGTCATGGCATCATGAAACCCACCCTTAGGACACTTCCCTCAGGTGTATAAATAGCCCACGAAGGTCCGTCTACCCCCGACTGTGAGCTCCATGAAGGCTGGACTGAAATCCATTTTGCCACAGCATTCCTGGTGCCCAGCATGTGATGAGCAATGCATATTGAATGAATGAATGAATGAATGTCTATCTCTCTCTGCTATGTATGAGATTTCTAAGAGCAAAGACTGTCTTTATCTCTTTATCCCCAGTGCTCCACAAAGTGTCCTGCGAGGGAAGTCATCAATGTGCCCATTGAACGGAAACTGACCTGTCTTTCCAGCATGTTTACCAGCCACGCTGCCTCCTGTGCCCACTCACACATACAAGTGACCAGCCATTCCCCTGGTACCCAGGTATGTTTATGTCTCTATACCTTGTTCATTCTGTTCCCACTTCCTAGAATTCCCTTCTGCCTTCTTCATCTGCTGGAAACCGCTTCACATCCTTCAAGGCTGTGGGTAAACAAGTCCTCTTCAATCCTCCCCTCCTGGGCAGATTTTGAGCTCTGTCCTTTGCACTCCATGGCATGTTTGTATCACCGGTTGTGCCCTACAAAATGGTAGTGTGGCTTATTTCCTGCTCAACCATGAGCCTCCCGAGGGCAAGAGTCATGTCATATTCATTTCTACACCCCCAACCTGGAGGCCTGGCACCATGGGTTCCCGGAGGACGTGTAAGATGCAAGAGATGAATGAAAGAACAATATTACTGGCTAACCCTTTGAGCACTACGCAGGAGCAGGCACACTTTTAAGGTATTAACACACAGAATTCGCAGGATGCAGGTACTGTTCTTAGTCCCATTCTACAAAGGAGAAAACAGAGGCACAGAAGTGTCTAGCAATTTATCAATGAATGAGAGAAGAATTCTCCCAACTTGAGGGGCTGCTGTGGGTGTGAGTGTTGCCATACTGAATGGCCTAGAGATTTGAGAGGAGTTGGAAGACGCTAGTGTTGTTCTTCCTCTACTATCTCTGCAGGTCATTCTCTGTTCAGAGCAGTGAGGAGAGTCCCTGCCAACCAGGAGCATCCCACCCCATGAGCGGCCCTGCGGAAGAACACATCTCTCTGATGTTTCTCAGGTTGAGACTCCAGTGGCCTCCCAGCTGCTGGCACCAGAGCCTGCCTTTGTTTGTGGCGATAAGCAAATTCCCAGAGTGTGCAGCAGGAGCAGCTCGCTCTTGGGTGGGAATTTGAAGCTGGCTGAAAGGGCAGGGAAGGATTGCCAGGGAACGTGGCCCTTCTAGGACACCCAGGCAGCAGCTCACGTTCTGTCCTTGTGGAGGTGCCGAGGCCGGGAAACCTCACCAGAGCATCCACGCCCAGATGATTCACAGGCTCAGGTGGTCAGGGACGAGACCCTGAGGGCCAGGTTTTCAGAGTCTAGGCAGCTTCAGGGGAATCTATGTTTTCTGCTGAATGATGTGGGGTGAGAGGGGACCAGAACTTGGAGAGCAATTATGGAAACGGGATTCAGGAACTGAGATCGCCAAGTTGAGTCTCTGCTTCCTAGAAATATGGGCCTGGCAACCTACAGAATGGGAGAAAAATTTTGCAATCTACCCATCTGACAAAGGGCTACTATCCAGAATCTACAAAGAACTTAAACAAATTTACAAGGAAAAAACAACTCCATCAAAAAGTGGGCAAAGGATATGAACAGACACTTCTCAAAAGATGACATTTATGCAGCCAACAGACATATGAAAAAATGCTCATCATCACTGGTCATCAGAGAAATGCAAATCAAAACCACAATGAGATACCATCTCATGCCAGTTAGAATGGCGATAATTAAAAAGTCAGGAAGTAACAGATGCTGGAGAGGATGTGGAGAAACAGGAATGCTTTTACACTGTTGGTGGGAGTGTAAATTAGTTCGACCATTGTGGAAGACAGTATGGCAATTCCTCAAGGATCTAGAACTAGAAATACCATTTGACCCAGCAATCCCATTACTGGGTATATACCCGAAGGATTATAAATCCTTCTACTATAAAGACACATGCACACGTATGTTTACTGCAGCACTAGTCACAATAGCAAAGACTTAGAACCAACATAGATGTCCATCAATGATAGACTGGATAAAGAAAATGTGGCACATATACACCATGGAATACTATGTAGCCATAAAAAAGGATGAGTTCATGTCCTTCGCAGGGACATGGATGAAGCTGGAAACCATCATTCTAAGCAAACTATCACAAGAACAGAAAACCAAACACCGCATGTTCTTACTCAGAAATGGGAGTTGAACAATGAGAACACTTGGAAACAGGGCGGGGAACATCACACCCTGGGGCCTGTTGGGGGGTGTGGGGCAGGGGGAGGGATAGCGTTAAGAGAAATACCTAATGTAAATGACGAGTTGATGGGTGCAGCAAACCAACATGGCACATGTATACCTATGTAACAAACCTGCATGTTGTGCACATGTACCCTAGAACTTAAAGCATAATGATAATAATAATAATAATAATAATAATAATAATAATAATAAAGAAATACGAGCCTGGGACAAAGGGGTAGAGTAAAGCAGGAGAAACAAAATGGGAGCAGCTTATCCTGCACCTCCATTGACCCTCGGGCTCCATGGGAACACTTCCACTTTCCCATGCCAGGCCCAGAGGCGAGCTCCTCCCCAGAGAAGGTGCCACCTGAGGGAACAGTGACAGAGTCTGGGGCCTCAGCCTGGCCCAAGTCCCTCTCCAGTCACTTTTGCTCAACACCCCTGTGTGAGCTTCTGATTGCTACTGCTCCACGTTACTGTGGACTTAGTGACGCAAAACAACACTCTCTTACAGTTGTTCTGGAAATCGGACGTCTGACATGGCTCTCACTGGGCTAAAATCAAAGTGCCAGTAGGGCAGGGTTCCATTCTAGAGGCTCTTGGGGAGAACCCATTTTCTGCTACTTTTTCCAGTTTTTTGAGGCTGCCGGCGTCCCGGGGCTCCTGGCTCCATCCTCTGTCTTCAGAGCCACCAATGACCGGCTAAGTCCGTCTCACATCTCATTGCTCAGACAGACTCTCCTGCCCCTCCTTCCACTTTTAAGGACTCCTGTGATCACACTGAGCCCCGCAAAACAACCCAGGACAGCCTCCCTGTTTTAAGGTCAGCTAATCAGAAACCTGTTTCCCACCTGAAGCCTTCATTCCCCTTTTCTGTGTAGCTGGACACAGCATACGTTCCGGGCATTAAGACATGAACATCTTTGCAGGGTCGTTACTCTGCTACCACACCCCTCACCCCAGATCCAGTGACTATTCTAGGGACAACTCCTGTGTTCCAGGGACCTTCACACACAGCCATCTCACTTCCTCCTCCCAACCACCCTGGCAGGTCAGGGATGTGACACCAGACCGT
This sequence comes from Nomascus leucogenys, assembly GCF_006542625.1. NCBI lineage: Eukaryota > Metazoa > Chordata > Mammalia > Primates > Hylobatidae > Nomascus > Nomascus leucogenys. The sequence goes on from NC_044404.1 coordinate 18,542,232, forward strand.
GTGTGATTTTCAGGGACTCTGAGCACTTTCGCCTTAATAAATAAATAAATAAAAATAAAAAGTTATCAGGGTCTCTGAGCACTTTTGCCTTGATTCATAAAAAGAAATTCTATTTTCTTACAGTGGTATAAACAAATGTAATCTAGGCTGGATTATTTTTTAGTTTCTGATTGTGAAAAGAAATTAAGACATTTCACTGGCCCCTAAAAGTGCCTCGGCCCCCAGTCGTGTGCCTGCTGTGGTCAATGTTGGCCCTGGGAAGAGGAAATGTGACTGGCCCAGGCCAGCAAGAGGCAGAGCTAGGGCCATTCCCAGGGCTCCTGCCACTATGGCAGAGCTTACCTCACCAGCCACCTGCTAATCTTCAGCAACAAAACAACTCTTGGCAGAATCAGACTCAGCCATGGGGACACTGGAGGTCATTTGGCCCAAGGCCCTTATTTTACAGATGAGGATCTAAGTGCTCAGAGACGGCATACTGTGCTCTTAGGGACACACAGCGAGTCAGTACTGTAGCCAGGACCAGGACCTGGTCTCCTGATTGTCCATCTAGCACTCTTCCCTGCCCTCAGCTCCTCCCCGCTGCTCTGCGCACACACACACACACAGACACACACGCACACACCCTTCTCCCTGTCATATGCGTGCAGTGTCAATATTAACTTTGGTAACAGTTGTGTTGACTGTTCTCTACATCTGAGCTATTTAGGATCTACTCAGTGCACTTATTTTACAGGGAAAACTGAGGCTGGAACGGCAATGGCCTAAGCCAAAGCCACTCAGCAGGTACGAGGAAAGTCAGGGCCCAGCCAAGTTCAACTCCTGATCCTCTGTTGCTTCTGGCTCTGCCGCACCCTTGCCCACGCAGGTGCAGCCGATCACAGATATCAGCACCAGCCTCCCTTTTACTTCAGCGGCCTACAGAGGCAGAAGATTGTGTGACTGGAAGGTTCTGGAAGAGCAGGTTCCATGTCCTCCTCATCCAGACTTGGAACAGTGGCTGCCTCAGACTCAGATCTGGAGCAAGAAAAGCCAGTTCCAGGAGGCTGCTCTGGGGCTATTTGAGATCACCTTCCGGCCTTGACTTTAACTCTGCCGTGGGGAGAGGCAGTGGCCGGGTGCCCAGGCTGGGTGAAGGGTTACTGGGCAGAGCCTGAGGTTCAGGCCTTGCACTGCAGAGGAGTGATGGCCCTCCCTTAGGTACTTCTGGTTTTTGCTCCATGTTATTTAGCCCCTCTGAGACTCATTTTTCCCACCTAGGAGTAATAATTATATCTACTTGTCCAGGCACGGTGGCTCACACCTGTAATCCCAACACTTTGGGAGGCTAAAGTGGGAGGATCGCTTGAGGCCAGGAGTTCGAGATCAGCGTGGGCAACATAGTGAGACTTCATTTTTACAAAAAAAAAAAAAGAAAAAGAAAAGCCAGGCATGGTAGTGCACACCTGTGGTCCCAGCTACTAAGAGGATAAGTCAGGAGGATTGTTTGAGCCCAGGAATTCGAGTCTGCAGTGAGCCATGATCACACCACCACTGCAGTATGGGCAATAGAGAGAGACCCTGTTTCTAAATAATAGGAATAATAATAACAACACTTTTCAGGGTTGTTGTTGAGCATTAAATGAGGTGCTTAGCACAGTGCGTGGCACATAGTGAGGGCGAAATAAATGCTCATGACAATTTTCATTGTTAGAATTAATAGTGATTAGTTGCAGGACATGAAGTAGCCGATGCTTGAACTGTCTCCAGAAGACCAAGAGGAACGGATGGCCTAGGAAAGGAATAGCACAGCCTCTTAGAGGAATGGTGTAGGAGCAGAAGCCAAGGCCAGAGGGGAAGGAGAGGATGGGACACTGACTATTGAACCACCGCGTGGCCTCCAGCACCACAGAGAAGGACTTGATGGGGCCTCAAGGCGACAGAATCTTAGATCTCCACCCACCATCCTCTGCAGCTTCCCACTGGTGGAACATACGTTCAGGATCTTGCATCACGGGAGAGAAATTTCCAATTCCCCACCCATTTTACAGATGGAGAAACTGAGACCCAGAGAACAGGAGTCATTTGTCCAAAAACACAATGATTTCATGACAATGCCAGGACCCAAACCCTGCGTCCCCTGAGTTTTGAAGGAAATGATTGTTCACTTTGGTTTTGGAGATTTCAAGTCTTCAAATCACTCAGCTATCCTAAGAACAGTTTTTCTTTTCTTTTTGTTTTACTTCTAAGCCTTATCTGACATCTAACTCAACACAATCCACTTGACCCTGTAGCCCTGAGAACAGCTTTAAGGAAGAATGTTGTTCCCCTCCCTGTGTCCATGTGTTCTCATGGGGGGAAGAGCATTAGGGAGAAGAGCTAATGCATGCTGGGCTTAATACCTAGGTGATGGGTTGACAGGTGCAGCAAACCACCATGGCACCTGTTTACCTATGCAGCAAACCTGCACATCCTGCACATGTACCCCAGAACCTTAAAAAGATATATTTTTTTAAATAAAGAAAGAATGGATTGCTCAGCTCAGAGACTGCAGCCAGCTCCACTCCAACTGACAGCCCCTGCTCCAGCCACATCACTTACCTTCCAGCAAATGCAGCTGCTCGTTCCTACCTCAGAGCCTTTGCTGGAGCTGTCTTCCCTCCCAGAAAGCCCATCCTCAGGAATCTCTCTGCAAAGCCACGTCCCCTCCCTCCAGATGTAGCCTCAGCACCTCCTCTGTCCCCTCCACCTTCCAGAGGTGGCCCTGATGGATCTTGGCCCTGATGACACCAGCTTGTAGCATCTTGGAAATTAAACGAAGGAAACTCTTTCTGTACTGCATTCATTTGCTCTTGTTGACAAGGTAATTTTCAAAGTGCCTCTCAGTCTATTCTCATGTATTCACTCAACAAATGTTTATTGGACACCAAGTAGGAGCCAGACCGTGTCACACACACTGCTTGCCCTCACGCCTGTCACCTCCCTCCTCTGCGGAGGGCAGCCACTGAGAAGGGAATGATGGAAGAATCTCACTGCAGCTGCACTGGGTACAGGAGCTCTGCCTTTGTCTCAGGTTGTCTTCCTAACCGGCAACCTTGCAAGGTAAGAAAGGGTCTCTCCCATCATCACAGATGCTACCCAGAGATGAGGACTGGTTTCAGAACCATCTTGAGTTCCCTACTAGGTTGCAGCAGGGCTCAGTGGACAGCACGTGGGCTCTGGAGTCAGGCAGACGGCTTCAAATCCCAGCTCTGCCACCTCCAAGCTGAGGAACTTGGACAAGGTCACTTCCCAACTGGGCCTCAGTTTCTCCTTTGTGAAATAGCACTGGGGCCTCCCAACTCTTCAGTTTACTTTCGGCTGGGGGTAGCAGCCGAGGGGAGGCTCCAGCCTACTAGCATGTGGGGGAGTGAGGACAGTTTGCAGAGCACAGGGTCCTGAAGCTGACTTTTCAGTCCTATTTATTTAGAGATAGAGTCTCGCTCTGTTGCCCAAGCTGGAGTGCAGCGGCATGATCTTGGCTCACTGCAACCCCTCCTGGGTTCAAGCAATCCTCCTGCCTCAGCCTCCTGAGTAGCTGGGATTACAGGTGCATGCCACCATGCCTGGCTAATTTTCATATTTTTAGTAGAGACGGGGTTTCATCGTATTTGTCAGGCTGGTCTCAAACTCCTGACCTCAGGTGATCCACCCGCCTTGGCCTGCCAAAGTGCTGGGATTACAGACACGAGCCACCATGCTCAGCCTTCAGTCCCCTTTATGCTGACTGGGGGGCAAGTCACCCCTGTTGTCCCACCTTTGATGTGAGAAAGTTGGACCAGGGCTCTCCAAGGCCTCTCTCAGCTCTGAGAAGCTCTGATTACTGGAAAAGCAAGCCAGCTGCCCAGAAACAGTGGAAGCCCAGGCTCTGCCTTAAAACACTAGCGCTTCACCTTTTCTCTGGGCTCTCAGGCAGTGGCTGTGTTAGTCCATTTTGTGTTGCTGCAAAGGAATACCTGAGGCTGAGTAATTTATAACAAAAGGAGGTTTATTTGGTTCACAGTTCTGCAGGGTGTACAAGCATGGCACCAGCATATGCTCAGCTTCTGGTGAGGCCTCAGGAAGCTTCCAATCATGGCAGAAGGTGAAGTGAGTGCAGGCATGTCACATGGCAAGAGACAGAGCAAAAAGAGAGAGGTAGGAGTTGCCAGGCTCTTTTTACACAATCAGATCTCTAGTGAACGAATAGAAAAATAACTCACCCATTATCATGAGGACAACACCAAGCCATTCAAGAGATATCCACCCCCGTGATTCAAACACCTCCCACTAGACCCCCTCCAACGGTGGAGGTCACATTTCAACATGAGATTTGGAGGGGACAGGACATCCAAGCATATCAGTGATGGAAATGGAAACACAGCACCTCCGAAGGCAGAGAATAAAATATGCAGGCTTCACCCATTGCCAACTAGACAGATGTGACTAAAACCATGTGACAACAGCCCCACCTCCTTCCAGCATAGTGCCCAGAGCCAGAGTGCAGAGCTGGGACACGATCTTGCATGATGGAACCTGGGAAATCAGAGCTTGGAACGCAGACCACGGAAAAGAATCATGCTCCTGCAGTGTGGAGGGACAAAATAATGGGGGTACACCTGGGGGACAAAGACAATGAAACACACAGCTTAAGCTCCTCTCTCTCCAAACGTTCGCTCTGTCACTTCCTCCTGGTTCTTGGTGACTGCTGATGAGGGGAGCTACCGAACTGGCATATCTGGAACGTTCCAATCAAAGGAAGTCCTTCCCGGATTCTTATCTCCATCTTTCTTGTCTTAAATCCTACAATTCACTTGATCTCCACGTTGTTCCATCCCACTGGAAATTTCCGGCCACTTTAACACCTCATTCCCTTTCTAGTGCTTAGAGCTCTGCCTGCATGTAGATCTGTGCATTGTGGTCTCCAGCCCCAGAGCCCTTGTACACAGTGGACTCTGCTTCAACTGCCTTTTCCCCACCTTGTCTCCCAGCCAAGTCCCTCAACTCAGCTCTAACAGCCTTTCCCCAAAGCCCTAGTTCTTTCCTCCTTGTTTCCCCAAAGCCCTCCATCACGGTTCATTATGATTTGTTCTGATGTTGTCCCCCCCCAGCTAGACTGTGAGTTTCTGGAGGGCTGGGAGTGGGCCTGGTAAGGCAGAGGGGAGGGTTCCACTGCAGATCTGAGGCTGAGCCTACCAGTTGGGTGAGTTTGAGCCTCTTGGAACCTTGGTGTTCCCATCTGCAAAGTGGGAACGATCACTTCTACCCAGTGGAATGTATATTAGTCCAGGAAATGGACACTAGCTTCTGCAACCAACAAACCCTGGAATCTCAATGGCTTAACCCAATACCAGTTTATTGTCACAATTGCTGGTGAACTGTGTGGCCCTGGTCCATCTGGAACATGTGGCTTCCAAGATCACCATGGCAGGGAGAGAGAGGAGGAGGCAAAACACTGGTTCTTTACTTCCTGGATTCAGAAGCCACCGGTCACTTCTGCTTACCCTTCCTAGGCCATAACTTAACCAAATGCCACCCTTGCAACTTCAGGGGAGACTGGAGAATATAGTTTTACTGGGTGCCCAAGAAAAGGAAACGGAACCAGGGTTTAGAGAACACATAGCCTGCGTCCACCACGATTCGTTATAAAGATGAAATGACAAGGAATGTGACGTTCCTAGCTGAGTGCCCCTCACATAGTAAATGCTTGACAAAGCTGCTAATTCTCCATTTGTTTCTTCATCCCCAGGCCTAGGCTCTAAGGAATCTGACTCCTAACAGAGGCTGTGTGAATGCTGGGTGCTGCCCTCCAGTCCCGGGCCCAGGCGTACCTGGCTGTCTCACCCTGTAGCCTCCCCTCCCACCTCCAGCTCTCTCCAGCCCTGGCTGGGGCAGCTCTCACCACCTTTTGCACCTGGGCGGCTGTCTCTTCTCAGAGCATTGATTTGTAATCGGCCAGCGCAGCTCTAATGGGCCCGCAAGGCCCCTGGCTGCACTGTGTTAGCTCCATTTAGAGGCTCAGGGCTGTGGAACACAAACCTCCCCTGCCTCTCTGGAGCCAGCACCGGCTCTGGAGTCTCTGGGAGAGGCAAGGGTCAGATCAGTTCTGAGGACTGCCTGCTGGGGCTCCTTACCCAGCAGTGCCCACCCTCACTGCCTCCCACAGCCTCTCTCTGCTGGCTTGGGCAGAGAACTGGGAGCTGCAGCCACACTCAGCCAGGCTCTCAGCCCATCTGGGGCCCCCCTCCCCACTGAGGGTAGACAGTAGAGGGTCTCTGCTTCTCTTCCTGTTGGGGGTCTCTTGAAAAGAGCACAGGACACAGGGGCCTAAAGGACAGTGTGGTCCTCAATGCAGCTTAAGTCATTCCATCATCACTACAGCTTATATCAAAGTAGGTCTTATTGGCCCCATTTTACAGATAAAGAAATTGAGGCTTGCAGATTGCAAAGCAATGTTTTCTAAACATATTTGGCCAGACAACCCACCCACTTTTTTTTGCGTGGAGTAAACACAAAGCACCCACTTCAAAGTATGCCAGTCATGGCGACCTATTTCTCACCCACAGCTGATCCAACACATGTTTCCCGGAAGCCCAGTGTCTGCCCTCCTTTAGCTCAGGGGTTCTGAACCGGAACTTCAAAGGCCTGGGACCTTCCAGCATTCTCATGTGAAACATTATCTGAATGTGCATCTTTTCAGCAAGGGTCCATAACTTCCAGTAGCTCCTCAGAGGCTCCTGGGACCTGACATAAGTGAAGAGCCCTTGTCTCAGCTTGAGCCCCTGTAGACAAGGCCCAGTTTTGATCTGGGGTTTTGCAAAAGCGACTCGAATGGCAGAGATTCGGGGAAGAGCTCCATGACAGTGGGAGAAATGGCCTGTGTTACAGCAGGGACAAGGGGACAGTAAACAGATGAGCTTGGCTGGAGCAGAACGGGTGTTTGGGAACAGTGACAAATGAGGCCGGGGCATCGAGGGTACCTCGGAGAATGGGCCGAGGCATTCAGATTTGATTGGAGAGACCACGGGGAGCCACCGGCCAACCTGGAGCCAGCAAGTGGCAGCTCGGGAATCAGGTTTGTAGGAAAGGCCGGCAGGATTGTAGAGGGGTAATGTGCTATGAGGACGGGGCTCCATGAGCAACTGGATCCAGGGAGATTCCTGCTGCTTTAGGGGCAAAAGCAGGGCTGGTGACTGTCAGGAGTATTGCAAAGGAGGAGACAGCAGTGATGCCCTGGGGAGACAGCACAGCTGGGAGCAAGGTCCTTGAATCTGAAGGCTCCTGGTTTGAATCTCAGGTCAGCTGTTTCCTAATTGTGCAACTTTGGGCAAGTAACTTATCCTGTCCTCTGTGCCTGGGTTTCTTCCTTATAAAACAAGGATAACTGTGCCTGCTTGGTGGTTGTGAACATTCACTTAAATGAGAGAAAATGCACCTGAAGAAGCCCTTAGCTAGCAGCAAGGCACACTCATCAGCACTCGACAATGGTGAGGTCTGTTATGACCCCTCAATCCATCCTGTAAACACTTACCAAATCCCTGCTAGGCACCAGGTGCCCTTCTGGACATCCTAGCATGTTTGCTGACTATAACTCAGTGAGATGGACGGCATCATGCCTACTTGACAGATAAGGAAACTGAGGCACAGAGAAGTTTTTCATAATCAGTAGCGACATCTGTTAGGGTTGATCCAGAAGCTCAAATGTTAAGAGGTCAGTGACAAAAGTGTGACCTCTCTCTGACCCAGGGTGAGAGAAAACGTGCTCTTGATGATGTTCAAGGTCATACAATTGATTGATTCTTGGGATTGTGGGTGAATGGGGTGCTGATCCAGGCACTGACAGCATCTCACAAACTGTAACAGCCCAAGAATCACTGGGGATGGGATGCATGTGAAGGTTCTGACCTTTTGGGGCTCGGATGGGGCTCAAGACCCTGCATGCTAACCATGCTAACCAGCTCCTACGTGATGCTTCTTTTTTCTTTCTTGGCTTTTTTTTTTTTTTTTTTTTTTTTTTTTTGAGACAAAGTCTCTCTGTGTCACCCAGGCTGGAATGCAATGGCACAATCTCAGCTCACTGCAACCTCCGCCTCCCAGGTTCAAGCGATTCTCCTGCCACAGCCTCCTGAGCAGCTGGGATTACAGGCATAGGCCACTGTGCCCAGCTAATTTTGTATTAGTAGAGATGAGGTTTCAGTATGTTGGCCAGGCTGGTCTCGAACTCCTGACCTCAGGTGATCTGCCCACCTCGGCCTCCCAAAGTGCTGGGATTACAGGCGTGAGCCATCATGCCTGGCCAGTGATGCTTTTTTGAGTAGCAAGGATTTCCAAAGAATGGATTTGGGGTCCACAGACTTGACCTTGGACAAGAGACTGAGCCTTAATTTCCTCATCTGTAGAATGGGTACATTTTATCAATCTTGCAGGGCTGCTGTGAAGATTAAAGGAGATGATGTCTGCAGCCTTAGCTCTTATTAGTAAATACTGGACAGCATTTACTATTATAAATATCAGTAAATAGTAATTAGTAAATTAGTAAATACTAACTAGTAAATAGTAATTAGTAAATAGTAAATTAGTAATTAGTAAATTAGTATATAGTAATTAGTAAATAGTATTAGTAAATTAGTATATAGTAATTAGTAAATAGTATTAGTAATTAGTAAATACTGGCCAGTATTTACTAATAGTAAATAAGCATTACTAATTACCAGTACTAATTTACTATTACTAATTACTAAATAACAAGTTTATTATTAGTAAATACTGGCCAGTATTTATTAGTTACTAATACTATTAGTATTAGTGAATACTAATATTGGGGTATTGCAAAGGAGAGAGAAGAATAATACCAAAACAATTTAGTAATACTAATTTACTATTAGTAAATACTGGCCCGCATTTACTAATATCAGTAATTAGTAATGTATTATTATTCATATTTACCGTTACTATCACTGTTGGGTCTCAGCCCTCTGTGAGAGGCTGTCTCGGTATGCAGAGAGACAGAAGGTCATTCCCACATATTCAAACCTCAGGATGCTCCCTTTGTTCTGCAACTCCTTCCACCCCAGGAGAAAAAAAAATCAGGATGCATTCTGCCATCTCAAACAGCACCCATGAATCGTTCCACATTCAATTTCCCCATCAAATTCACAGGCACGAAGCTCATGCTATTATTCCATTTCCTAATGATCTGTGTGGTGGCAATCGTAAGTAGGACAGTTCTTCATGACCTTGGCACTCCCAAATCTTTGAAACTCCCTTTCCAGGCCAGAGCCCCTTCCTGGCAGCTGTGGTATGCCTCTGCCCCTCCCAAATCCCGACACCACCTGCCCCTGGTTTCTGCTTATCCAGAACATGAAGGAGCAACAGTAACGTGTCTCTCTGGGAAACAACACTGCTTCTCCCTTGTGTTCCATGGAGGTGAACTTTGGCAGCAGGCAGCAGGGCAAGCTGAATGGAAGTAGGTTCCAAGGTCAAAGATAAAACTGTGTGAGCAACCCCTGCATGCCATTTACAGGCTGTGAGACCTTGGGCGAGGAGGTCACCTTGCCTCCAGGAAGCCTCAGTGTCCTCATCTGTAAGATGGGGATGACAGCCACACAGGGTGGCAGAATCAAAGTGTCTGGTCAAGTGCTGTGCCCTTAATAACCGTGGCGGCTATTTGTTGAGGTTGTGTGAATGGATGGCGTGATGAGATGCCCTGGAATGAGCTGCTATCCAGTCTCAGCAGGTGGCATTCCTCATGGACGGTCCACTGCTGTACCTGTTTGGCCTCACCTTTGCAGCCTCAGAATACCAACTGAGTTAACATCATCAGAGTAACTACTCCTGCACCAGCATCTCCCTAGACAGAACAAAACAGGGCCCTGGGGAAGGCAGAGGCAGAGAGCTATTCAATACATTCACCACCATGTAATGCATGGGACTGACCTGACTGAATAAGGCAGGGTTTGGAGGACCCTTGCAATGCCAAGCATTGGCTTCTAGTTCATAAGTAGTGGGGAGGTCTGAAGGGGCCCTGGGGGAGTGCCAGCCAGGCTGCTGGGGTTGCTGTTTACCAACCGGAATGGAAACTTTTCAGCATTTTAACAACCAGCATGGATGGTGCACCACACACCAGCTGGGGCTGCAGCACTGGGATGTGAGGTCTAACGAGGCAACAAACCCCAAGACACGTCCAGCAGAGTTTATCTAGAGAGGCGCCCTGTGTGAGTGCAAAAGACTACACCTAATCCCAATACTTTGGGAGGCCAAGACTGGTGGATCGCCTGAGGTCAGGAGTTCAAGACCAGCCTGGCCAATGTGATGAAATCCCATCTCTACTAACAATACAAAAATTAGCTGAGTGTGGTGCCACCTGCCTGTAATCCCAGCTACTCAGGGGGCTGAGGCAGGAGAATCGCTTGAACCCGGGAGGCAGAGGTTGCAGTGAGCCCCCATCACGCAACTGCACTCCAGCCTGGGCAACAGAGCGAGACTCTGTCTCACACACACACAAAAAAAGGCCACACCACATTCTTACTGAGCACCTTTTGGATAAGTAGGAATTCATCTTTGACCTCCTCCTCCACCCCCCAGACCCAGCCAGGTGCCCTGTATTCTAGTCACAGCTAGACTGGACTCTCTCTGTCTCTCTCTGTCTCTCTTTCTGTCTCTCTCTGTCTCTCTCTCTCGCTCGGCCTCAGTCTCCCCATTGGTCAAACCAGAATCCAGTTATCTCTGACCCTCCTGGACTCAAAAGGTGAGATGCGTGGGTGTGTGTGTGTGGGTGTGGATATGTACTTGTGCGTGTGTACATGTGCACATGGGTGCATGTGTGTGTATGTGTGTATATGTGTGTAAAAGACCACACACCTCCCTCTCTGATGTCTCCACCCCTCAGAATCCACCTCTCCTCTCCCAGGTGCTCACACCCATGTCCTCTCAGCCTCTTGCCCTCCACTCAAGGCCTTACCTGACACACCTACCTGGAGTCTGACCTCACCTTGGAAAACACAGCCCCTTAGAACAAGCTGACTGGCGAGGGGACTGGCACGATGGAACACAAAGCTAATCACACAGAGATGGGCCTGTTTATTTGCATGGCACGCATTTGTCTCTGACTGTTTTATCCACCCCCTGAGCCAACCGAAGAGTTCTCAATTTATCCTGCCCGCACGGAGAGACCAGATTGGCGGCAGGCACGCACATTCACAGAAGCCCAATATAGACTTCCAATTATCTTTTAATTTCGCTCCTGTCTTTATTTGTTCATTTCACTTTTTCCAAACAGGGACTTTAAAAAAAAAGCTGTAATTTATGGAGTTTGAAGTCAACTAGCAGGAGCTAATTTATGGAGTTTGAAGTCAACTAGCAGGAGCATCGTGTTCACCTGCGGGATGGAATGAGCCCTCAGGGTAGAAACAAAAACTCACTTCCCAGCTGCCCTGCAAGGAAGACGTCTGCCTGTCAGGGGCCACAAAGTCCCTGTTCTTGTCTGTTCTTCTGTCTGTCTGTATTAACCATATTTTCATCTCTTTTTCTGAGACAAGGTCTTGCTCTGCTGTCCAGACTAAAGTGCAATGGTGCAATCAAGGCTCACTGCAGCCTTGACCTCCTGGGCTCAAGCGATCCTCCCGCCTCAACCTCCGAGTAGCTGGGACTACAGGCATATGCCACTGTGCTCGGCTAATTTTTTTATAGAGATGAGGTCTCACTCTGTTGCACAAGCTGGTCTAGAACTCCTGGGCTCAAGCAATCCTCCCACCTCAGCTTCCCAAAGTACTCGGATTACAAGCATGAGACACCACGCCCAGCCTATTTTCCTATTTTCTATATCCTTGATGTTTCACATCTGGGGCCTCTCCAACCAGGAGAGACTGCCCCTCCCAGGGTGAGCTAGTTCCTAGAAATAGCAAGTGGCTTACCTGGGAGTGTATCTCTCACATGCAAACCAACCAATCCAGAGCCCACACCCCCCAACCACCTCCTTCATCAGATTCCCAAGGCCTCTCATACTCTGGGCCAGTATTCCCCACCTCTAATCAATCACCCCAGGCCCAGGTACCAGACAACTAAAGACAGCCAGCCCTGAGCCTGCTGAAAGTATTCCAACTCGCCAATCTGAATCCTGCTTACCCTTCCTCTCTCACTCCTTCCTGCAAAAACCATCATAAAGCGTCTCTCACCCACGCTTCTGCCTCACTCCCTCTGCCTCCTGATTGACCTAGCACTTCCCCACGTGGTCCTGCCTGGTGCAGTGTGCCCCCTTCTCTTGGGACCCGTGAGTAAAAAACCACCTTTCGATAGCAGTCGCCTCCTGATCTGTGGGCCTTGCCAGACCTAAATAATAATAATGAAACCTACATTTTCACACACTGTCAGGTGGCTGTGTTCACCAAGAACTGGAATGCAGGGCAGACAGCAGGAAGCCACATTTAATGAAGGCATCTTCTATTCTCAGCTGTTTCACAGGCATTACTTCTGCCCTCAGACAGAAGGGAAGGTCGCAGGAAATGCCAAGCCAGGGGTCAAATCGGGGGCATCTGGCCCCACCCCTCACCCTGCACCCAGCCTCAAGCTCCAATCTAGAGGTCTCCAGGCTTTGATGTTCTCACATTCCCCCGTTGTATTTCCGCCATTCCCAACAATCAAATATCATCTCCACACCCTCTCCTCCTAGCCTGGTGCAGGGACTCCTGTTCCGAACTCCCATGGAAACTCTCCCGAACCAGCATCCGCACCCCCCACCATCTCCCTGCCTGGTGTCTCCTATAACACAGCCTCCATGGGCACAGGAGCCATGGCGATCTCTTTAACCTATGTCATGACATCACAACACATGGCCTGGTAGGTGGTAAGCATCTTGTAAACGTTTTTTGAATCAATCAATCAGTCTATGCCTCTTCCTTTCTTTATCAATACCCAATTCCAAACACTTCTTTCTGGAATCCTATTTCCTGACCTCTATTCTGATAAACCACCTCATTCTTCTCTCCTTTGTGATGCATGGCAGCTTGATCATATCTCAGGCTTATGCCCCGTCTTCTGGACCAGAGACATAATAAGTTCCCCTGGGCTTGGACTGTCTTCTGCTCCTAGTGATCTGTGCACCTCTCCACACCCCAAGGCTGGTTCGGGCACATCCAGTGCCCAGGAGCTTTTCAAATGGAAATGCTGATTGTTTGACTTGAAGGGTTTAAGCTGGAGCCATAGAAAGAGGGCTCTGGGACACAATGGAACCTTTATCAGGTGGGAAGCAGCAGTCAGAGGGGCTGAGACCCTTCTAACTTGGTGGCATCTGAGAGGACAATGTGAGGTCACATCTCACCAAGGGGGCATTTCATATGTCTCCGCTTCTCCAAGGGTAAAGACATATGACATATGACCATATGACAGCCACCAGTGGGACAGGCTGAGGACACCTGACTTCCTAAGAGGTCACACCTGCTGGATGAAGTCAGGTCTATAAAACTCTGGACTCTGCAAACAAGGTTTTGGGTCCCCATTTACAAGCCAGTTGACATAATCTTGGAGGTCCAGTTACCCCTGCTGTCAAATGGGGATAACAATCGTGTCTCTCCCAAAGGGGCTGTGAGCATGAGATGGGATGAGATGAACTTCATACCCCTACCAATGGAATGGTAGCCTGGCCCCTCGTCAGCCTCAACAAAGCATTTTTCACCCCTGGGAAAATCATTTTTATTGCCCCAAACACCTCATTCTCTAGTTTCTAGATGAACACAATGGACTGTGCAGCAAGAAACATTATAAATCAGGATTTGTCACTCTCAGTCCATTGGCATTGTCTCTCTTAGCCTCAATTTCCTGATCTGTAAAATGGAGACAATGATAATAACCACCTCTCCAGATTACTGGGAAAATTAAATAATTTTACTTATGCAAAGCACCCAGGACTTCATTCCCATTCTGTTACTCACCTTGAGTATGTAACCAAGAGGAACTGATTATGTAACTTGAGAGGAATTGCTCACCCACCACCCAAGAGTGAACAGGAATTTTCAGCAGACAAGTAGAAAAGCTAACTCATTTTTAATTCCTAGACTCACTGAAAGCTCCTGAGATGATTGTTAAAAATGGAGGTTTCTTGGGACCCACCCAGCCCACTGAATCAGGACATCTAGAAGGTAGAGCTTAGAAATTTGCATCCCTGGCTTGGCGTGGTGGCTCACATCTGTAATCCCAGCACTTTGGGACGCCAAGGCGGGTGGATCACCTGAGGTCAGGAGTTCAACACCAGCCTGACTAATATGGTGAAACCCCATCACTGCTGAAAATACAAAAATAAGCCAGGCGTGGTGGTGTGCACCTGTAGTCTCAGCTACTTGGGAGGCTGAGACAGGAGAACTGCTTGAACCCGGGAGGCGGAGGTTGCAGCTAGCCAAGATCATGCCACTGCACTCCAGCCTGGGCAAAACAGTGAGACTTCGTCTCAAAAAAAAAAGAAACCCAGCCTGGTCAACATGGTGAAACTCCGTCTCTTCTAAAAATACAAAAATTAGCTGGGAGTGGTGGTGCATGCCTGTAATCCCACCTACTCGGGAGGCTGAGGCAGGAGAATCATTTGAACCCTGGAGGCAGAGGTTGCAGTGAGCCGAGATCATGCCATTGCACTCCAGCCTGGGTGACACTCTGTCTCAAAAAAGAAAGAGAAAAAGAAGGAAAAGGAGAAAGGGGGAGAGAGAGAGAGAGTTAAGAAGGAGAGAAGGAAGGAAGGAAGGAAGGAAGGAAGGAAGGAAGGGAGGGAGGGAGGGAGGAAGGAAAGAAAGCTGCATCTCTAACAAGCATCCCTTGTGATCCTTGTGCACATTGCATTGATAGGCACTCTTTTGACCAGGATGGAAAGAAAGGGAATTCAGGGGACCCCTCTTGACAGCCACCAGTGGGACAGGCTGAGGACACCTGACTTCCTAAGAGGTCACACCTGCTGGATGAAGTCAGGTCTGTAAAACTCTGGACTCTGCCAACAAGGTTTTAAGTCCCCATTTACAAGCCAGTCGACATAATCTTGGAGGTCCAGTTACCCCTGCTGTCAAATGGGGATAACAATCGTGTCTCTCCCCAAAGGGGCTGTGAGCATGAGATGAGATGAGATGAGTTTCATCCCTAGTGTCCACCCCAGTCCACTCAGAGTAAAGACAATCCCTGCTTGCTATTGTCCCAAATTGTGCAGGGCCCCACATAGGCTTAGGGTCCACAGCTGAGCCAGCTACAGCCTCTGTCCTCAAGGACTTAGAATGCAGCAGGAGACCGGATCTTGCACACAATGCACTTTATGATGCAGCTGCTGCAGCCAAGGCTAAAAGAGAAGCATCAGAGAACACGAGACCCAAAGGAAGAAAAGGTGATCTTGGACGGATGAAGGCACCAGGGAAGAAGGCCCACACACAGCCTTTCACCCAACACTGATGGGCCAGAGGGATGTCCACCAGCCTTCCCTGCCAAGAAGTCACCCTGAGCCCGGTTTGCTAGGCAGTGATCAGGAGATGAATTTGGAAGAGTAAACCAAAGCTGGTACATAGAAGGTTGTGAATGTCGGCATAGGGAGTCAGGATTGTCTCCTAGAGTCAAAGCCTTCAGAGCCAAATTCCTCCCATGCGTGTGCTTCCTGTGGCCTACAGAGTGGTTTTCAGTTTCATTTTTGAATCAGATGCCAACATTTTAAAATTGAGAGTGATTATGTCACTACCGGGATTCTTTTTGTGACAGTGGGAGGATGAGGCAATGCTGGGCCACCTGGCCTGATACCATCGGCTGGGGTGGGGGCGGACCGGCGTCCTCACTTGTTCACTTTACCTGCCCAGTCCCCATATGCAGCAAGAGTTTGAGACCCCTGCACAGGACTTTGGGGACTCTTTGAGGACCTTGGTCAGGAGAAGGGTAGAATTAGTTCTGTGCTTTGGAAGGTCCTCTGATGACAATTGATACTAGCGATGATGGTGCTGATGATAAGAAAGAGGAAAAGGAGGGAGAAGCAGAGAATAGTTCATATTTACTAAGCTTTCATCATGGGGGCTCTGCCCCAGTGTTTATTCCTAGTAGCCCATTTAGTTCTCTCCACAACCTGATGAGGTGCGTATGCTGTCATCCTCCTTTTTCAGATGAAGCACAGAGCCGTGAGGTCTCTTGCCTAAGGTCATATAGTTGGTAAGTAGCAGAGCCAGGTAGTCTGGGTCCGGGACCCACAGCACTGGTGATGGGGGAGGGGAAATGGTGAGGGGGTTCTGGGAGACGTGAGTCTTCCCTCAGTCTTTCACCATAGGAGACTGTCTGGTTTTAAAAGAGATGTGTCCGCATCTAACCCTGATCTGAGCACTAATGCAGTGTCTTTCTCCACTGTTCTCAGAAAGGCTGGTTTCTCTTAATAAACTTGCCAGGCAGGGAAGGAGGGCAGAGGCACTCAAGGGCCGGGTCAGATGGCTTGGCTGCATGCCCTGGCTCCAGACTCCACTGCCATGTTCCTGTTCCCTGCTTGGCCAGCATAAAGCTGACCCCACTGTGAGGACCAGCAGACCTCACAAGAATGACCCCATCCACGCCTACTGGGGCTCCACCTGCCCATGACTCACCACACCCAAGCCTCTGAGCCCAATGGATTTGCAAAAGAGAAAACAAAGCACACACGTAAAGAATAATCAACCCCGTGCATTTCCTGGCATCGGGTGACTGTTTGGTTAAGAGCTTCCTCCTTCTTTGTATGCCCACCGGATACTCCTAACATCCCCTAGCTGCTGGCCACAGAGCTGGCTCAGATAGCCGATCACAAGCTCAGCCCCTGGGTGGGCCCCTCACTCCCGCCACCAGGGAAACATCGAAGGAGGCCAGGCCCTGCGATCTGCCAGCTCTGGGCCCCAGCAGCCACCCTCTGCAGCTCAAAGTCACCTTTGCTCTGACTCCTCTCCTCGGCTGGCCAGCCAGAGCCAGCCCAGAACTCCCTCCCATCTGCTCGGCAGGACCCAGGAACTGGTCCCTACTGGGCAATTATTAATCAGATTCTTGACATTCCTCAGCCCCAGGTTGGCTGGAGAAGCATGTTCCCCAGAGGGGCAGAGGCCCAGGACTGGCATTTGGATATGCAGCTGACGGGCAAGGTGGTGCTGTCGGCTGCTGCCCTGCTTCTGGTGACTGTGGCCTACAGGCTGTACAAGTCGAGGCCTGCCCCAGCCCAGCGGTGGGGTGGGAATGCCCAGGCAGAAGCCAAGGAGGAAGCAGACGGCTCAGGGCAACCTGCTGTACAGGAGGCTTCTCCTGGGGTGCTGCAGAGGGGGCCAAGACGCCGGAGGAGCAGCAAGGGGGCCGAAGCACCACAGGGCTGCAGCTGGGAGAATCCAAGAGGCCCCTATGTCCTGGTCACGGGAGCCACTTCCACAGACGGGAAGCCCCAGAGAAAAGGCTCAGGTGAGGAGCGGGGCGGGCAGGGCTCGGACTCTGAGCAGGTGCCTCCTTGCGGCCGCGGCCAGGAAACCAGAACAGCTGTTGGCAGTAACCCTGACCCTCCCCATCTCCCCCGCTTGGGCAGCGAACCGAAAAGCTCTCCAGCTGGACTCACTGCAGCAGCCGACGGCAGCTGTGCCCGTGATGAGCCTGCTCCATGGCAGGACAGCAAACCCCCTGAGCATCCAGGGCTGGGGCAACTAGAACCTCCCCACTGTCACCACGTGGCTCCCTTGCAAGGCAGCAGTGACATGAACCAGAGCTGGGTCTTCACCCGTGTGGTGGGGGTCAGCAGAGAAGAGGCTGGGGCTCTCGAGGCTGCCTCCGATGTTGGGCTGACCCTGCATCAGCAGGAGGGAGGCCCCAATGCCTCCTATACCTTCTCATCCATAGCCCGCGTCCGAATGGAGGAGAATTTCATACAGAAGGTGGAGGGGGTTGAGCCCAGGCTCAAGGGCAAGGTGTACGACTACTACGTGGAATCTGCCTCTCAGGCCATCTTCCAGGGCAGGCTGGCTCCCAGGACAGCGGCCCTGACTGAGGTTCCATCCCCTAGGCCACCGCCAGAGTCCCTGGGGACAGGAGCAGCTTCGGGAGGCCAAGCCGGTGACACAAAGGGTGCAGCCGAAAGAGCTGCCTCTCAGCAGCCAGGGCCGTCGCCCTCCACCCGAGGCTTCAGCCGGAAGGAGAGCCTCCTGCAGATAGTGGAGAACCCAGAGCTGCAGCTGCAGCCAGATGGCTTCCGCCTCCCCGCTCCACCCTGCCCAGACCCGGGCACCCTACCTGGCTCAGGCAGAAGCAGCCGGGAGCCCCATGTGCAGCTCGTGGCCGGTACCAATTTCTTCCATGTCCCGCTCACCCCTGCTTCAGCCCCACAGGTCCGCCTGGATCTGGGCAATTGCTATGAGGTGCTGACCTTGGCCAAGAGGCAGAACCTGGAGGCCCTGAAGGAGGCGGCCTACAAGGTGATGAGCGAAAACTACCTCCAGGTGCTGCGCAGCCCGGACATCTACGGGTGCCTGAGCGGGGCAGAGCGCGAGCTGATCCTGCAGCGCCGGCTCCAGGGCCGCCAGTACCTGGTGGTGGCTGACGTGTGCCCCAAGGAAGACTCTGGAGGACTCTGCTGCTATGACGATGAGCGGGATGTCTGGCACCCGCTGGCTCGCCTGCCCCCCGAGGCCGTGTCCCGGGGCTGTGCCATCTGCAGTCTCTTCAATTATCTCTTCGTGGTGTCCGGCTGCCAGGGGCCCGGGCACCGGCCCTCCAGCCGCGTCTTCTGCTACAACCCGCTCACGGGGATCTGGAGCGAGGTGTGCCCGCTGAACCAGGCCCGGCCTCACTGCCGGCTGGTGGCCCTGGACGGGCACCTGTACGCCATCGGCGGAGAGTGTCTGAACTCGGTGGAGCGTTACGACCCCCGCCTGGACCGCTGGGACTTTGCCCCGCCGCTCCCCAATGACACGTTCGCCCTGGCGCACACGGCCACGGCGTGTGCCAAGGAGATCTTCGTCACCGGCGGCTCGCTGCGCTTCCTGCTGTTCCGCTTCTCTGCGCAGGAGCAGCGCTGGTGGGCCGGCCCCACCGGGGGCAGCAAGGACCGCACGGCCGAGATGGTGGCGGTCAACGGCTTTCTCTACCGCTTTGACCTCAACCGCAGCCTGGGTATCGCAGTGTACCGCTGCAGCGCCAGCACCCGGCTCTGGTACGAGTGCGCCACGTACCGGATGCCTTACCCGGATGCCTTCCAGTGCGCCGTGGTGGACAACCTCATCTACTGCGTGGGACGCCGGAGCACCCTCTGCTTCCTAGCAGACTCTGTCTCACCCAGGTTTGTGCCCAAGGAGCTGCGGAGTTTCCCGGCCCCGCAGGGCACCCTCCTGCCCACCGTCCTGACCTTACCCACCCCCGTTTTGCCTCAGACCAGGGTCTAGCAGTCCCTCAACTGAACTCCTCAGGCAAAGCTGGGGGCCACAGGGCTCCACCGCCAGCCATCCCTCTGTGGGCCATTTCTAGGCAATCAGGCAACCCAGGAATGTGAACATCAAGAGGTGAATTCTAGTCCTTTCTCCTCCCCTGGCTGGGGAGAGAGGGATCTTAGATGAGTCTTACCCTTCATGGGCTGCAGAAGTCCCACTGCAGAAAAGAGGACCAGGAGCTGGTGTTCTAAGGCAGAAGGCATTCATGTCTTCAGGGATGACCGCCCTTGCTTCAACTCTGAATTCTTCGGGGGATACACCAGGACCCCACCAAAGCTTAGGGGGCGTAGCCTTATTGCATTCACAATTCTAGGAGCCAGTTGACCCCAGCAGCCCCTCGCTGGTTGCTCTGGAGAGGGGTTGACTCTCTGAGCCATCAGTGCCCCTTCCTAAACATCAGCCACTGGGCCCCACCTCCACAGTTCCCAGAAGCACAGGGACACACAGGTGGGAAAGATGGAGGCAGGTGACTTGGGCAGGACCAGGAAGGAGCCGAGGGAGCCCCAGGGGCCCTGGCCAGAGGGAGTGGTGGTTTGAAAAGTAGAACAGCTGAAGCTGGGGCCAGCCTAGGAGACTTTTGCTTGTGAGAAAATGTACCAAAGCCCACCTTACGTTTCTCCTTATTGGAAGAAAGAGAAGCAGCCATTGTACCAAGCTATCTTCTGGTGGAAGTCTGCTAAGGATACAGAGAGGTCTCAGCAAAGGGAAGAAACTATGTGATCCAAGGGCCACCCTGCTCCTTGGCCCTGCCCATGTTAACTGACCATTACACTCATTCTCAGATCTGTAGCCGTCTTCCTGTCTGGAAGCTGGGGCAGCCACCACCAGTCAGCACTTCAGGGTGACAGCATAATTTGCCCTCCTTGTGCCAGGTACGGTCACCTGGTTTGCCTCATTCACATTTTCAGGTCGATGACCAAGCTGAGGAACTAGAAGAGTCTAGTGAAGCATCAAGAGACTGGATCTCCTTTCACATTGGGTTTGATAAACTCCAAATGAAGGAGACCCCCAGCCTCAGGAAAGCACCTGTCCTTCCAGGAGGGAAGGGAGAGAGCCTGACCCGGGGTATTACCAAAGCCCTTGTTCCACTTCTGAGGGAGACACAGACATAGATGGGAAGGCAGTGATGCTCTTGGTCCCAGCCAGAAGCCAGGGGAGATGGGAGGTGCACCAGAGTAGGCCCTGACAAGGAAGAAAATAAGGATGCTTTGGACCTCAGTGTCCTTGTCTTGAAAATGGGAAGGACAATTCATGTCCCTATCTGCCCTGGGGATAAATGAGAGCCCCCAAGAGAAAGTTCTTCCCAGTTTCCCAGGTGGTCCCAACTAGAGCTTGTGTCCACTGAAGCTGCTGGGGCCCAGGCTGTGGGTCTTGTTGGAAGAAGCAGGACTGGAACAAAAGATGAAAAGGAGGTTGGCATGGAAATGAGAGCTTGCACTGGACCACCGAAGGCCACCATCCCTGGTCTGGGCTCTGGCACCAGGCTCTGCCAATGGTGGCTCAGAGGCCACAGGGTGACATTGGCCATGCTCCCACCTCACTTCCCTGGCCTGGGCCTCAAAAGATGAAGCAGCTGAATTTATTCCTAAATCACAGAACAGGAAGGGAAAGTCAGCTGGGGCCATGGCTACCTTCTGGGGAGAGTGACCCCTAAACCCAGCCAAGGCCACGTTCAAGCTCAGTGTCAACACTAGGCATGAACCGTGGGCTGGGGCAGAATGGCTTCAGTGACAAGACTCAAAGGAGGCACTAGCATTATGCTGCTGTACTGGGGGAAGGACTTGCTTGGGAGGAGAACCCTATCTAGGAGCTGGGGGCAGGTGGACCCAGATCCAACCTTCAGTCCCTAGTGAGGGGCCAGGCAGAGGACAAGGCAACAACCAAGCTAGGTAAAGTTCTGGAAAGGTTCCAAGCCCAGGAGGAACAAGGACCACTCTGGAAAAACATTCCGAAGCCCACTGCATACCTGTGGTAGAGACTAGGGGCATGATTCCAGGGATAAGACAGACAAATGTGCTCCAGGCCCCAACCGATGGTGGGTGTGGTCTTCATAATGAGAGCGGCAGCTGAGATTTGGGCCTGGGCCGGGAAGAGGAGTACACAGTCCATCTGATCCACCTCTCTTATGGTTCCATTGGCAAAATCATTCATCAGTCATCATATCTTTTCCTGGTGAGCCCTCACAATGGCTTCATAAGTGTTTCCACACAGTGTCCCAGGCAGTCACTACCTGTAGATTAGAGCTGATGTGCTGGCCTGGGGCTCTAGAGCTGGGCTTCAGGAAGAATGTGGTCAGGGCCATCAGGGTGGAACAAGGTAGCTCAAGAGGAACTAGGAACCGCCAGGAACCAGGCAACCGCCTGGAACCAGGCTCCTTGGAAAGAGCCCCTGAGGGCACAATGGTCCTTGCAGTTTAAGATGACATTTTAAAAATAAATTATCTCCTAATGATGGCTTGAGTCCTGCCTCTCAATGGGAGCATCAGCAGAACCTGTAGCATCTTATTTGGAATTGACATTCTCTATTGTAATTTTGTTCCTGTTTATTTTTAAGTTTTCTTTTTGTTTCACTGGAAAGGAAAGATGATGCTCAGTTTTAAACATTAAAGGTTGCTTTGTTACAATAAAACTAAATATGTACACACACCAAAAAAAAAAAAAAAAAAAAAAAAAACGGTCAGGACGCGTTCATTCACTCCTGAAATAACGTTTACAGAATATTTGGGCTGGGCAGTGTTGTAGGTGCTGGAGATGCAGCAGATCCCTGCCTTAATGGAGCTCGCATTCTAGCAAAGGAAAATGGACACTTTAAAAAAGAAATACATAGAACCTAGGACCTAGGCTGCATATACACTAAGGAGAAAGCCGAGGCAGGGACATGGGATCCTGAGTGCCGGAGGAACTCTTTTAAATCATGTGATCAGGCCTCCCTGATAGGATGACATTTGAACAGGGACCTGAACGGAAATCTGGGAGATGCACAGACCAGGACTGGCTCAGGGAACCGTAAGGGTGGCCTTGCAGCCAGAAGGACTTTGCTGTGCCCACCAGGGAGAACAGAGCTGCTTCCAAGGAGCGCCATCTTGGGATAGGAAGAAGGACAGGGGCCCAGCTATTCTGTTTAGCCTTTGTTGTAAGGGAAAAAACTCAATTACACCTACATTTACAACATATAGGAGTGAGAGCCAGTGTCGTTACCAGAATGTTGCAGACCCTATACTCAGGTGTACAGCTGAGATGACTTCATGGGGCCAAAGTCTCAGATTTCAACTTGACTTTACTTAATAGCCTGAGGTCTGTTGGCCTCCTGTCCTTAGCCTCAGAGTGACATCTGTGTCACTTGGCTTCTTGCTTTTCCAATAAGAATTCTTTCTTCTTCAGAAAAAAAAAAAAAAAAAATTAAATTTAGGTCGCTTTCCACTTTAAACCAACCATGCCCACTATAGAAAAAAAATAGAGAAAGGTATTAAAAATCTCCCCAATTTCGCCACTCAATGACACCCCCTACTGTGGTGTGTGTCCCTCTGGTCTTTTTCTTCTGTGCAAAGTTTTTGTTTGGCTTGATTTTTGCCTAGGTGTGATTATGCTAAATATACAATTCAGTTTCTTCCTTTTTTCACTTAGCATTTTATAATAAGCATTTTCCCGTGTTATTACAAATCCTGGGTAAACATCATTTCAATAGCTGCACAATATTCCATGGAGTGAATGTACCAAGGTTTATTTAAACATCTCCCCTCCTGTTGCGCCTGCCTGCAGATTTTTGTTTTCTGTTGGGGTTCTCTTTCTATCATAAATAAAACGTCCTTTGTTTTCTTATTCCTCCCTATCTGGGGCCTTCATCAATGTTTACAAGAGAATGCCAGTCTAGGTCCCGTCTGCAATAGCAGAGTTGTTGAAACAACCACAGAAGCCACAGCATTTGCCTCGGGCTGGGGCCTGGCCCCTCTGTGACTGTAGGACAGAGCTGTCCTTGGAAGCCTATGGCGAGAGAGGCAAGGCTGCCTGGAGGGGCCATCCAGGGGGGCACCACATTCACTGGGCCCCTGCTCTCCTCTGCATGCTTTTATATGCATCTCCTCACTGGTCCTCACAACAACCCTATTTTATGGTGAGAAAGCTGAGGCTCAGAGAGTTTAACAAAATTTGCCTTCGTGGCAAAATCCAAAGACCTCCTGTTTTCGTTAAAAGTGCTTGAATCCAAGGCCAGCCAGAGTGGCTTATGCCTGTAATCTGAACAGTTTGAGAGGCCAAGGTGGGAGCATCACTTGAGGTCAGGAGTTCAAGACCAGCCTGACCAATATGGTGAAACCCTGTCTCTACTAAAAATATAAAAATTAGTTGGGCATGGTGGTGCACGCCTGTAATCCCAGCTGCTCAGGAGGCTGAGGCAAGAGAATCGCTTGAACCCAGGAAGCAGAGGTTGTAGTGAGCCAAGGTCGAGCCACTGCACTCCAGCTTGGGTGGCAAAGTGAGACTCTGTATAAAAAAAAAAAGTGCTTGAATCCAACCTTACTGCCTTGCATGCAATACTCTCTCCACTCCTCTGTGCTGAGGCAGTGGAGGCCAGGACCCAGCATCAGCCTTGCCTCCAACCCTGTCTCCAATTAATTGTGCTCCATCTTTGAACTTTGAACTCAAAGGACATATTCTTAAATTCTCTGATCCTCAATACCTGCATCTGTAAAATGGGTTTGCCACTGTCAGCCTCAAGAGGATATTGTGAGAACTAACAAAATAATAGAGGGAAAGCTCCCGGCCCAGGAACTGCTCTAAAGTACGTCTTGTACTACTTGCAGTCCATGCCTGTAATCCCAGCACTTCAGGAGGCCAAGGTAGGAGGATTGCTTGAGCCCAGGAGTTCAAGACCAGCCCAGGCAATGTGGCAAAATCCCGTCTCTACAAAATATACAAAAATTAGCCAGGCGTGATGGTGTGTGCCTGTGGTCCCAGCTACTTGGGAGGCTGAAGTGGGAGGATCACTTGAGCCTGGGAAGCAGAGGTTGCCTTGAGCTGAGATCATGCCACTGCACTTGAGCCTGGGTGGCAGAGTGAGACCCTGTCTCAAAAAAAAAAAAAAAGTAAAATAAAAATAAAAATGTGTTAAAGTAGGTCTTGGAAGAACAGTTGTCTCCTGCAGGGGGGCTGCCCTAAGCCAGCTCAGAGGAGCAGGTTTTCTTTTACCACCCCCACCACCTCCTGCTCTCTTTCATCCTGGCCCTGGAAGGGGAAGGTTGAGAATTAAGCTGCAGTGGCCTTTTCTTGTCTTAGAAGGTCTGGGGCAGGGGATGCTCAACATAAAAGTTACTCATATTTTAGACCATCCAGGTTTTGAGACTGTGAGCCTCTACTCTGCTCTTCCAGGGTAGTTCGGGATTGACTGACTGGCTGATTTGAGTTTCCTCAGGCTGAAAGCATTAAGCAATTTCCAGGCGGTGTCAGTCAGGGCTGCGGAGCTTCAGAAGCTGCTCAGAGGCCCCTGGGAACCCTGCGAAAGTGCGAGATGGAGAGGGCTCCCCTCTTTCACAGATTGGGAGGAATCGCCACTTGGGGGAACTGGGAGTATGCTGGGCTGTGTCTGAGCTGCAAATACTGAAAGGCCACAGACAGAGGCAGCCAGCACTTCCCATCTTTGTAATCCTTACTGGAAAGGGCCTTGTGGCCCTAGGGTGCCCCTCGTATCCCCCAAAGCTATCGCTTCAGCCAGGAGCAGCCCCTGGGCTGGGGCAGAAGGCGGAGCATGAAACACAAAGGGAGGAGGTACCTTCAGGGAGAGAGAAGAAAGGACAGCCTGGAGGGAAGTCTCCACAAACAGCTCTGACCCTCGGGTTTTTTGAAAAGTGAGATGTGGTTCAAAAAAAAAACAAAAATGAAAAAGCGATCAAGTTTGCATTGTCTTCTTGTGTGCAGGAAGGAGACGCAAATTTTATGCCACAGTAAATAGAGTTCCTCTCCCCAGGCTCTGTGCAAATACTTTACTGTCAGTCCCTCACTCTTCCCTCACTACATCACTGTCTGACAGAGGGATTATCTTCATGACATAGAAGAGGAAATGGAGACAGGACCCTGCACAAAAATTAATACCTATTGATTTAATGATTGTTAGTAATTATAACATCTACGTTTTTATTGCTAAAAAACTGGAAGAAGACATGTAATCATTGTCAATACATTTGTAAAACACTCACAAGGCTAATAGGAGCTTTACTTATATTGTCTCTGGCCAAACTCTCCCTTTCCCATCAATTTCTCCATGTCTTGAATCTGGTCATGTGACTTGCTTTGGCCTCCGTGGGGCAGTAACAAATTTGACATAAGCAGAGGCTTGAAAATTGGTAGGGCATTGGATGTGCTCTCCCATGGCTGTTAGAAATCACGAGACTGCCGCCATGTGAACAAGCCCAGCCTAGGCTGTGGGATAATGAGAGACCCATGGACCACTTACCCCAGTCAACAGCCAGCCAAACCCCCAACCTGTGAGTGAGGCCACTGACCACCAGCTGACCAACCACAGATACCTGAAAGAACCCAACCAAGACTGGCAGAACCAAGACTGGCAGAAGAACCACCTGGCTGAACCCAGCCCCAGGTGCCAATCCACAGGCCCATGAGAGAAATAGATAGTTGTGGTTTTAAGCCAGTCAATTTTGGAATGGTCTGCAACACCACAATAGGTAAGTGACACAACAATCCTGTGATATATCATCACTTTGCAGTTGAGGAAACTAGAGTTCAAGAAAGTGAAATCTCATTCCCAGGGTCACATGCCTATAAGATAGAAGAACTGAGACACCCACCCCAAACCACCACCGCCCAGGTCTACCTGACTCCAAATCCTGCGTTATTCCTTATTCAGCCATAGGGTCCTGGCTCTGGTCTAGCCAGACTAGGGCACTGGGGACCCTCTGGGTGCCTGCCTGGCCAAGGGGCTTGGTGTTAGCCCTCAGCTAGGTCTTTTCCATGACCCAGGAACCAGTGTCTGCAGGGGGAAAGCTCTGAGCCACCTCAGAGGAAGATCTTTACAAAAAGATCAAGAGATCAGCTCCTTGAAAAGCAATCACTGACACCTATTGAGCACAGCCACTCTATCAGCCAACTATCTTGGGACAGAGCACCTGCACTCTGCCCCCAAGAGCCTCCCCACTGCTGAAAGGTGTTCTGCTGCCATTGCCTGGGGACTGTTGCTACCTAGAGGATCCCCGAACCAATGACTGGCAGGACTTGGTGTGTAAATATCCCAGCTCCCTCAACGCTGGGGTGAGATAACTCCTAGGTTCATGTTCTGCACTGGCTCCCAGATTTCCTAGTAGGACTGAGCCCCAGTTTCCACCGGCAGTACCTACCTTGATAACATCCCTTTAATAACGTCACTCTAGTCTTCCTGGCTAGTGCTCCTACCTACTCCTCCTCCCTTTGTGAGACCACAGAGGAGCTACACCCTTTTTTCCCCTCAAACCTACACCCCTCTACCTTCTTGAGGGCTTCACACCACAGACAGCCCTACACTGGCACCAACAATCCTCCACTAGCTCCTGGACGATTCCAAGCGGCATTCAGATGGGCTCTGTGATCTTTTATCTTAAAATAAAAGCCACTTCCACATGACTTGCTTGGTAGTACAATAAATAAAAACCATGAATATACTTTAGAAGGTTAAAAACACTACACAGATATAATGTATCTTATTTGCAATGAGTGTCAAAGTGATGTGGTTTCTTTGTGTTCTTGAAAACAGTTTATCCTCTAAAGATTTTTGATTCTCTCTCCTGCAATCATGTTTATATGATCACATTCAGCAATCTTCACTTTGTAGATAAAATGAGGGTCAGCTTTAACCTGGCCTCAATTTGAATCAGAATACGTTCTGAGTGAATTCTTTTAAAAACAAAACAAAAACTCCTGTTATAGAATCAGATTTGAGGGAGCCAGTATCAGGCACCATCCACACCCTGGGGTTAAGTGTTTAGCTTCCTCAGTTGTACCCAGAAACATTTAAACTCATATCTGGTACCTTTTGACCACTTGCTTTCAGTTCCTAAATTTGGTCTCTCTCCCCTGGGTGACGCAGTGGGGTGGATGGTGGAAGATGGTGACAAATTAGGACAATATCAACCTCAAAAAGCCCAGACAAGTAGTGTCTTTAGTACAGATTGTCTTTTTAAAAAAACACTATTGTGGCATAATACATATAACACAAAACATACCATTGTAACCACTTTTAAAGCATGCCATTCAGTGGCATTAAGTGCATTCCCAACAGTGCATATATTTGTGTTGCATGTGATTACAAAAGATACACAAATATTTATTGTAGAATATGCAACTGGAAAAATCCAGAGAAGCCCAAGAAGACAGTAAAAATCATTTCCTCCCAGAAATAATTTGTTATTGTTTTGACTTCTTTATTTCCAGTTTCTTATTACCCATAATTTTAAAAATAAAAAAATGGGATCTTATACATAAAGTTTACCACTTTTGCTATTTTTAAGTGTACACTTCAGTGGCAATAAGGACTTTCACATGGTCATGCAACCACCGTTATTATCCATCTCCTTTTTCATCATCCCAGGCTGAAACTCTGCACGCATTAAAGGATACCCCTCTGTCTCTCGCTCCCTCCTTAAGTAAAAGTTGTCTTTAACTTTGCAAAGCATCCTTCACAAGGATAAGGAAGTTCTTTGCTCAGTCAGCACAGAAAATTGGAAATGTGCCTTAAGCACAAAGACAGACTGGTTTTCATTCATTCTGGAAAGTTCCACAAACAACGCAGCACCCAGCTCAGTGGGATGCTCCGGGGCAAGAGAATCCACCCTCTCCAGAGGACATGATGAATAGCTTTCTTCTCTAAGTCACCAGCGCTCCCTCCTCCGTGCCATGGGGAAAGACAAAAGGAAAATCACCCTCTCTGTTCTCCAGGTACTCCCTCCATCCTCTCGCTACATGAATTACTTTTGGTGTTGTAACAAAAATATAGGTTAGAAATGATAGAGGTATAAAATCTGGGGATGATTTTGTTCCATCGTGGGTCCTAATTATGCAATGACAGACACTTTTTGGTACGTGGAACTAAGTAACTGTGATCATGGAGTAAGAATTGCTTCAAGGTTGTTTGACACCCAGGACAGGGACTGTATTTAAGAAGCATCAAGTTGCTTTAACCACAGGGATGAATGGGAGTATGGAGGATTGGAAGACCAAGGCTTCAGTGCAAAGTGGGCATCAGGGAAGGTTTCCAGAGGCAGCAAGGTCCACAAAGGGAGTGACAAGGCTAGCACATCTGCCTGTCAAATTGACAGGCATGGGTTCCACCCTTCATCCATCAGATGTTCATTAAACAAGTACTACTTGCAAGGTGCCAGGGGAACTGTTGTGAATGGCTGCGCCCATTGTGCTAGGGATGCTGAGAAATAAACACGTGAACAATTACAGAAAATGATGGGAGATTGGCACAGATTCAGTGCAGGAATCAAATGTAATGCTGGGGTGGAGAGCGACAGCTGGGGTACACTTAAGATAGTTCTCAAGGTGGCTTCCCCAAACAGGTGGCATTTAAGCTGAGATGTGAACAATAAGGGGGACTTGGCCAAGAGGGAGGAAGTGTGGGGTGGGGGAAAGGGAGGGAGGGAAGATGAGAGAGAGAGAGAGGCACAAGAGGAAGAGCACTCTAGGGGAGGGAACACCAAGAGCAAAGGCCCTGTATCCTAGCCCAAGTGAAGGCCAATGTGGCCAGAGATGGGATAGGAGACCAGGTTACACAGGTGTTGTCAGCCAAGATAAGAAGGGTGAATTTTATTCCTAGTCCACTGAGAAGCCTTCGGCGGATTTTGTTTACTTAATTTTTACAATAAATGTCTTATTTTACAATAGTTTTAAATGTACAGGAAAGTTTCAAGGATAATACATCGCACATACCCCACACCCAGTTTCCCCTGTTGCAAGGGTCCTCAACCCCTGTTGGGGCTCTGGTACTGGTTCATGGCCTGTTAGGAACCAGACGGCATAGCAAGAAGTGAGCAGTGGGTGAGTGAGCATGACGGCCTGAGCTCTGCCTCTTGTCAGATCAGCAGCAACACTGGATTCTCATAGGAGAATGAACCCTATTGTGAACTACGCATTCAAGGGATCTGAGTTGCATGCTCCTTATGGGAATCGAATGCCTGGTGATCTGAGGTGAAACAGTTTCATCCTGAAACCATCCCCTGCCACCCCAGTTCATGGAAAAATTGTCTTCCACGAAATCAAAACCGGTCCCTGGTGCCAAAAGGGTTGGGGACCACTGCCCTATTGCTAACATGTTACATTAACATGGTTCAATTGTCACAACTAAGGAGCCAGCATTGATACATTATGATTAACTAAGGTGCATATTTGATTCAGATTTCCCTTTTATCTGATGTTCTTTGTGCTCCAGTGTTCCATCCAAGACACTGCATTACTTCTAGTTGTCATGTCTTCTTAGGCTTCTCTTGGTAGTGATGGCTTTGATACAAGGCAGGCAAACCTCCAAGTTGGGGTTTATCCTGGGAGGGTTCTTCACCCAGGAAAGAATTCAAGGGTGAACCAATGGTGATAAACAGCAACTTTTATTGACGCAGTAGTGCACAGCAGCAGCAGCAGTGGGAATGCTCTCTGCAGAGCAGGGCTACCCCGTAGGCAGTGCACCCAGAGTAGCAGCTCAGAGGCAGCTCTGTGCTCATATGTATACCCACTTTTAATTACATGCAAATTATGGAGTGGTTTGGCAGGGCATAGTGGCTCATGCCTGTAATCCCAGCTGAGGTAAGTGGATTACTTGAGGTCAGGAGTTCCAGACCAGCCTGGGCAACATGGCAAAACCCCATCTCTACTAAAAATACAAAAATTAGCTGGGCATGCCTGTAATCTCAGCTACTGGGAGGCTGAGGTGGAAGGATAGCTTGAACCTGGGAGGCAGAGGTTGCAGTGAGCCAAGATCATGCCATTGCACTCCAGCCTGGGTGATAGAACAAGACTCCACCTTAAAAAAGAAAATGGGGTGGTTTATGCAAAAATTTCTAGGAAAAAGGTGGCAACTTCCAGGTTGTTGGGTTGTTGCCATGGAAATGTTGGTAACTTCCAGTTGGCCATGGTAAACTGACAAGCACACTGATGGGCAGGTCTTACAGAAAGCTGCTTCCACCCTGACCTGTTTTAGCTAGTCCTCAATTTGGTCTAGTGTCCGAACCCTACCTCCAGAGTTAAATCTCATTTCCTACCTCAGTTTTCCAGAGCTTCGTTGTTTTTGGTGTTCTTGACAGTTTTGAGGACTGCTGGTCAAGTGTTTTGTAGACTGTCATTTCAACGTGGTTTTGGCTGATGTTTTTCTCATAGAGTTATGGGTTTCTTAACTGGGCTTACGGGTTTTAGGAGGAAGACCACAGAGGTAAAGTGCCCTTCTCCTCATATGATATTAAGAGTGCATGCTACTAACACAGCTTATTACTGTTGATGTGGACCTTGATCACCTGGCTGAAGTGGTGTTTGCCACATTTCTCTGCTGCAAAGCTATTCTTTTTTCCCCTTTCCATACTCTACCCTAGAGAAGGAAGTCACTGTTTGCAGCTTATGGGGTGGAGTGTCATGTTCTGCCTCCTTGATGCAGGGAGTATCTACATAAATTATTTGGAACTCCTCTGTGTGGCAGATTCATCTATTCTTCCTTATTTATTTACTTATTCAATCATCTATTTATATCAGTACAGACTCATAGATATTATAGATACAGATATCATAGATATTTCCTTTATACTTTGAGTTATACTGCAATACTACATTGTTTATTTCCTTAATCAGATTATCTAGTTTCGGCCATGAGGAGCTCTTTCAGTTGACGCCTCTGTCCTTTTGGTACACCCTCACTGATTTCTTTTTAGCATTTTCTTACTCTCTGACCCAGACTCATCTTCTGTATTTCCTGCGCAGTCTTAGAACCAGACATTTCTCCAGGTAGCAGTGGTTTATTTTTTTAGAGAAGAATATTGAAAACCAAACTCTGGACACTGGGTCTTCAGAGGTTTTGGCACACACTAGTGGTCTAGGGAAGAAAACACAACTTTTTTTTGTTTCTTTTCTTAGGCCCATAGTTGAGATACTCTTCTGAAAATAAAAGTCAGATTAACAGAAGAAAAACAAACTGAAGTTTATTAACGCAGGCTATACCCATCATGTGGGTGAGGCTTCAGTTCAAAAGTATTTCTCTCTTAAGGCAGTGGCTTAGGAGTTTTGCCTAAATAGTATTTTAACAAAGACCCATAAATCCTATGTTGGAGAGAAATATTTTGGTTTCCTTCGGTGGCATTGTCTAGTTTCAGTTTTAAATGTGTCCTCTGGTTGCCATGGAGAGGATGTATTGGGGGGTGGCCAGAGGGAAAGTCAGGATACCAGCGAGAAGAATACAGAGGTCATCTGGGCAAGAGGCAATGGCCTTGATGCCACAAGGACACAGGGGCAGGCAGAGGTGAGTCTGAGTAGTGGCAGCATACCTACCAGATGGCTCCTGCTGCCCGGCCTGCCTCTGCCCATAACCTCTCCAATACGTCTGTTTTGTATCAATTATCCTGAATTTATTTCTGTTGCTTACAAACAGGAGCTCAACCCAACAGAGTTTAGCAACTCTCACCTTTGACCTCTACAGTGGGCTCCTAGAAGATAGGGTCTGGGTGTGGTTTATTCCCCAACTCTTGCACAGAGTCCAGCACAGGGGCTGTGTTCAGGAGATGCTTGATGAGCTGGATTTGTGCTCTTCAATGAACAAAACAGTTGGCTGTGCAATGGAGCCCCCTACACAAGGCTACAGGGGGCACCATGGTAACCCACTTAAGGAAATAAACTGTTTGCAAGATCTTTCCCCACATTCATTTGCATGGAAACAATTAGTGTGCTAATTAAAATGGAGTCTTATCTGTTCATTAAAGTAGGCCCAGCAGGATATCCAGTTGGCAAGACTTTGTTGGTAAAAAGTTTGAGTTTCTCCAGGTGGTAGAAAAGAAGCCATTTTCATCTCTCAACAAATGCTTAATGATTCAGGTGATGCTGAATCTGGCTGGCCCTCGGTTCCACGGGTTCCCATTAGTGGGGTTGGCAAGCACTTGTCAACACCTCCATGTCTCATCTCAAATGAGTGACAATTTGTAATCCTTCTCCCAGCTTGGCCTGGCTAGAGTTTGTCTTGCTCCATAAGAAAAGAGTTTGGGCCAGTTGCAGTGGCTCACGCCTGTAATCCCAGCACTTTGGGGGAGCTGAGGCGGGTGGATCACCTGAAGTCAGGAGTTCGAGACCAGCCTGGCCAGCATAGTGAAACCCTGTCTCTACTAAAAATAAAAAACGAGCTGGGTGTGGTGGCGCATGCCTGTAGTTGCTACTGGGGAGCCTGAGGCAGGAGAATCGCTTGAACCTGGGAGGCGGAGATTGCAGTAAGCCAAGTTCGCACCACTGCACTCCAGCCTGGGCGACAGAGTGAGACTCTGTCTCAAAAAAAGGAAGAAAAAAAGAAGAGTTTGTTGCTCAAATTAATAGTATAAACAAGATTTCAGAAGGGAATGTTTAACCTACTTAAGAGAACACACTGTTTTCAAGCAATTAGTACCATTTGCACACAATGAATGAGCTAATTGCAGATAAGCCTTATTTCTCCAGTTAAGGGGGATCCAGCAGGACCAGTGCTTGGCAACACTTTGCCAACAGTTAGTTTCTATCACCACATGTTCTCGAAAGGAATAACGTAGCAATTCACCGAAAGCAGTCTCCTATATTCAGATATTTAGGTAATTTTCATTAATTCTCACTAGGCCTTAATTTTGGCATCTACAAAGTAGGGGTAATGCCTATCTCATAGGGTTACTGTGAGGAGTTAATGAGTAAGTTTATGTCTGTAAATGGGAGCTAGATTGACTCTGGCCTTCCCCCAAATTTGATCGAATGAGGAGACAGACTCTAGGCTCAGCTGCGGCTGGGGAGGACCAGGCATCCTGCTGACTGATTCAGCCAACACTGTATTTGTGGAATGAGAACAGCATCACCTTGAACCTGGTGTATTAGTCGGTTTTCACGCTGCTGATAAAGACATACCCGAGACTGGGAAGAAAAAGAGGTTTAATTGGACTTACAGTTCCACATGGCTGGGGAGGCCTCAGATTCACAGCGGGAGGCGAAAGGCACTTCTAACATGGCAGCAGCAAGAGAAAATGAGGAGGAAGGAAAAGCAGAAACCCTTGATAAACCCATTAGATCTCATGATAGTAACTCACTATCACGAGAATAGCACGGGAAAGACCCGCCCCCATGATTCAGTTACCTCCGCCTGGGTCCCTCCCACAACACGTGAGAATTCTGGGAGATACAATTCAAGTTGAGATTTGGGTGGGGACACAGCTAAACCATATCACCTGGGCTCTGCTACCAACTAGCTGGGCAACAGGGGGCCAAACTTCTCTAATCTCAAGTGTCTTCTGACAAGTAAGCTGGGTGCATTTGCTTTGCGGTTTTAAGCTTTAAAAAAATTTTTTTTTCTTTGCTTGTTTATATTCTGGAGAGGAAAAACTTTTCCTCTACCCTCTTTGGTTCAGTGATTGGAAGCCTGCAAATTAAAGTAACAAAAAAGATAGACTCACAAGAGGAATGATACCATTTTTATTAATATTCATATACCCAGGAGTTCACAGAGAATTGAAACTCAAAGAAGTGGTTAGACTCGGGGACTTATATACTCTTTTAAGAGAGGAAAAAAGGTTGGGGCTCAAGGGATAAGAAGTTATGGGAAGTAACTAGAAAATATATGGGGGAAATAACGGAAGATAAAGGCTATTTGAGTGAAGTCTGTTTATGGCAAACTCATCTTGGTGTCAACTCCCAGTCTTTGATGGTAAGAGTCCTCCTCTCTCCTGGAACAGGAGTGTGAGGAACCCATTACTCAAAGAGAAATTTATGCCCTGCTTTTAGGCAGATAAGGGGAGGCCAGAGAACTCTTCCTTTGTCTATTGATTCTCAGTTTTCTTCAGCTCAAATAATCCTTAGGCTAAAGTGACATGTTTTGGAGTGGCATATTCTTTTTTCTTTTTTGGTAGACATGGGGTCTCACTCTGTTGCCCAGGCTTCAATGCAATCATGGCTCACTGCAGCTTCCAATTCCTGGGCTCAAGTGATCCTCCTGCCTCAGCCTCCCAAGTAGCTGGGACTACAGGTGTGTACTGCCATGTCTGGCTAATTTTAATTTTTTGTAGAGACAGGGTCTTGCTATGTTGCCCAGGCTGGTCTCAAACTCTTGGCCTCAAGCAATTCTGCCTCAGCCTCCCAAAATGCTGAGATTATAGGCCTGAGCCACCATGCCCAGCCTTGGAGTGGCATATTCTGATCTCCTTCAATTTCAAGTGGAACTACAACCTCTATAGCCCAGAGTTTTACTGGGTTGAGGGGGTCTGGCCCAGAGACAGAGTCCCCCAGCTGAGCTTCTCCCTTGACTAGGGGGTGGGACCTTGAAGCAGTGCCATGGACCTCTGGGAATCCAGATGGAAAAACACTCTTCTTTCCATTAATTTCACTAATATTCACTGAGCACCCACCCAGCTTCAGATCCTGTTTCAAGCACAGAACAAATAAATAAAGAAAAAAGACCATTTTGGATAGTGAGAAATGCTATGAAGACAATAAAATAGGTGACACAATAGACAGAGTCTTCAACTGGGGTTCCCAAGAGCAGCCTCTGAGAAAAGGATTTGAGTGCAAAATAGTTCACAAAGGAGGTGATTCTGATATAGGCAGGAGGCAGGAGGCAAGGAAATACCGGGTAAAAGAGGGCAATTCCCCAGCAAAGGCCCCAACCTCAGGCCTGAAAACCCACAGCCCTAAATGAGAACAGGAATTTAGTGCCCAAATGTTGCCTTTTGGCCTGCCGTGCCCGCCTACCCTGTACCCATATAATTCCCAAACCCCAGGCTACACAAGCAGACAAGCAGATGAACAGAAGAGCAAAGGAAGAGAAGAGTGGCACAGAAGAGAAGGAGAAAAGAGAAGGGACATCTGAACATTGACAGAAGTTTGACTGGGGACAGTCAGAGAGGAAATTGACCACAGAACAGCCAAACTCCAGGGGATGATCTTCCCACTCCTTCCCCTTTCCAGGTCCCCATCCATCCTGCTGAGAGCCACCTCCATCACCCAGTAAAATCCCCACATTCACCATCCTTCAAGTCCACACATGACCTGATTCTTCCTGGACGCCGGACAAGAACCCTGGTAGCAAGAGGGCACTGAGCTGGTTAACACTTAAGCCATCTGTGGATGGCAGAGCTAAAAGACCACTATAGACTACCCACTGGGGCTTCGAAATTAACAGGCATCCACCCCTAGATGCTACCCTGGGGCCGGAGCCCAAAAGCACTCGCCCTGGTTCCTGCACCTGCCTGTCTGCGTGCTCCCCCTCCCATAAGGGGTTTGCACATGTGCTTGAACAGACAAGCCACACTCCTGTTGCACATCCTGCGAGGTGGGTCGGGGAACTCTCCCATTTCAATTCCAAGAAACATGGATAGTGGAGTGTGAAGTAAAACAAGGAATGGAAAAAAAAATCACTAAAGAGTGTGCATGAGACTCAATCCTGTTGGGGAAGTCAGGGAGCCAGTGCAAAGCATACCTGAGTTATCCCACCAGAGAAGAGAGGGGATTGGGGTATTTAATCACCCGCTCCCATCAGTCAGTGTTTGAGAGACGTTCTTGGGCAAGAGGGGAGGAGGCAGGAATTTCCTGATGCTTCTTCCTGCTACATGTGGGCACCCAGAGAAAGCCCTCAGGCAGAATCAAAGGTGTTAAGACCAAGGGGCTGTACGCAGCGTGGGGTCCCTGCAGAAAGTGTAGGGAAGAGAGGTACCAGCTTCAGTAGTGTACAACTGCTAATGTTTCTCTCCACTGGAATTCTTTTTCTCAGGGGTGAAGCAGAAGGGATGAACCATGAGATAATGGCTGTTTTCTTTTCTCTTTTTCTTTTGAAGTAATTTCAAGTTAACCGGAGAGTGGCAAGAATAGTCCCAAAACCTTTTCTTCTGAACTTTTTTCTCTATGAGCAGATTGGTGACAGGATGCTTCAACACTCTCAAATTCTTTAGTATTTATTTATTCCCTGCAAATAAGGACATCCTCCCACATAACCACAATACAACCATCAAAATCTAGAAATTAATACTGATATGTTACAACCATGCAACCTGCCAACCCCAACTATCTCAATAATGTCCTTTGTAGCAAACTAATCCAATCAGGGTCCTACATTGCGCGCATCACCAGAAGTCATTTCAGTCTCCTTCAATCTGCAGCAACTCCACTGACTTTCATGACCTTGACACTTTCAGTGATTTCCAGCCAGATATTTTGTAGAACATCCCTCCATTTGGGTTTGCCTAATGTTCCTCCATAATTAGATTCAAGTTATGCATTTTGGCAGGACTTATCACAAAAGTGCTGCTGTGTTCTTCTCATTGCATCCTGTCAGGTGACACGCAATTTTGATATGTCCCATTACTGGCGGCATTGATCACTTGATTGAGGTAGCATCTGCCAGCTTTCTGCATGTAGAGTTACTCTTTTCCCTATATAATTAACAAGGATTTTGTGGTGAGGTATTTTGAGAGTCTGTAAGTTAGCTGTGCCTCATCAAACTTTCACCCACTGACCATTGGCAGAAATTAGTTATTACTGTGATGGTTGCCAAATGGTGATTTCCTAATTTTATCATTCCTTCTACAGTTATTAGTTGGCCTTCTACAGTAATACCTTTCTCTTCCCCCCATTATCTATTTATTTATGTATATTCATGCAGACTCATGGACTTCTCTTTTATTCAAGGATTATAATCTCCTTTAACATAGTTTATGTTGAGGTTCAAATTGTTTCAGATCTGGCCAGCGTGCACCCCTTTAAGCTAGCTTCTGTATAGATTTGTTCTGTAGGGGAAGAAAGAACCACATAGGAACACGTTAAAGATGAAGTCTAGGCCTGGTGTGGTGGCTCACGCCTGTAATCCCAGCACTTTGGGAGGCTGAGGCAGCCGGATCACTAGGTCAGAAGATCAAGACCATCCTGGCTAACACAGTGAAACCCCGTCTCTACTAATACTACAAAAATATTAGCCAGGAATGGTGGCGGGTGCCTGTAGTCCCGGCTACTTGGGAGGCTGAGGCAGGAGAATGGTGTGAACCCGGGAGGCAGAGCTTGCAGTGAGATGAGATCCTACCACTGCACTCTAGCCGGGGTGACACAGCGAGACTCCATCTCAAAAAAAAAAAAAGATGAAGTCTAGCTTCGGCCTGATCCCACAGAGGGTTCTGGTGCACACCACCTGACCCCAGCCAGTTACGGGAGGGATGGCTTCAATCATTCCAGGGCATTCCTCCTGAGAAGGCAGCAATTTGCACAGGACCTGGGGGAGGGGCAATGTACCACAAAAAGGAAGCCAGGGATCTAGGTGTGGCACCACAGCGCCTGCTACATGTCCATTTTCTCTAAATTTGAATAGAACAAATATTTATATTTGGTTCAACTAAGTTTTTCTCTAAAGGGCCAGATAGTCAACATTCTAGGGTTTGAAGGCCCTATGGTCTCTCTCACAATTGCTTAACTCTGTCCTTCTAGCACTCAGGCAAGCGTGGACAATATGTAAGTGAACGAGTGTTTTGTTTCTATAAAACTTTATTTACAAAGCAGGCAGAGGGCCAGATTTGGCCCATGGGCTATATTTCACAGGTCCTTGCAGCCACTTCTGCCAGGTTATAAATTCAAAAAAATTTAGGCACTTTACCATGATCAGTTTATGGACACTTCCTCTAAAACACCAAGTTTCACCTGTGCCAGCCCCCCCATTGTTCTTCAAGCCCTAAGTAGAGCCACCAAACAGAGCAGATGAGATCAGTTTTCTCCCAGTTTGGGACCTGGAACTGGATTAAGGAGCAAATTGGTCAGTCAAGGGCTCACACCCTCTAAGGACCCTGAACATATTACTGGAATCTTAAGGAGATGGTGAAAATTGAACAGAGAAGCTTTAAAAGATGACAACACCACATGCAGAAGAATGAATTTGAATTCCTGCCTCATGTTGTATGCAAACATTCACTCAAAATGGATCAAAAACTTAAATGTAAGCCTAAAACTATAAAATCCTCATAAGAAAACAAAGGCATGAATCTTTCCTACCTTGGATTAAGAAATGGTTTCTTGGCCGGGAGCGGTGGCTCATGCCTGTAATCCCAGCATTTTGGGAGGCTGAGGCGGGCAGATCATGAGGTCAGGAGAGCGAGACCATCCTGGCTAACATGGTGAAACCCCCGTCTCTACTAAAAATACAAAAAATTAGCCGGGCGAGGTGGTGGGCACCTGTAATCCCAGCTACTCGGGAGGCTAAGGCAGGAGAATGGTGTGAACCCGGGAGGCAGAGCTTGCAGTGAGCGGAGATCATGCCACTGCACTCCAGCCTGGACAACACAACGAGAATCCATCTCAAAAAAAAAGAAAAGAAAAGAAAGAAATGGTTTCTTAAAGATGATACCCAAAACACAAGCAACCAAAGAAAAAATAGATAAACTCAACTTCATCAAAACTGAAAACTTCTATGCATCAAGAAACACTGTGATGATTAATTCTATGTGTCAACATGGCAAGGCTACCATATTCCATTACATATGCAAAACACTAGTCTAGATGCTGTTGTGAAGGTATTTTGTAGATGTGGTTAACATCTAAAATCAGTTGACTTTATGTAAAGGCAATTAAACCTCCATAACATGGGTGAGCCTCGTCCAATCATTTGAATGCCTTAAGAACAAAACCTGAGGAATGTGGAAGAAAAAAGAAATTCTGGCTTAAGATTACATCATTAATTCTGTCTGTGTTTCCAGCCTGCTGGCTTGCCCTATGAACCTCAGACTTGCCAGTTCCCACAATTCCTTAAAAGAAATATTTTTCTGTTGCTTCTATTGTTTCTGTTTCTCTGGAAAACCCTGACTGGTTCAGACACTATCAAGAAAGTAGGCTGGGCACAGTGGCTCATGCCTGTAAACCCAGCACTCTGAGAGGCCAAGATAGGCAGATCCCCTGAGGTCAGGAGATTGAGACCATCCTGGCCAACATGGTGAAACCCTATCTCTACTAAAAATACAAAAATTAGCTGGGCATGGTGGCGTGCACCTGTAGTCCCAGCTACTCTGGAGGCTGAGGCAGGAGAATCACTTGAACCTGGGAGCCAGAGGTTGCAGTGAGCTGAGATTGTGCCACTGCACTCCAGCCTGGTGACAGAGTGAGACCCTGTCAAAAAAATGAGAGAAAGAAAGAAAGAGAGAGAGAGAGAGAAAAAGGAGGGAGGGAAGGAAGGAAGGAAGGAAGGAAGGAAGGAAGGAAGGAAGGAAGGAAGAAAGAACCAAGAAAGTAAAAAGATAATCCACACAATAATAAGAGAAAATATTTACAAATCACATATCTGATAAGGGTCTACTATCCAGAATATAAAACAAATTCCTATACTCAATAGTAAAAAAAAATTGAAAAGTGGGCAAACATTTTTAATAGACATATCTGCAAAGAAAATATACAAATGGCCAATAAGCACACAAAAAGATGCTCAGTATCATTAGTCATCAGGGAAATGCAAATTGAAACCACAAGATACTACTTCACATCCCCTAGGATGGCTACACTTTCAAAATAAAAAATAACACGTGTAGGCAAGGATGTCAAAAAATCAGAACCCATAAATTGCTGGTGGAGGGGTAAAATGCATTAGCCACTGTGGAAAATAGTTTGAAAGTTCATCAGAGAGTTAAATAGAGTTGCCATACGATCCAGCAATTCCACTCCCAGGTATATACCCAAGAGAATGGAAAACATATGTTCACACAAAAACTTGTGCACGAGTGTTCATAGCAGCATTATTCATAACAGCCAAAAAGTGGAAACAGCCCAGATGTCTATCAAGTGATAAATGGATAAACAAAATGTGGCATAGCCATAAAAAGTAACAAAGTACTGATATACACTACAACATGGATAAACCTTGAAAATATTATGCAAAACGTAAGGAGCTACACAAAAAGACCACATATTGCATGATTCCATTTATACAAAATGTTCAGAACAGGAAAAATGCACAGATACACAGAACATATGAGTGGTTGCCAAGGGCTAGAGAGAAGGGGAAATGAAAGGTGACTGCTAATGTGTACAGAGTTTCTTTCTGGGGTGATAAAAATATTCTAGAATTAAATAGTGATGATAGTTGCACAACTCTGTGAATATACACAAAAAGAATTGCTGAGTTGTACACTTTAAAATAGTAAATTTGATGGTGTGTTTGTCCATTTTCACACTGCTATAAAGATACTACCTGAGACTGGATAATTTATAAACAAATGAGGTTTAATTGACTCAGTTCTGCATGGCTGGGGAGACCTCAGGAAACTTACAATAATGATGGAAGGCGAAGGGGAAGCAGGCACGTCTTATATAGTGGCAGGTGAGAGAGAGAGAGAGGAGGAAGTGCCACTTTTAAAACCATCAGATCTCATGAGAACTCACTCACTATCATGAGAACGGCATGAGGGAAACCACCCCCATGATCCAATCACTTCCTACCAGGTCCCTCCTTCGACATATGGGGATTACAATTCGGAGTACAGTTCAAGATGAGATTTGGGCGAGGACCCAGGGTCAAACCATATCAGATGGTATGTGAATATCTTAACTTTTTAAAAAGACATGATGGAGGCTTATTTTAGCTGACAAGCATTATTAATTGCTCATCCCAGTAGCTGATGCTGGCCCCAGCAGTAGTAGAATCTTCAATTTTTATCTGAATGTATGGCCATCTGGGATAAAGAGCTCCTTTCCCATAGCCTGTAGCTAAATATGGCCAAATTCTGGCCTAGAAAAATTGCTGGCCTTCCCTCCCTAAGCAGGGAGGAAACCTGCCTTTTTCCACCCTTTCCCTTTCATGTTGCCCAGAACATGCCATGATATTTGGTACTCAAGCAACTGTCCTGGACCATGAATTGACAACCAAACACGGTGTTAGCAAGACAGAAGGAATGTAGGTCCCAGATATTGATGAACTGCCATGTTCAGTCCACTGCCTACCTTAGACTTCTTTTACAGTAGAGAGAAATACACGTCTTTCCTACTGAAAGAAGAAAGAAAAGATGACAGTGTGTATTTCACTCATGCATCTGCCATTTGCTCATGCAGCAGCTCATATCTGCGCTAGTCAGCATCAGCTCGACTGGCTTGAAGCCTGGGAACTAGAATCACCTGTGAGTGAACAAGACTGGCGCATGATGGTGACTGTTGGCTGGGATCTTAGCTGGGGCTGTCAGAGAGAACACTTAAACACAGCCTGTCTGTGGGACCTGGACTTCCTCACAACATAGTGACTGAGGTTCTTTTGTTGTTGTTTTTTGTTTGTTTGTTTTTGAGACAAGATCTGTTGCCCAGGCTGGAGTGCAGTGATGCAATCACAGCTCACTGCAGCCTCAACCTCCCTGGGCTCAAGCAATCCTCCCACCTCCACTTCCCAAGTAGTTGAGGCTATAGGTACCCACCACCACACTATTTTGGGTTTTTTGGGGTTTTTTGTTTTTGTTGTTATTGTTTTTGGTAGGGATGGGGTCTCACTATGTGACCCAGACTGTCTCAAATTCCTGAGCTCAAGTAATTCTCCTTTGGCCTCCAAACTTGCTGGGATTACAGGCTTGAGCCACTGCACCTGTCAAAGTGACTGAGTTTTTAAAGGGAGAGACAGAAAGATCCCCAGGCAGAAGTTGTATCACCTTTTATGACCTGGCTCCAGAAGTCAAGCATTTTCACTGCATTCTATTCTTTAGATAAGAATCCCTAGGTCTTGGTCATTAGTGTTATTCAAATAATCTATATCTTCACTGATTTTTTTGTCAACTTATTTTATCAATTCCTGATATAGGAGTAGTATGAGCTTTCTATTGCTGCTATAACAAACTGCCACAAAATGTCAGCTTAAAACAACATAAATGTATCATCATGCAACTCTACAGTAGGTCAGAACAGTTTGACATGGGTCTTAGTGGGCTAACATCAAGGTGTTGACAAGACTGCTTTATTTTCTGGTGGCTCTGGGAAATTACCTGTTTTCTTGCCTCTTCCAGCTTCTAGAAGCTGCCTACATTCCTTGGTTGTGGTCCCTTCCACCATCTTCAAAGCCAACAATGGCAGATTGAGTCTATCTCACATTGCATCACCTGACCTCCTCTTCTTCCTTCCTCTTCCTCATTCCAATTTTGAGGAACCCTGGGATTACATTAGGCCAATTTAACCCAGGGTAAATTCCCTATGTTGATGTCAGCTATTAGGTTGGTGAAAATAATGGCAAAAACTGCAATTACTTTTGCACCAACCTAGTAATTATCAGCCTTAATTCTAGCTGCAACCTTAATTCTCCTTCACTGTGTAAGATGACACATTCACGGGTTCCAGGGAGTAAGACATGATCAGCCTTGGGGGACCATTATTCTGCTTACCACAGGAATGCTGAAATCTTTGACCATAATTACATAGTTGTATTTCTTCTTGCAGTTCTATTAGTTTTTGCTTCATGAATTTTAAGTCCTATTATCAGTTGCAAAAAGATTTAAGATTATCGTATCTTCTTGATGAATTGATCCCTTTTTCATGATGACATATTTCTCTCATATTCTTGTCCTGAAATCTCCTTTGACTGATATTAATACAGCCACTTTGACTTTCTTTTGATTAATATTAGCATGGTATATCTTTTTCATCCTTCTACTTTTTACTTGTGTCTTTATATTTAAAATAAGTTTTGGCTGAGCGTAGTGGCTCATGCCAAAACCTATCACTAACACTAACCTATACTAGCACTTGGGGAGGCCGAAGCAGGAGGATCACTTGAGCTCAGGAGTTTGAAACCAACCTGGGCAACATAGTGAGACCTCATCTCTACTAAAAATAAAAAGTAGGCTTCTTCACAAGAGGTGCCAGCTCACACCAGTCAGAATGTCTATTATTAAAAAAATAAAAAAATAACAGATATTGGTAAGCCTGTGTAGAAAAGGGAACACTTATACACTGTTGGCGAGAAAGTAAATTAGTTCAGCCCCTGTGGAAAGCAGTTTAGAGATTTCTCAAAGAACTAAAAATAAAACTACCATATT
Organism: Nomascus leucogenys; assembly: GCF_006542625.1. Lineage (NCBI taxonomy): Eukaryota > Metazoa > Chordata > Mammalia > Primates > Hylobatidae > Nomascus > Nomascus leucogenys. The sequence goes on from NC_044404.1 coordinate 18,585,834, forward strand.
CAACCCAGCACTCCCACTACTGGGAACCTACTCAGAGGAAAAGAAATCATTCTACCAAAAGACATCAGCACTCATATGTTTATTGCAGCACTATTCACAATAGCAAAATCATGGAATCAACCTAGGTGCTCATCAATGGTGGATTGGATAAAGAAAATACGGCACATATACAGAATACTATGCAGCCATAAAAAAGAATAAAATTATGCCCTTTGCAGCAACCTGGATGCAGCTAGAGGCCGCTATCCTAAGTGGATTAATGCAAGAACAGAAAATCGAATACCACGTGTTCTCACTTGTAAGGGGGAGCTAAACGGTGGGTACACCCAGGCACAAAGAGGGAAACAACAGACACTGGCAACTTGAAAAAAAAGAAGGACAGTGACAAAGATTGAAAAACTACCAACTGGGTACTATGTTCACTATTTGGGTGATGGGTTCAATAGAAGTCCAAACCCCAGAGTTACACAGGCATCCACTGAATCTAAAATAAAATAAGTTTCTTAAAGACAGCATTTGATTAGGGCTTGCACCCTTTTTTATTCAAACTGAAAGTCTCTGACTTTTAATTAGTATCATTAGACCATTTATATTTAAAGTAATTAACAATATGGTTGGCTTTGAATATTCCATCTTGCTATTTGTTTTCCACTGATTTCATCTGTCATTTCTTCCTTATTTCCTCTTTTCCCGCCTTCTTTTGCATTCATGTTTTATTATTTCCTTTTATCTCCATTCTTGGCTTATTAACTATATTTCCTTTTTGGTATTGTTTTGTTTTTCAGAGGTTGCTCTTGAGTTTACAATATACATTTTTAACTTGCTGCCATTAAAAAATATTACTTCACACATGGGGTAAAAATCATAAACGGTGTTCTTTTATCCCACGCTCCCATCTTTTGTGCTGGTGTTATTATACATCTTATTTCTGTAGCTGTTACAAACTCCAAAACACGTGTTATTTTTACTTTAGCCAGTAATCTTTTAAAGAGATTTAAAAATTATTAAAGTACATATTTTATACTTATCCACATATTTACCATTTCTGGCACTTTTTATTCCTTTGCATAGGCCCAATTTCTATCTGGTGTCATTTTTCTTCTGCCTGAAGAAACTACTTTTACATATCTTATAGTTCAAGTCTACTGGTGATGTATTCTCTAAGATTTTGTTTATCTGGAAAAAAAATATCTTGCCTTCATTTAAAAAATTGTAGGTATGATTATAAATGGACAGATTTATTTCATATTTTTTAAACGTCACCTTAATAGTCTTCCAGATTACATAGTTCCTTATGAGAAGTCTGCTCTCATTCTGATCTTTCTTATTTGATATGTAATGTGTCCTGTTTCCCTGGTTGCTGTTAATATTTTCTCTTCATGACTGATTTTTAGTGATTGTATTATCATGTGACATAGCTTGGGTTTTATGTTTATGCTTTTGGAGGCAGTTCATTGAGTTTGGATCTGTGGATTTAGTTTTCATCAAATTTGAAAGGTGGTTCACACCTGTAATCTCAGCAGTTTGTGAGGCCCAAGTGGGCAGATCACTTGAGCCCAAGAGTTCAAGATTAGCCTGGGCAACATGGTGAAATGCCATCTTTACAAAAAATAAAAAAATTATCTGGGTGTGGTGACACGTCCCTGTGGTCCCAGCTACTTGGGAGGCTAAGGTGGGAGGATCGCTTGAGGCTGGGAGGCAGAGGTTGCAGTGAGCCAAGACTGTGCCACTGCACTCCAGCCTGGGTGACAGAATGAGACTCTGTCTCAAAGAAACAAAAGCAATCCCAAATCGTGGCTTCCCCAATCTTGGGGAATCCTCCCCCAATCTTGGCTTCCGGACTTACCAGCTTCATGACTTCAGATGCATTATCTCTGTTTCCGAGCCTTAGAGATTAGCCTCAGACATGATAATAGCCCACTTCATAAGGCTGCTGTGAGACAAAATGAGGTAGTACGTGCAAAGAACTTTGCACAATGCCTGACATGTCAACAATCTTGATGAATATTAGCTGCTGTAGAAAGAGGAATGGCTGGTCCATACTGGCCACCAGGCTGCAAGTCTTACTGCTGATGTGCAGAAGAAAGTCGGTTGCAGGTTGTATCTCCACTGGGCCTTCTCCCTTCAGTCTGTCTCAGCACAGTTTATATAACCAGACCAGCAAATTTGGGTTTCTTTTCAGCACCTACCACGTGAATTTGTTTCTACATGGATTCCCGACATAGAACACTGTCTGACTGAATAAAGGAAGGAAAGCTCATCTGGTTGATTCGTTTGTTGACTGTTTTTATACAAGTAACTCTTGCAAACAAGGGGAGGTAGGAATCTCTATTTGAACTGACTTCTGTGTACTGCGGCCAGCTGGGATGCTGGCCAAATTTTCTAGGCTGGAAATGAAAAAGAAATATTATTTTCTTGTCTATAGGAACCCATCTACCTTCAGGCCTGTGTATTTCATAAGGGTCACTGCTAGATTCCATATTTTGTTGATTTGAGGGAGTCTGGGGCAGCATTCCAAACCTTTTTCTAAATGTTGTTAGCATTATTGTCCCTGTAAATGAAGGTTTATTTTATGGTTTCTGCTAAGATGACCATTTCAGATGGCAACCGTCCCTCATCACGGGCTGGTCCCCCTTTCATCACTAAAAGGCTGATAAGCCAGGGGAAGGCAGATGGTGCTGGGTACTGGTGGGCTCACAATTCCTGGCCAAAAAAAAAAAAAAAAAAAAAAAAAAAAAAACAGAATGTTGCAGTCAGTCTCCCCTGGTGGTCTTGGTCACACTAAGACTAAGAAAGAGTTTTTTTGTTTTTTTGTTTTTGGGTTTTTTTTTTTTTTTGAGACAGAGTCTCGCTCTTTTGCCCAGGCTGGAGTGCAGTGGCATGATCTCAGCTCACTGCAAGCTCCGCCTCCCGGGTTCACGCCATTCTCCTGCCTCAGCCTCCCGAGTAGCTGGGACTACAGGCACCCGCCACCATGCCCGGCTAATTTTTTGTATTTTTAGTAGAGGTGGGCTTCACTGTGTTAGCCAGGATGGTCTCGATCTACTGACCTCATGATCCTCCCACCTTGGCCTCCCAAAGTACTAAGAGTTTTGAAAATTGAAGACAGAAGAGTGAAAAGCAATTATTGTTAACCCTCCCATTAACTGGGCCATGTTACAATGGAGGAGGAAGGGATCGCTTTGCATATAAGACATCTCTGCACTTTCTTTGGTCGGCTGCTCACACCTGGCCACTTTGCGGCTGGGACTAGAAACATCTTGTGACCAAGGCATGGCAAAAGGAAAAAGCCCACCTGCTCAGAGGAAGTAGTATCAGATCATCTAGGAAACAATGGCACGCTCATTTCTGTATATGCTGTGCCATGTTTTTGTCTCTTAAAAGGCCACATACCTCCCCACTTTGTAGAGAATTTAGCAAGCAAGATCCTCCTCAAATTCATAGTCGCCGATGACATTTAGCCTGACTCCTGGGCTCGGAGCTCAGCTTGAGTGTTGAGTTTAAGAACATAGAAACAGTTTGTTCTCTTAAGCAGATCAACTACCATTCCCTTGCCTTTGGTGCATGCCATTGGCGCATAAATGATGCTAATTTAATCCCACATACATTGCCTAAGACTTAGCCTCCAACTGCTAGGGCTGGGTGGGCTGTGTGTGTGTATGTGTGTGTGTGTGTGTGTGTGTGTGTGTGTGTGTGTGTTGGGAGGTGAGGTACGGGGATAAAAAAACAAAACACAGTGACTATCTGACTGCCCTTAAAAACTCACCCCTGGAGACCATCCAGCAGATGATTTTAGGATGCTCAAGGCTGGGACAGCCAACAAATTGACCCCAGATTCTTCCTGTCACCTCCAGAGATTCACACTGCTGGGTTCCCTAGAGCATCTACTGCCATCTTGTGGGAGCACAGGAAGCATGGAGGAAAAAGGACACATAGTTTGGGGGACAGTTGGAGATGTCGTCCACACCTTCTGCCTCCCCCTACCACTTTCCTGTGTCACCAGGGTAACCAACACATCACCCACAGTCCCTGCAGGTACAGAAAGCCAGGCAGCCGGAAGGTCAACGCTAATGAAAGATGCTATCTGGAAAACTAGTGCCAAGCCAAGCTGACATAATTAGCTGTATTTGTGGTCCTTGAGGTTTGGCAAGTGAGGATGGGGTGGGAGGAAAATTGGGGAGGGGATATCTTCTTCCAAAGCCTCTGAATAAAGAGAGCAATTTGGATGGCTTCCAGTTAGCCATAGCAACTTTCAGAATGGCTATCTAATTAGTGCCTACCCAGCTTCTGAAAGACGGCTGCACACAGCAAATAAAACAGGGATGCTTGGCTTCCCCTTAGCTCCAGCTCATGGACTTTCAGGATGTCGACAGCTTCAGATTCAGCATTCATTGCCACTATTCCAATGCGTGGGGCCATTTTTCCAAAAAAAAAAAAAAAAAGTGTCATTTGCATCATTGGTGTTTGGAGTGCAGCACATCATTGGTGTTTGGAGTGCAGCTTGATAATTTTGTTGACATCCCAAATACCCCAGAGCCGTGTCAGAGGAGATGTTAGTTCTCTGAGGTTGATGGGGAAAGAAGGAACATGGATGCAACAACAAACATCCCTTTTATTGGTTTTAAATTTTCCAGTGAGCCAAAGCTTCTTCTGTATGATCTTGAGCAAGTGGATTATCCTAGATTATTCTCAGTTTCCTCATCTGTAAAAGAGGGTTGATAATCAGCACAACCTGAAAGATTGCTGTGCGAGTCTATGACAAGGGTATAGTTTGGTAGATGTCCAGGAAATGGTCCATGATGATGCTGACAATAACAAGAATAATGGTGATGATGACAATTATCATGATGGGATGGTGACGATGATGGCGTAGGTGAAAATAACAGTGACAATACCTGCTTCCCCTCAGTGATCTTGTTTCCCAGAGTGAGGAGGTCATAAAAGAGGGACCATTGGTGGATGAGCTCATTCCCTGCTCCTCATTGTACAATGAGGTAAAATAAGGGCAATTGCCATATGGAGAGAGTACTTGACCATTTTTGAAGTGCTTCCACCCATACTGTCTCATTTGCACCATTCCACTGTTCTGTGAGGAAGTTACCATGACCACCCTTAGTTTACAGATGAAAAAAAAAACCATGAGACTCAGAAGATTAAGGCCCTCGCCCAAGGTTCCACCAGTGGTAAGTAAAATAGTCAGGTCTTCAACTTGAGCCTTGAGACTTCAAATCTGATGTTCTTCCTGTGGCACAAATAGTGCCTCCCGTTAGATGCGCCACTGCTCCAGTAGCGACAGCAGCTCCAGGCCGCCTGAGTGATGCTAGCACCTCCCCCAGGAGACTGCTGCAGTCAGCCAGCCCCCTTCTCCATGATAACCATGTGCCACCTAAAGACCATGATCAAAAATGCCGACATGTCGGAAGAGATGCAACAGGACTCGGTAGAGTGCGCTATTCGGGCGCTGTAGAAATATAACATAGAGAAGGATATTGCGGCTCATATTAAGAAGGAATTTGACAGGAAGTACAATCCCACCTAGCATTGCATTGTGGGGAGGAACTTCGGTAGTTACATGACACATGAATTCAAACACTTCATCTGCTTCTACCTGGGCCAAGTGGCCATTCTTCTGTTCAAATCTGGTTAAAAGCATGGCAGGGCGTAGTGGCTCACGCCTGTAACTCCAGCAGGTGGGTGGATCACCTCAGGTCAGTAGTTTGAGACCAGCCTGACCAACATGGTGAAACCCTGTCTCTACTGAAAAATACAAAAATTAGCTGGGCGTGGTGGCACGTGCCTGTAATCCCAGCTACTCGGGAGGCTGAGGCAGGAGAATCAGTTGAACCCAGGAGACGGAGGGTGCAGTGAGCCGAGATCGCACCATTGCACTCCAGCCTGGGTGACAGAGTGAGACTCCATCTCAAAAAAATAAAAATAAATAAATAAATAAATAAATAAATAAATCTGTTGCAGATGTGGGGGGGGAAAAAAAAAAAGCAAATAGTGCCTCCCAAGCATTTCATGGAGAGAAGTGCAGGACATTGGTTAAGGTGGCTCCAGCACATGGACTTTATAATAAAGAAGCTCAAGAGACAGAGATTTGAGACAGAAAGAAAGTGGACCTCAATGGCCAATGACCCATAATGCTCACTGCTTCTGCTGATTGGAGAGATGGGAAGTTGATAGGAACCAGTAAAAAGCCAAAATTCCAAAACACACTGAAAGAAGTTATTTTTGTTATCTATGCATAACAAACTCTCCTAAAATTTAGTGGCTCAAAACAACAACCATTTAATCTTCTCTCACATTTCTGGAAGTTGGGAAATCACAGGTGGGCTGTTGTCCTCTGGGGTCTATTCTGAGTGGAATCATATGAGATGGCTCACTCACAGGCGATGCTGGCTATCAGCTGAGATCTCTGCTGGTGCACCTTGGCTCCCCTCCACGTGGTCCTCCATGTGGCTTAGGCTTCTCACAGCTGGACAGCTGCATTCTAAAAGGGTATATCTCAAGAGTAAACTCCACGAAAGGAAACATCTTCATCCATTTTGTGTTGCTATAAAGGAATATCTGAAGCTGGGTAGTTTACAAAGAAAAGAGGTTTATTAGGCTTATGGTTCTACTAGCTGGAAGGTTCAAGACTGGACAACTGGTGAGGGCCTCAGGCTGCTTCCACTCATGGAGGGAGGGGAAGGGAGCCAGCATGTGCAGAGTTCACCTGGTGAAAGAGGAAGCAAGAGGAGGGTAAGTGCCAGGTTCTTTTTAACAACCAGTTCTTGTGGGAACTAATAGAGTGAGAACTCACCCCAGCTCCACCATGGACTATCACATTTCAACATGAAACAAACTGTATCCAAACTATAGCAGGGAGGAAAGAGAAACTGGCAGTTCTCTTAAGACTGAGCCTCAGAAGTCCCAGAACATCACATCTACTAGGTTCTGGTGACTCAGAGCAGTCACAGACCAACCCACATTCAAAGAAAAGGCATAAACTCCACTTCTCGATGTGAGAAGAGGCATGTTCATACAGGGAGAGGCAAAATTGATGGTGGCTGTCTTTGAAGATGAGGTACCTCAGAAGCTGAGTTCTATCACTTTCAAGCAGGAATTATACTGAACTTGGGTTTATGTAGTATTATCTAGAGTAATGAAATAATAATCACTACAACTTTTTTTTTCCTTGAGACGGAGTCTTGCTCTGTCACCCAGGCTGGAGTGCAGTGGCACAATCTTGGCTCACTGCAAGCTCCACCTCCCAGGTTTACGCCATTATCCTGCCTCAGCCTCCCGAGTAGCTGGGACTACAGGCGCTCGCCACCACACCCAGCTAATTTTTGTACTTTTAGTAGAGACGGGATTTCACCATGTTGGCCAGGCTGGTCTCGATCTCCTGACCTCGTGATCTGGCCCGCCTCAGCCTCCCAAAGTGCTGGGATTACAGGCGTGAGCCAGCGCACCCAGCCTAATCACTACAACTTTTTGAGTGAATGCTATGCACCAAGTGCCATCTCAACTCTCACCACAGGTAGGAATTATGGAGATTAAGTGACTTACCCAAGCATCACACCCAGACACACATTCAGAAGAAGAAAAGGAGTCATCTCTTGCCTGGATGTCCTTTCTAGAAGATAGAAAATGTTTCCTGGCTATTCCCTGCTCTCTCCCTACCACAGATTTCCCCTTAATCCTCCTTCACTAAAGATTGAATTGCACGTCCATTCCTAAGTTAGTTGCCAGCAAGGTTATCATGCATGGTATAAGCAGGTGCTTCCCCACACAAGAAATAATATTTTTGCACCTCTCTGAAAGTGACCATCCTAGGGGTTCTGATCATCCCTCTGCACATTCAGCTACTTTGAGGGCTTAAGGGGATGATCCCTCAGCTTAGATAATCACTTGAGTGGCCCTGAAGAAATGGGTGCTGGGGAATCAACCACAAAGACCATTCTGGCTGGAAAGCAGCAAAACCAGAACCAAATGCCCACCTCTTTCCATTCCAAAGCCCAAGTCCTTTCCATTACTCTCTAAAAATCCAAGAACAGAAATGTGATGAAAAGGGAAGTTCTAGTTTCTTCCCTTTGCTGTCTATGCTGATGACTTGGAAATCCACACCAGACTGGAGTAGGGGGTGTTCCCTGTGCTTTTGCCTCCAAAGCTCTCCTTCACCATGATGAGTAATTGAGATCAGCAGTCACAGGACATCAGCCCAGGAGGTAGAAGAAATTGCTCTCCTGGCCAGGTGCAATGGCTCATGCCTGTAATCGTAACACTCTGGGAGCTTGAGGTGGGTGGATCATGAGGTCAGGAGATTGAGACCATCCTGGCCAACATGGTGAAACCCCATCTCTACTAAAAATACAAAAAGCTGGGTGTGGTGGCACGTACCTATAATCCCAGCTACTAGGGAGGCTGAGGCACGAGAATCATTTGAACCCAGGAGGTGGAGGTTGCAGTGAGCTGAGATCGTGCCACTGCACTCCAGCCTGGCAACAAAGTGAGACTCCATCTCAAAAAATAATAGTAATAATAATTGCTCTCCTGCAGGCCAGGGCTTTGAGTATGCCCAGACTGCACCAAGGCAGGTGATGTCTAATGGGCACATGGAACTCTGAATCCCCCTGCCCAGCCACCAGAATCTGGCCCATCCACGGCTTTTCTTGGAAGTATCTGGCAATGGTATGTATGTTATAAAAGAACCTACCTTCTCCTTTCATCAGAACAAACCCAGATCTCCCAGTTTGAGTTCTTGTGAGGGAAACCTCAGATTTGAGCAAGGGCAGTGGATAATGAAACAGGCCAACTCTGTGGGCTGTAACATCCAACCTGACCTCTTCGCTAACATATCTTGCACCCTGTACCCCTCCACATGATCTCTCTCTCCAGGAAGAGATAGTTGGACTTCTTACATGGCTACTCAGGGCTCACAAGAGCACAAAAGTAGACGTTTCCTGGACTTCACTTCTGCATTCCACTAGCTAAAGCAAGTCAGTAGGCCAGCCCTGATCCAATATGGGATGAAATTACACAAGGAAATAAATACACGGAGGTGTGGTTCATGGCGGCCCACCAAGCAAATAGTAAGAACTCCCAGCTGCTCAAGCTAGCACATTGAATCCAGATTCTCTGGAAAATCCCCACAAAGAATCAATCAAAGATTAATTCAGAAATGTTATGTAAAATTATGTTTTTCTATTCCTGGTCTAACACCTTCTGAGTCTATGCCCACCTATCCCCCCATTTTCTGCTAACAAGAATTTCCAAAAAAAAATCACTCTTTAGGTGCATACAACGCTTGGGTCTAACTTGAAGCACAGCTCTAGAGATAGACTAGATGCAGCGGAGGTGGTCAGGAAGAAACATGGCTTTCTCCTGCAAAGTGGTCATCCCAGAATTTTCAAACAAGGCAAGATTCACTGACAAGGGAGGCTCTGTGAACTGGGGATTGCTTCAGCCATTAAAAACCTCTCCAAAAATCTAAATTTTAGAACTGAGTCCCACTCTTTTAATGCATGTGCTAGCTGTCACTCAAGAGACCTATAAGGCTATGAATTCAACTTATATTGTAGTTCAGCAGCCTGTGGGTTCAAGCAATGCAACTAATTTTCAACTATGCTAGATCTGTGTCTAACAGAGATGAGAAATTACATTTAGAGCAGCCATAGAACTTTGCTGGTTCTCTTAAGTGGCCTGGAGTCATGAATACAGAATGCTGAATTTATTGTTTTCTTCCTTTAAACTCTACAGTATAGTTAGAAGTAGTTAACCCATCCCACTGTGCTTATATTAGGAGCATTTCAAAAAGTCCCATTCCCAGAGAAGTGTCACAATTTTACCTAACTGGCAGCTCCCTGAAAAAGCCATATTTGCAAATCTTCTCATTATTTAACCCGAGACAGAGTTTGATAACTGGAAAAAGTCATATTGCAAGGAATTTGTTAAAAAAAATAGTGGAAATTATTGAACATCACAGACCAGTTGGAAGAAATAAGAAGCTGATCAAAAACTTAATATTTGGGAAATGAGATGTTCATAGGGAACTTTGAGAACCTCCAACATATCCTGGGAATCTGGAATGCCATGAACATGTGCGTGGCTGTGCATGTGCCCAGAAAACACCAAGTAAGGTCTTAATCTCTCACCTCTGGATGACCTGAGACCCTACACAAGCAGGAAGTGAGAGTAAAGCAGAGTTGTAAACTGACAGAACATTGAAGGTGCACACAGAGCCCCTTGTCAAAGGGCAGAAGTCCTATTGGTTCAAGACATTTAAGGGACTCTGTCCAATCATTAGCTTGACACTAGGCTAAACAGGCAGCCACACATGACAAGTAATTTAGACTTTGGACAGTTGGTCCAGAAATGTCACTAAACAAACATATAGGGGGAAAGAAACATCAACAGCCACAAACCCTGGGGAAGTAATCCAATTTCTAGGGTAGCCACATTATATTATTAAAAATGTCCAGTTTTCAACAACAAAAAAATTAAGGCACACAAAGAAACAGCAAAGTATGACTCATACACAGGGCAATAGGCAACCAAACTGTCTTTAAAGAAACCTAAATGTTGAACTTACTAGGAATAGCCTTTAAATCTACACTATAAATTAAATATATTCAAAGAATTAAATAAAATTATGTTTAAAGAATTTAAGGAAAGTGTGAGAACAATGTCTTATGAAATAGAAAATACCAAAAAAGAGAAAGAAATTATAAGATGAACCAAATAGAAATTCCAAAGTTGAAAATTAAAACAGAAAGGAAGAATTTACTAGAAGAGCCCAGTAACAGATTTGGATTATCCTTTCTGTGGAACACAAAGTAAAATGAATAACGATAAATAAACAGAGTCTCAGAGACCTACGAGACATAATCAACCATACCAACATATGAATAGTGAGAGTCTCAGCAAGAGAGGAGAAAATAAAGAGCAGAAAAAAAATTTTGAAGAAATAATGGCAGAAAATGTCCCAAATATAATTTTTTTAGCCATGGTAATCTGTGCATTTGGAAGCTCAGTGAACCCAAGGAGGATAAATCCAAAGAGATCCACACCTAGACAAATATAGTCAAAAGAGATAGACAAGGCCAGGTGTAGTGGCTCATGCCTATAATCCCAGAACTTTGGGAGGCTGAGGCCAATGGATCACGAGGTCAGGAGATCAAGACCATCCTGGCCAACATGGTGAAACCTCGTCTCTACTAAAAACACAAAAATTAGCCAGATGTGGTGGCATGCACCTGTAGTCTCAGCTACTCAGGAGGCTGAGGCAGGAGAATTACTTGAACCCAGGAAGTGGAGGTTGCAGTGAGCTGAGATCATGCCAGTGGACTACAGCCTGGGCAACAAAGTGAGACTCCACTTCAAAAAAAAAAAAAAAAAAAAGAGAGAGAGAGACAAAGAGAGAATCTTGAAAGTAGCAAGAGAGAAGAAGTAACTCATCACATACAAGGGATTATCGATAAGATTAACAGCTGATTTCTCATCAGAAACCGTGGATGCCAGAAGGCAGTGGGATGGTGTATTGAAAATAATGACAAAAAAAACTGTCAACCAATAATTCTATATCCAGCAAAATTATCCCTTAAAAATGAAAAGAAATTAAGCCATTTCCAGATAAATTAAAACAGAATTTGCTGCTAGAAGACCAAAAAAGTATTAAATGAAGTCCTTCAGGCTGAAATGAGAGGACACTAGACGGATAATTCAAATCCACAGAAAAAAAACAAGGAAAACTGGTAAAAGTAACTGCATAAGTAAATATACAAGATACTACAAATGTATTTCTTATAAATTTCTGCTTCTCTTATCTGATTTAAAAGTTAACTATATGTAGCAATATTTTTAAAAACTATGTTAAAGATATTATAATATATAAGGACATAATTTATATGACAACAATAGCACAAAAGAGAAGTGAGGTAGTACTGGTTGGTGCAAAAGTAATTGCCATTTTTGCCATTACCTTTAATAAGAAAAAAACTCCATTACTTTTGCATCAACCTGCATAGAACTATATTGGGGCAATGTTTTGTATTCAGTTATGCGTCACTTAACAATAGGGAACTTTCTGAGAAATATGTCTTTAGATGATTTCATCATTGTGCAAACATCGTAGAGTGTACTTACACAAACCTATAGAGTATAGCCTACTACAACCTAGGCTGTATGAGGTAGGCTATTACTCCTAGGCTACAAACCTGTACAGCATGTTACTACATTGAATACTGTAGACAGTTGTAACACGGTGGTAAGTATTTGTGTATCCAAATATAGAAAAGATTCAGTAAAAATATTATCCAAAAGATTTTTTTTAAAGGTATACCTGTAGAGGGCACTTATCATGAATGGGAGTTTGCAAGACTGGAAGTTTCTCTGGGTGAGTTAATGAATGGGTGGTGAATGAATGTGAAGGCCGAGAACATAACCATATACTACTGTAGACTTTATAAACTCTATACATTTTGGCTACACTAAATTTATTTTTTAAATTTCTTTCTTCAATAATAAACTAACCTTAGCTTACTGTAACTTTTTAATTTTATAAATTTTAATTTTTTTTAGCTTTTTGACTCTTTCGTAAACCAAATGCAAACACATTGTACAGATGCATAAAAATATTTTTTCTTTATATCCTTATTCTATAAGCTTATTTCTGTTTTTTACATTTTTATTTTTTTTTTACTTTTTAAACTTTTTTTTGTTAAAAATAAAGACAAATACATTCTTAGCCTAAGCCTACAAGGGGTCAGGATCATCAATATCACTGTCTTCCACCTCTACATCTTGTCTCACTGGAAGGTCTTCAATAACATACATGGAACTGTCATCTCTTATGATAACGATGTCTTCTTCTGGAATATCTCCTGAATGATCTGCCTGGGGCTGTTTTACAGTTAACTTTTTTTTAGTAAATAGAAAGAGTACACTCTAAAATAACCATAAAATGTATAGTATAGTAATATACAAACTAGTAACATAGTCATTTATTATCATTATCAAGCATTACATGCTACACATAATTGTATGTGATATACTTGTATATGACTGGCAGCACAGTCATGTAACAGCGTCACCACAAATATGTAAGTAATGCATTATGATATGATCTTACAATGGCTATGACATCACTAGGCAATAGAAATTTTCAGCGCTATTATAATCTTATGGGACCACATCATATATGAGGTCCATCATTGACCAAAATGTTATGCAGTGCATGACTGTATTGTCTAAGTTAAGTTGGTATTAACCTGAACTAGATTGTTTTAATTTAAGGTGGTAACTGTAACATCCAGAGCAACTAATGAGAAAATAACTAAAAATAAAGTGAAAGGAATGGAAATGGTGTGCTAGAAAACATTTGCTTAAAACAAAAGAAGGCATTAATGGAGAAATAGAGAAACAAAGACGTAAGACATGTATAAAACAAACAGCAAGATGGGAGTTGTAAATCCTATCTTATTGTTAGTTACATTAAGCACAGATAGGTTAAACACTCCAATCAAAAGGCAGATATTGCCCAAATGACTTTTTAAAAATGATTCAACTCTATGCTGTCTGCAAGAGACTCATTTTAGATTCAAAGACACAAATGAAATTACAAAAACAATTCCACTTGCAATAACACCAGAAAGAATAAAATGCTTAGAAATAAATTAAACAAAAGAACTGCAAGACTTGTACATTGAAAGCTATGAACCATTGTTGAAATGAATTAAAGACCTAAATCAATGGAAAAACATCTCATGTTCATGGATTGAAATACTTAATATTGTTAAATTGGCAATATTTTCCAAACTGATCTACAGAATCAAAACAATTCCTGTTCCAATCCCAGCTGCCTTTTTTGCAGAAATTGACAAGCTCATCCTACAATTCATATGAAAATGCAAGAGATCCCAAATAGCCAAAACAACCTTGATAAAGAAGAACAAAGTTGAGGGACTCACCTTTCCCAATTTCAATGCTTACTACAAAGCTACAGTAATCAAGACAGACATATAAAAACAGACACATCAATCAATGGAACAGAATTCAGAGTTCAGAAATAAACATCTATAGTCGATTGAGTTTTGAAAAGGATGCCAAGATAATTCAATGGGGAATATTAGTCTTTTCAATATATGGTGCTTAATATTCACATGTAAAAAAAAATGAATTTGGATTCCACCATACAAAAAATTTACTCAAAAGTGGTCAAAGGCCTAAATGTAAAATCTAAAACTATGAAACACTTAGAAAAAAATAAGTGTAAAACTTTTATGACCTTGGATTAGGCAATGGTTTACTTAGATGCATGTCACATTTAAAGTACAGAAAAAATACATAAACTCGACTCCATAAAAATTAAAACTCTGTGCATCAAGGGACAGCATCGAAAAAATGAAAAGACAATCTGTAGAATAGGGGAATATATTTGCAAATCATACAGCTGATAAGGAACTTATGTACAGACATATAAAGGACTCTTACTACTCAATAGTAAAAAGACAAATGACCAGATGCTTTAATGAAAAAAGATTTGCATAGATGTTTCTCTAAAGGAGATTTACAAGTGGCCAATAAGCACATAAAAAGATGCTCAGTAGTCATAAGAGAAATGCAAATCAAAATCAAAAAATACCATGTCATACCGCCAACAGGACGGATATAATTTTTTAAAAGACAATAACAAGGATTGGCACGAATGTGGAGAAGTTAGAAAGCTTATACACTGCTGGTGGGAATATGAAATGGTGCAGTCACTTTGGAAAACAGTTTAGCAGTTCTTAAAAAGTTAACATGGAGTGGCCATATAACTCAGATTTCCACTCGAGGTGTATACCTAAGAGAACTGAAAAGATCTGTTCACACAAAAACTTACACACAAATGCTCATAGCTACAATACTTACAGTAGTTCAGTGGGAACATCTCCAAATGTCCCTCAACATGCATAAGCAAAATGTGATATATCCATATGATGGAATATTATATGTCCATAAAAAGGAATGAAATACGGATACACACTACAATATAAATGAAACTTGAGCACGTTGTAAGTGAAAGAAGCCAGTCACAAGAGACCACATATATTGTATAATCTCATTTATATGAAATATCCAGAATAGGTAAGTCCATAGAGAGAGAAAGTAGATTAGTGGTTACCAGGGGTTGGAGAGGGGAAATGTTGGGGGTCTCTTTTTAGGGTAATAAAAAATGTCCTAAGATTAGATAGTGGTGATGGTTGCACAACTCTGTGAATATGCTAAAATCCACTGAATTATACACTTTAAAATAGTGGATTTTGTGGTATGTGAGTTTTATCTCAATAAGCTGTTATTAAAAAAAAAAGTAAACTACAATAGAGGAAACTTCCTTATCTCACAATGTATTTGCCAAAGACCTAAAACAAACATTATTTGCAGTGGTACAACTGTAAACATATTATAATTAAAGTCAGAAATAAAGTAAGTGTTCCTGCTACACCTTTTTTATTCTTTTTTTAAATTTTATTTTACTTTAAGTTCTGGAATACATGTGCAGAACATGCAGGTTTGTTACATAGGCATACGTGTGCCATGGTGGTTCGCTGCTACACCTTTTTATGCAGCATTGTACTAGAGACCCCAGTTAGCAACAAAAAGCAAGAAAATGTCATGTAATGAATTTTTTGAAAAAGAAATCATTGTTGGTTTATCATAAGATTGTTTGTATGGAAAATCCCAGATATTCTATAGAAAATTACAACTAGAAAGATAAGATAGTCAGCTTCATTTCTGGATACAAGCTCAATCATTTTCCTATATGCCCACAATAATCAATTAGAATATGTAACTGAGAGAAAGTTCCCAATCATAAAAGCAAGAAAAACTGTAAGTTACTTGGAAATAAATCCAATGAAAGATGTGAGAGACCTTTATAGAGAAAATTATGAAAAGTTACTGAAGGATGTAGAAGACCTGAAAAAAAATAGAGAAATATAACACATTCATGCATGGGAAGACTCAATATTATACAGATGTCAGTTCTCCTCCAAATTAATCTATAAATTCATTGCAATTCCAATCCAAATCCCAATGGAGCTTTTCATAGGGCTTGACAAACTGATTCTAACATTAATCTGAGGTAGTTGAGAACAAAGAAGAATCAAGACAAAAGAATAAGGAGAAAGAACTTTCCCAGCTAGACATAAAGATGAACTAAAAAGCCATGTGAAATTAAAATAATGAAGGAGGTATGCAGGATAGACAAATCTATCAGCGGAACAGACTAGAGAGCTCTGTGTATTTATGAGGACTTGGTGTATGTTGGAGGTGGCTTTATGTATCATCAAGAAAAGAATGATTACTCAATAAATAGTGTCAGACAATTAGCTATCTCTATGAAGGACTTTTTTTATTTCTATCTTTTTGGGGTACAGGTGGAGTTTGGGTTTTGGTTACATGGATAAGTTCTTTAGTGGCAATTTCTAAGGTTTTGATGTACCCATCACCCAAGCAGTGTACCCAATATGTAGTCTTTTATCCCTCACCCTGCTCCCATCCTTCCCCCTCAAAGCTCCAAAACTCATTATATCACTCTTACGCTTTGCATCCTCATACCTTAGCTCCCACTTATAAGTGAGAACATACGATGTTTGGTTTTCCATTCCTGAGTTACATCACTTAGAGTAAAGGCCTCCAGCTTCATCCAAGTTGTTGTAACAGACATTGTTTCATTCCTTTTTATGGCTGAGTAGTATTCCATGGCATATATACACCACATTTTCTTTATCCACTCATTGGCTAATGTGCACTTTGGTTGGTTCCAAATCTTTGCAATTGCGAATTGTGCTCCTATAAACATGGGTGTGCATTTGGCTTTTTTCCTCTGAGTAGATACCCAGTAGGGGATTGCTGGATCAAACAGTAGTTCTACTTTTAGTTCTTTATGGAATCTCTATGAGGGACATTTTTAACTGGATCCCTACCTCATACCACACATAAAAATAAATTCCAGATAGATCAAACAAAACTTTAAAACTATTATAAGGAAATGTAGTTGAGTATCTTTATGATATGGAGTTAGGCAAAGATTTCCTAAACAAATAGCAAGATACTAATTATAATGGAAACCCTGTCCATTTGACTACATCAAATACTAAAATTTCTGTATGCTAAAACCATCATAAAACAAAGTAAAAGTACAACAATACATTTGAAAAAGATAGTTGCAACATTATAAAAATAGTACTCAGAATACACAGTACAGTACTCCTATAACTCAAAAAGAAAATGACAAATGGCTGGGTGCAGTGGCTTACGCCTGTGATCCCAGCACTTTGGGAAGCTGAGGCAGGTAGAACACCTGAGGTCAGGAGTTCGAGACTAGCCTGGCCACCGTGGTGAAACCTCGTCTCTACTAAAAATACCAAAATTAGCCAGGCATGGTGACAGGAGCCTGTAATACCAGCTACTTAGGAGGCTGAGACAGGAGAATCACTTGAACCTGGGAGTTGGAGGTTGCAGTGAGGCAAGATTGTGCCAATGGACTCCAGCCTGGGTGACAGAGTGAGACTCTGTCAGAAAAGAAAGAAAGAAAGAAAGAAAGAAAGAAAGAAAGAAAGAAAGAAAGAAAGAAAGAAAGAAGGAAAGAAAGAAAGGAGAAAGAGAGAGAGAGAAAGAAAGAAAGAAAGAGAGAAAGAAAGATGACAAACAACCCAATTTTTTAAACTGAGTAAAAGAAAACACAAAAGATGTATAAAAGAAAACCCAAACGATTGACAAATATATGTTAAAAATGAAACTTCAATACTAAGCTGGGAAATAACATTTTTTCATTGAATTCTTTTTCATACAGATCACATTGGCCAAAAAAAAAAAAAAAATCATTCCTACCATCCTTGTCCAGTCAGGATCACACACACTGTTGGGGCTGTAATTGGGAAAATCACCCTGGAAAACAGTTTTGTAGTAACTATCGAAGTTAGGTATGCAACTATTCTATGATCTAGCATGTCTACTGTTAGGTCTATATATAGACCTAGAAAATTCCATGTGTAGCAGTAACTATAACTGAAAAGAAAAGGCAATGACCTAAATGTTCTTCCACATGAAAATAGTTTTTAATGTGTTATATTCACATAATGGAATATTATACAGCTATTAAAATGAATGACCTAGATCTGTGAGTATCAGCAAAGATCAAACTCACACAGAGTATTGGGAGAATAAGGCAAATTGCAGATGGCTAAACACAGTGAATCATTTATGTAACATGTTGAATCACACAAAAACCACTACATATTGTCTGTAAGTACAAATACATATGGCAAAAATGTGAAAACATGAACAGAAAGGGTGAAAACATGAACAGAAATGATGAAAACAAATTCATGATTATGATTGCCTCTGACGGATGAAGAAGGAGAATTGGGACTAGAAAGGGGGCTAAAGAACTTCAGCTTCATTAGTAATTTTTAAATTTTCTTATTTTGTGAAAGGATGTGGGACACATGTTAACATTCATGAATTCAGAATAGTAGATAAAGGGGAGTCTCTTCCCTCCCTCCCTCCCTCCCTCCCTTCCTTCCTTTCTTCTTCCCTCCCTCCCTTCCTTCTTTCCTTCCTTCCTTTCTTCCATCTTGTCTTTCTAATAAGAAATAAATAATAATGGCCTCTCCTTCCTGGAAGTGGGGAAGGAGAATGAAAAGCTAAAACGAATCCGTTTTTTTCTTAACTCGTACTCATATATATCTTGGAACAAGGATGATAAGAATCCAGGAGGCCTTCAGTGAGGAGGTGATA
Source organism: Nomascus leucogenys (assembly GCF_006542625.1). Lineage (NCBI taxonomy): Eukaryota > Metazoa > Chordata > Mammalia > Primates > Hylobatidae > Nomascus > Nomascus leucogenys. The sequence goes on from NC_044404.1 coordinate 18,604,602, forward strand.
CTTTAATGGAGTTTTGAAGGATGAATAGAAGTTCTCCTCTGTACAGGATCAAGGAGAAAGATGGAAGAAAGACATTCTAGATGAGGAGACAAGCATGTGCAAAACCTCAGAAACCTAAAACAGCATGCATATTCAGGAATTATAAGTAAATGGGCAAGGATGGGTGCAGGGAGCTGGAGAAATAGCCAAGGCCAGATCATGGAGGTACTGGGGAGACAGGCTAAGGATCTCAAACTTCATCCTGTGAGCACTGGGGACTCAGGGCTAGGAGCATACTGCAAGGTAGAGCCCTTCTGGCCTCTGCCTGCTGTGCACCAGAGTTTAGAACAATTCCATACCACTTTGAATAGGTAAAGGTGGGTCTGCCATTCCAGTGGACAGATCCTCCCTCTTGCCACTTTCTAAAGTGCCATTTTGAGAACAACTTTATCCATGGGGTATACAACAGACCTCTTGGCACAAAGTGACTGGATACAAGGGACTAGCATCCTGCAGGAGTTTCCTGGGAATACCAGCTGTCCAGTACCTGGAGACTTCAGTGCTCAGGAGATATTGTAGCCTCTTTACCAAGGAAGAGAAAGTCTTCAGTCCTATGGGGAGCTAGGCTTCAGTGCAGCTCCTTCACTGGAAAGAGTGGGATGGAGAGAACTCAGTGTTCCCTTGTTTACTGTCTAGCCAGCCCAGAGTCTGCTGCTGTGGTCAGTTCAGGCCATTCTTCTCATCATACTACAAGCAGCAAAGGTCATGGTTAGGCTTGTATTTTTAAAGCCTAGCATCAAGTAAAAGATGAATTGGAAGAAGGGGTCAGGGCCACGTTATGACTTCATGGGCCTTTTGGCACTTGTGCCTTCATGAGTTCCTTCCCCCATAAAAACATTAGAAATTATGTTTTACCATGTGTTGGTATAAAGGTAAATCTATTTTTTACAGTACTACACTATTTATTGAAAATTTGTATGCATATATACAAAATATGTTACGTTACATGTATTAATAGAGATAGAAAAATCATTTTAAATCTGTTGTATCTGTTGTAAAGGTGAAAATATTATTATATGTTAAAACATTTTTATTGACCTAAAAGTTTAGTTTTTCTTCTGATTTTAAAATATCTTCATGGGTTCCCCTTAAAGTATCATGGGCCATAGGTACTGTGCCTACTGTGCCTATTGGATAAGTCAGCAGCCCTGGGGACAAGACACAGGGAGACCATGCGGGAGGCATCACAACAGTCACTGGGGTCCATGCTGATGCAGTCGCCATAATGATGGAGAGGCTGGTGAGAAAGATATTTGATGAACTAGACTGAAGTGAACACAGATATTCTTCATGGAAAGATAAGGATGGAGGGTGGAGGGGAAGAAGCAGAGGCCCAGCAACCAGAGAAGTACCCCTGCCTCCCACATCTCATACACTGTAAATGAAGATAGACAGAAGGAAGCTAATTGGAGCCATTTGCAGCCTAAATGGAACTGCTTCCTCATCCCTCCAATGGGACAGACCCACTTGAGAAACCAAGCATCTAGAGCAGCCAGTATTTAAGAACTTGCTCGTTCAAGCACATCACTGGTAAATGAGCTCCCGGGAGAGCCTCTCATGCCATAGCGGAGACACTGGTGTTCTGGAGCTCCAGAACAGGGTCAGAGACCTGGCCCTCAGCTAAGATGCTCCTTCAGCTTCATCCTTCAGTGGGCAAGCTGCTCAGCTGGCATCGATGCCCCATGCAGAGCCCACGCCACAACAAGAGCAGACAACAACGTTGCCCAGACTGCTAGCTGCTGTCAGCATGTTGCTTCTCCATGAGCTGAGCCAGCAGCTTGGGAGAAAGAGAAATAGATCCAAATTAAGGTCTGCCTCAAGCTGTGGCAGGATGTCAGCAGGTCCCTCCAGCTACCTCTACACACACACACACACACACACACACACACACACACACACCCTTTCTCCTATTCTTTCTTACAAAGCTGGGTCAGCATTCACTGCCTCAAATTCTGTCACAAAACCTAAGGCTCAGCTCCCTGCAAAGCAAAAAGAAAGCAGGAATGTGAAGCTTTCTGTGCCCTCATTCTACAAATGAACTTATTAATACCTTCCACAAATGTCTTGATATAGATCCCTGAAATCTCTCCATTGCATTTCCCCAGCAGAGGTCAGGCACTTTGCCAAGGGGCCTCTTGGGTACCTACCTATTGTTCCCAAGCCAAGTTTGAGCAATCCCAGTTGTTCCCAAACTTTAGTGTGCATTAAAATCACCTGGAAAGCCTGTTAAAATGCAGACTGCTGGGCCCCAGCCTCAGGGCTTCTAGTCCAGCAGGTCTGGGTGTCCCAAGGACCTAGCATGTTCCATGCATTCCTAGCATGTTCCCAGTTGATGCTGTACAGCACCTTGGGGACCACACTTTGAGAACCGCTGCCTTTACCCATTTCCAACCTTTTGCTTTTCTGCTTTTGACCTTCCTCCCTGTCCTCCAAATCCTTACCTTTCCACTGTTTCTTACATGTCTCCTAACTTGACTCTTAACCTTGTCTTTCCACCCAAGCCCTTGGCTCCTCTGAGCTCCAGTGCAACCATGTTACCTGCGGCCTTCATGACTAATGACTCCCCCACCCAGCTCTGCCCCAGGAGGAAGGCACCAGCTGTGGCTTTCATGGGGCCTTTTACTTTTTAAGAACCCCTCTACATGATTCGCCTTACATGATGGAAAGGATTCTCTGTCCACACTAAGTGCTTATCAGAGAATAACCAAAGAGACTTCTCTTGTGTTGAGCAAGGGGATCCTGGGGTTAGAAATGCCCCCTACATCTCACTTCAGCCCCAGAGGAAGCCCCATCTCACATATCAGGAGACTGAGCTGCACGTCAGTTAGTGACTAGTCCAGAAAGCGTCCTGCTGGTTCCACAACAGAGATGAGTGTCCCAGCCAGGTCTTCTGATGCCAGGTTCCCTGGTCTTCCCACTTGCAATCAGCTTCTGTATCTGTTGGGAATGCTTTCAGCTGCAAGTAACATAATCCCCGGCTAACAGTGGCCAAAACCCACCAAGATGCATTTTTCTCATTCATGGTCATGTATTTTCTTAGAAGTCTGGAGGTGAAATGTTTTAGGACTAGGTCAGTGGTTCACTGATTATCAGGGCACAGGTGGTCTTTGCAATTCCCTGACCTTTATCTCAGGATCACAAGATTGCAGTCAAAGTTCAGGGATACGATTCTCCCTATGGCCATGTTAAAGCCGGCACATCGGGGCTTGCAAGATGTAGATTTTCCCCTGATTTGTTCCTCTCTTATGAAGGAGGAAGCTCTCTCCCCCAGCTGATTTCCCCTTACACCCATTGGCCAGAACTAGACAGGCAGGGAAGTTCTGCTATCAAAGAGAAAAGATGGTGATAGCTTTGGGGCAAGCAACCAAGACGGCATACCACGGCATCCTCCCAAAATAAGTGTCCCACAGGATCCTGGGAGTTTCTGGATGGCCAACACATTCAATCCTATTAGACTGGAAAACCACTGATCTGTGTCCTAGTCTTCTTTCTATTCTCAGTGTCTGACACACTAAATCTGTGCATTCAACACACATCAATTCATTCCCATGTGCCTGCTATGTATCAAACACTGCAGCAGGCATTGGACCAGCATGGCATAGTAGAAAGAGCATGGGCTTTAGAATCAGACCGGATTATCTTCAAATCTCACCATTTTCAAGCTGTGTGACCTCAGGCAAGCCTCTTCACCTATCTGTGCCTCATTTTTGTCATTGCAGAGTGGTCATGAAGACTTAACACACATCAGGCACGGGACACATAGTCATTCAATGGATGAGAGCTGATGATAATGACCTAAGAAGGGTGGCACATGGCACGCTGGCCATACCCTCAGTTAACACACTGCCAAGTCTCAGGACTCACAACCCAGCAAAAGAGACAGACAACAGAACACATAATCACAGCATAATGGGACAGGAGTGGAGATGGCACTAAAACGACACAGAGGAGGGGACGGCCAGTGCATCTATGCACTTACCACAGCTTTCCCACACAGCACCTTAGCAAGCGGGTCTGATCTATCTCACCACTGAGGGGGGGTGGGGGGCAAAGGGATGAGTCACCATCATGCAGAGCTTCAATTCCTTTGGAAAGCCACCATGAAAAACATGGAATGAGGCGGGGTGTGGTGGCTCATGCCTGTAATCCCAGGACTTTGGGAGGCCTGGGCGGGAGGATTGCTTGAGGCCAGGAATTTCAGACCAACGTGGGCAACATTGTGAGACCTCCTCTTCATAAAAAATAAAGTGAAATAAGCTGGGCATGGTGGTGTGGACCTGTAGTCCCAGCTACTCAGGAGGTTGAGGCAGGAGGATCACTTGGGTCTGGGATGTTGAGGATGCAGTGAGCATGATCATGCCACTGCATGCCATTGTGAGTGACAGACCAAGACTCTGTCTCAAAAATAAAAAATCTAGGAGATAGGCATGATGATTAACTCCATTTTCAGCTGAAGAAACAGAGGCACAGGGAGGTAATACATTTGAACCCCAGGTCCCAGCTCTGGAGCCTGTGTTCTCACCATTACGTTACACTGCCTCCCTGAGATGGGTTACAAGGCATCTTCCCTGCTCAAGGACTTTGTTTGGCAGATGGGGGATATCCAGGTGAGGTTGGATTTGAGTATATTCCCACCATGAAGAGCGGCTGGCAAGGCCTCATCACATCTCCACTCCCTGCCTAGCCCAGATAGGAGGGGGATTCTGTACTCCATTCTGTACTTCCAACGGGATGTGGACAGAATGGCATGGGCCCAAGTGATGCCAGTGGTACCTCAGCTCTTGGCAGTATTTCTTCTTCATTGTTGTTGAAGTCCTACATTCCCAGGCCATGCTGCAGGATCCTCTATCCCTTTCCTGGCCCCTCATCTACACCAGCTTCTGAGCCGGGCACCAGATACAGGCAGAGGTGTTGTACCAGATTCAACCTCAGCCCCTGAAGGGCTCAAGATCTAGGAAAGAACACAAAAGACCAATGTTTGCAAGGCTGCCTGCAGAAGCGTAGAGGAAGACATCTCACCCAGCCTTGGAGAAATGACGGTTGGGGGAGTCTACAGTGAGATACTGCAAGATACTGCACACTGGCTCATGAACAGAGCCCAGCCAGGTGAAGCATTTGGGAGAGGTGATAATAATAACAGCAAACACTTACTGTGGCAGGCGCCTGTCTAAACACTTCACTGAAGTTAATTCACCAGGACTCAGAAACAACCCAGTAGGGTAGGTGATATGATTTGGCTGTGTCCCCACCCAAATCTCGTCTTGAATTGTAGCTCCCATAATTCCCACGTGCTGGGGGAGGAAACCAGTGGGAGACAATTGAATCATGGGGGCGGTTTCCCCCATACTGTTCTCATGGCAGTGACTAACTCTCACAAGGTCTGATAGTTTTGTAAGGGGAAACCCCTTTCACTTGTCTCTCATTCTCTCTCGTGCCTGCTGCCATGTAAGTCATGTCTTTCTCCTTCCACCATGATTGTGAGGCCTCCCCAGCCACGCAGAACTGTAAGTCCATTCAACTTTTTTCTTTATAAATTACCCAGTCTTGGGTCTGTCTTTATCAGCAGTGTAAAAATGGACTAATACGGTAGGTATGCCTATCATCTCCATCTTACAGATACGAAACTGAGGCACAGAAAGGTTAAAGAGCTTGTCCGATATCATTGAAATAGTAGACAGTGAAGCCAGCATCTGGTTCTGGCCTCTGGGCTCTCAACCTCCACACCATGCTGGAGAGGGTTCCCTGCTGAACAGCAGCTCCTGCAAAGGCCTGGGCACCTGGCACAGGGTCCACCCAGGGCAGCCAACAGTGGTGAGGCTGGAGAGACCAGCAGTCAGCTTTTGTTCACTGACACAGCTATGGAGTGGGCTGACAGCAGTCCAACCATGCACCATGCGGGAAAGCCAGTCAGTTCTCTCCACTCCCCTGGCTGCTTGATAGCAGACCCGTAGACTCAATCCCCAAAGACCTAACCCTGATTCCAGCCCCAGCCTTAACCCAGCCTCGGTTTCTGCAAAACCTTCCCCAGTTAATTAGATGCGTGGAGACCATCCAACCCACCAGGCAGTTTTCCACACTCCCTCCTCACTCTCTGCTCTCACCCCTGCCTGGTCTGGTATCCATAATGCATTTTCACAACTTATGTATGCCCTTTATGGGATCTTTTAATATCTCTCCTCAAACCACACCTGGCTAATTTGCTAAGCACTGAAGCAAAATCCAGAAACACCCAACAGATAAATTAAGGAACAACTGTTTCCCTTTCAGGAAGATTGACCACAAAAGTCACCAAACAGCAAACTCTTTTTTCAATGCCAGTGCATTATAGAAGGATTCTATTTTTAAATCAGTCCACAAATGTTTGTCCTATTAATTTCGTTGATTTGTTTATATATACCCTGTCTCATTCCACTAAAAACAAGGCTTGTGCAATTTTCAAAATACATGTAACAATTACAATAAATAGATGTAGAGTCAGGACAAAGAAAAGTAAAGGTAGGAAATAAAATAATGCAAGGAGTTTTATTCAGCTTCAAAATATCCTGTACAGTTTGCTTTGGTTGGGTAGCTTGCTGAGTTTGAGCTTCCTGGTAAGGAAGGACAAGTGTATTCATTAAACAGATTCCTAGGGCTCCACCATCAGTGGGGGGCCTGCCAGTCACCCACTCCTGATGGCGCAGTTGCTTATCTTTGAGCATAGATGGGCAATGGTCCCCAAGGCCCAGACAAGCCACCTTCTCGACCAGCGATGTCCCTTCCCCTGGGCCCCTAGAAGTTCTTACTCTTAAGAAGGGGTGGGCTACCCTCTTTTGAAGCCTCCTAGGTTCCAGGCATTGTGCCAAGTACTCTATGTGTCTTAACTTACCTAATCCCGCCTCTATGAGGTTCAAATTAACAGCTCCAACTTCTACTTGGAACCCAGGTTCTTCCAGAAATTATTGGTTACTTAGATGTCTCAAAGTCACACCGAACTCACTGCGTCTAAGTTGACCCCTCATAATCTCCAGTCTCTTTCCTTTGTTTTGGGGCTCAGCGAATGGCACCACCATCCGGTGGCTCAGGCCAGACCTGAAGAGTCATCCTTATCTCTGTCATGCCCATAAAACACCTACTACCAAGTGCTGGCAGCCTTACCTCCTAAACAGTTCCTGAAGCCCTCACTTCTCTTTACTGCACCTGCACCTCCCTCCCTTGATGGGCCACCTCTTCTTGTGTGAGCCCCCTCCAAGAACTTCTCACCCTGGTTCCTCACATCAACTCTGGTTCCTCTAACACACCCTTCACTCTGCAGCCAGAATAATCTTGTCAAGACACAAAACATATCTGACTTCAGCAATCCTGATTAAAACCCCTCACTGGCTTCCCGTTATTCTTAAGATGGAGACCACAGCCCTCAGAGTGGAGAACAAATTGGCCCCTGTCCACATTTCCGATTGCACTGCAAATCACAGCTCTATTGGCTCTTCTCCAGCCTCACTGGCCACCTCCTCCTTCACTGTGCCTGGGATGCTCCTTCATGCCATTCTGCTCATCCATCAGCTCTTCCTAGCCATCACCTCCTCTGGGGAGCCTTCCCTGACCCCCGTCACTAGTCAAATCCTGCTTAAGCTTTCCTAGTGCCCCACACCTCCCCTTGGAGGCTCTCATCCCAGCTGGGAGGATGGGAGCCCCACAGGCTGTCCTCAGTGTCTGCACTTACACCCTTTCCATAATAAGCAGTTGATTAGTCCTTGATAATATTTGTTGAATGTTGTTGAATGAATAGATTAGAGGCTTGTCATAGACCAAATGATGGCTGCTGAAGATATTAGGTCCTAATCCCTGGAACCTGTAAATATTACTTTATTTGGAAAAGGGTCTTAGCAGATGTGATTAGGTGAAGGATCTTGAGATGGGCAGATTATCCTGGATTATTCAGTGGACCTTAAATGCCATCAAATGTATCCTTATAAGAGGGAGGCAGAGGGAGACTTGAGACACAGAGGAGAAGGTGATGTGAAGACAGGGCAGAGAGAGATTGGAAGACACTGGCCTTGCAGACTGGAGTGACAAAGCCACAAGACAAGAAGTGCCACAGCCACCTGAAGCCAGAAGATGCAAAAAGCAGATTCTCCCCTCGAGCTTCTGGAAGGAGCACAGCCCTGCACACACCTTGATTTCAGCCCATTGGTAGCCGATTTGGACTTCTGGCCTCCAGAACTTTGGAAGAATAAATGTGCATTGTTTTAAGTCACTAAGTTTGCAGTAATGTGTTACAGCAGCCAAAAAGACCTAAGGTGAGGCTCACAGATGATGAAACCCAAGCTCAGAGAAGCTAAGTTATTTGCCCAAAGTCACATGGCTAGTCCAGCCCTGCCCTCCCCTCAATCTTCTCCAGGAAGCTATTTAGAGAAAGTTGACTTTTCCAAAATGAAAACCCAAGTGGGGCTGAGGTTACTTGGGAGCAATGAGAGCTCACAGCCCCCAGAACAGGTGAGGGGAAACTGGCCCCTCTCAGCACACATGGAGCCAGCTCGGGTCCTGGCCTCTTCTCCATCTCTTGTTCTGAGGTTGCAGATCCCAGCTTATCCCTTCACCTCAAACTCCAGGAGAGGACCCTTCTCAGGACTTGATTATTCCCAGCACAGTCCCTCAAGAAACTGGGCAATGACAGCCGGGAATTATCCAAAAACTCTGGCTTGATCACTCCTGAGCCACGAAGCCTGCTTGCTAATGTCTCCCTTCAGAAAGTTCCAGGCCCCTGCCTCTTTGTTTCCTCCTTCCCTTGCTCCTTTCCTTCTTGCCATTCCTGGCATCATACAGAGAGTGAAGCCAGTATGGATATCACCTTGACAGCCGTCTTGCTAGGCGAAGCTAAGACAAGAACAGTGCTACGATGAACTGAGCACAACACGCCCCAGGCACACGCTAGGTACTGTCATATGGCACACCTCAACAGGCTCAACAGCCGGGCACGATAAGTGGTACCTGTCTTGCTGTTGTGGCTTAAAGAGACCAAGAGCTCAAAGTTACCCAGCTAGGAAGTGGCCAAGTTGGGATTCAACCAGGTCTGCCTGACTGCAGATCTAGTGCTTTTCCCACCCACCCCACGATCTCCAGTCCCAGCCCAGGAGAAACTGCCTCTCCCTTAATAGAGAAGACACCCAGGGGTCCCGCTTTCTCAGCCTGTCTCCACCAAGTCTTCTGCCCTGAGTTTCCATTTATCCATCCAAAAAATGAAGCAACCACCCAACCTAGCGCAAGCCCACTCAAGGCAAACTCATGCAAATCAAATGCAATAATAGACGAGGAGCTGTTTTGAAAGTAAAAGTTTCCTGCCTGGGATTATTATTGTAAATACTGTATACTCAACTCTTGATTTCCCACACTAATGGGAGGGAGCAGTGGTGCAAATAATTAAAAATGCATTTGTATTTGGCTCTGGAATGTGTTTTTGTTGTCATATTTGGAGACGGGTGGGTCTGATGTTCTGGGAATTCAGTGTGACTTCGTAATTCTTCTGAAAAAAAAAAAAGAGAAAAAGAATAACAAATGCTTGTCTTGAGAGCAACCAGAAAGCCATTCCATGCTCAGTCTCAGCTGGTCTCCCTGTCTCTGCTAAGAATGGGAAGTGTCACCTCCAAGGTATATGCAAACGCACCCAGCCTGGCAGAGCTTTGACATAAATGACTATTGTTGCTTTAAACCACTGGATTTTCACATGGTTTGTTATGCAGCAGTAGTTAACTAATACACCCCCAATTCCACATTCCTAGGAGGTCTGTGTCCTCTCCAAGATTTCTGTGAATTCCTGGTCACTTTGGAATCCAAATTCTTTTAATCCTTCCATCCTTCCTCCCGCCCTTCCTTTCCTCCCACATTGTTCCTTTCCCAGACCCGAAACCCATCTCTTACCCCTGATATTTCCCAAATAACTTACAAGGTTTTGGTGAGTGTAACAGACTACTGAGAATCTGGAGGCGGTGGAGGAGTTTTCCTATCACAGAATCTCAGACGACTTACAGTTGGATGCTAAAAATCTCTGTTCTTAAAAAATATTTGCCCGGGCGCGGTGGCTCACGCCTGTAATCCCAGCACTTTGGGAGGCCAAGGCGGGTGGATCACGAGGTCAGGAGATCGAGACCATCCTGGCTAACACGATGAAACACTGTCTCTACTAAAAATATAAAAAATTAGCTGGGCGTGGTGGCGGGCGCCTGTAGTCCCAGATACTCGTGAGGCTGAGGCAGGAGAACGGCGTGAACCCAGGAGGTGGAGCTGGCAGTGAGCCGAAATAGCGCCACTGCACTCTAGCCTGGGCGACAGAGTGAGACTCTGTCTCAAAAAAAAAAAAAAAAAAATATATATATATATATATATATATTTGGTCGCCCGCCCCCCACCAACTTTCTTCCTTAGCTTTGGTCTCCTGCCAGTTTGCCTCCTCTCTCCCTCTATTTGTTTCTCTTCTCTTCTCTGTTCTTCCACACCTCCAATTTCCCATGCGTATCATCGGCTAGCAGTTTAGCTATCTGCCATTTCCAGACACTTCATGCTCTCTGAGTCTTATCTTCCACTTCCAAAAGATTGTCAAAGTATTTTCCAAAACAAAGATAGTTTCCTCTAAGGGGATTCTGATGCCAGATATTCAACTAGTAGTTGTACTTTTTAATCCTGCTGCATAAGTGAGGGAGGATACTTCCAGTTGTCCATTGAATATTCATTCTTTTCTTCCTTCTTACCTTCGGTTTGCTCATTTTATTCTGGGGAGTTAATTTTTCCACCTCCTTTGCAGACCAGAGTGGACATGAGACATGGTTATGGTCCTTGAGGTGTAAAGGGAAGTCTGCTGGGGATTTATGGGAATGTTCAACTTTTCCTGAGACAGGTGCCACCCCGTCCTCTTGCTTCTTTCTGACTAGGACACAGACCCAATGTCTGGCAGTGCAGCAGCCATCTTGCCACCATGAAGACGAAAGCCACATGCCCAGGACGGCAGAGCAGAAAGACAGAACAGGTCTGTACTCTTGACTTCCTTCAGCTGCACCTGGACTGCTTAATTCTGGACTCCACGTTCAGGGCAAAAATAAACTCCTGTTTGTTGGGGTTTCGTCTCTTGCATCTGAATGCAATCCTATGCGATCCTCCCTGATTCAATACGTAATTACATTTTGATTTCAAAAACCCTCCCTTTCACCGCTGCTGCTTCAGGTAAATGGATGATGCTGTCAACCACTGACTATACGTTAAACAAAGTTGCTAATGATGTCAATTAAAAGCGTTCAAGTAATATCACCTGCAACGATTGAGCATTGTCTCTAAGTGGAAAAGAACAGCTGGGAACCCCACGCTCATCTCAGAATAGCGCTAGCCTGAGCCCCCCTGAGGGCAGAGATGGTGCCCTTGTTTGTTCAGTCTCGCCGTGACATGCCGGGCACCAAGGGGACTCAGAGCTCATGAGTGGAAGGGGAGTGAGCCACAGAGTAGACTCGGAGCTTCCTGAGCATCTTTTTGGTTTGGGGTGGCCCTGAGGAGGTGGATTTCTTTAGATGCTTGGCAGACAGGCAAAACCCATGGGAAGCGGCTTGGCAGGACTTTAGACCTCACACCTGGCTGTGATCCCAGCTCAGCCATCTGAGTAGGCAAATAACCTTGGGTGGGGACAATATTTACTCTACAAGCCTCAGCCTTCTCAACTGTAAACTGACGACATTAATCACACCGTCTTACACAGTCATGAGCATTACCTGAGATGACCCGTGCAGGGCGTTTACTACCTGCTCACAGTAAGTCCTCAGTAAATGCCCACTTTACTACCTTTACCTGCAAGGAGGTCATTTCGGTGCTGGATTCGGTAAGGAGACATAGACTAAATGGGTGACAGTCACTCAGCAGAGGAAGCCCCATCTGGGCTCTGCAGGGAAGTCAGCCAGCAGCAGGCATAGGGCTGGGTGGCTCCCTACTTGCAGCAAGAGCAACTTGCTGGCTCTCAGGTGCTCCTTTCCCCTGCTCACACCCTCCTCATCACCCCGATGTGCCAGGATTCATCTATCTGTCCACCTTTCTCACCAGCCTGGGAGTCACTCTCCGTACCTGCAGGGTCCAGCACACAGTAGGTGACAATGAATGTTTATTGAAAGAGGAAGGGACAGCCAGCCAGAGGTGGTGGATCTGGAAGTGACTTGGGCCAATCTGAGCTGCCTTCAGGCTCCCTAAAAAGAGGACCTAATTCTAGGGGACTCTGCAAGCTGCTATGGTCTTCTGTGAGAGTGGAAAGGGATCATGGCAGTGGGGGACAGAGGCAGAGAGACTCAGGATGGGGACAGCAACCAGCCCCAGCCATGTAGCTGGGTTCTTAGCCAGAGAAGACCGAGATCAACAGCAGGACAGGCTCCGAACAGGAAAGTGAGCATCTGATTCTCCCCAGGGGTGGGGAGAGGGCGTGAGATTTGGTGCCTGGAGACTGGGCCTGCCTCTGGCATCCCCTTGCTGTGGAGTTGGGCAGCACAGCCCCTCTCCAGGCCTCAGTTTCTCTGTCTATAGAATGAACAATTGAGTGGGGTGACCTATGAAGTGGTCATCCAGCTCTGACCACCTGGGATCTAGGAATGGGCTGCTCTTCAGGGGCTGGACAGAGGCTCTTGCCAGAGTTCTTAGCCCCAGGCCCATCACATGCTGCACCGAGGACCCCTGAGGGCCACTCTGACCTTATTAGGCACCTGCTCACCAAACCCCCAGGACTCCATCCCAAGAAGATATCAGAAATGAAGGGAGAAAACACTAATAAACACAGTACATGGAACTTCCTGCCCTAAGAAACTATGGATCTAGAGGGGCCTTCGCTCCCTGCCTCATTCATTCAGTCAGTCAGACAGGCAATAACTCATCAGAACTCAAGTGGGTCCTGTTGGTTCCAGGCCCTATGCTGGGCACTGGAGATGGTGCCACGAGGAAGATCCTGCAGAAGCCCACAGTCTAAAGGGAAAACAGACTGTGGGACTGACAATTCAGATCTGGAGCCATAGGGGTTGCAATTGGCGGCAGGAGGCAGGCTCTAGTGACACGGAATGAGAGGAGATGCACCGGCCAAGCCAGAGCCTTCCGCTCAAAAGCATCCTGGGAAGCCCCTCAGTCCCACATAAACAGGGACAGCTGATCACCCTCTTTGGAGGGGGTGCCCCACACCTCCAAGCTTGTAATGGAGGAGATGATGGGGCAGAGGAGGACCCTTTGAGAGAGGGAAACTCACAAGGGGTGGTGGAGAGAAGGCAGATGGAGTCATTTCTTCCCTCCACCTCGTGGGCTCTGCCTCTAGGTGAGGTCTCCCTGTGCCCTGACCAGGTCTGTGAGCTCCATCTTCTGCATCTTGAGGGCAAGCAGAAGGCCCTATAGCGGGCAGTGAGTGATAGCAGAGTTTTCCAGCATCTTTCCCCATCCACTGAAAGCCCAGTGGGCACAGAGTGCATGCTGGCTCCCCCATCCACTGCTGCCTTTCCTGGCATCAGTCCCCAGGGCCAGCCGTGGTCTCTGGACCCAGAACCCCACTGGTCACTGCCCAGGCTGGGAACAGCAGCCCTGGTGGGGGCTGCTCCTCACTGGTGCCAAGCCCTGCTTCACAATCCCAGATCCTTTGCCCTGGGGGAAAGCAGTCTACATTGGCCCCCACTCCAGCCGGGCTCCTGCTGCACTTTCATATATTGGCCTAATATTCCCGGAATTATTTTTTGCTCGGTGTTCTTTTTTTTAAACAGCCCCTGGGAGGCCCCATGGCTTTGCTCTGAGCATGTGGTGCTACTGTCATCAAGTCACCCCTGAAGAATCCCGCACAGCCACGACGACGCCCCAGCCAGGGCCCAGGAGGATGCAGAGACAGGCACCCAGCAGCTGAGAAGGCGTTGGGCTGGCGACCTTGGAAGTTTCACCCATCCAGGGAGCTGGGAGCGCATTAGCCCGTTCATCCGCACCCTGTTCCCGGAGTGGCCACAGCTTTCACACCTGGCTCAGCTGAGGAGGCAGCGGGAGACCTCCCTGCTGAGGGGCCCAGCTCTACTCACCCTCCTCTTGACTTGATTTCCCTCTTCCTGTTTCCAGGGTCTCTGGTTTTTGAAATTCTCCATATGTCCCTTTTACCCCTCTCCCTTCTCTGCTCCAGAGAGCTCAGGGAAGCACTGGACCCAGAATTAGTGGGAATGGGGTCCATGCCATGCCTTGTACTCAGTGCCCTGCAGCTGTGAGCAGGTCCCCCAGGCTTTCAGCGTTTCACTTTGCTCTTCTTTAAAATGAGGGCGCAATTTTCTGCCTTGCTCATTTCTTAGGCGTTAAATATTTAATGAGCAGCTACTATGTGCTAAGCACTATGCCACGCTCCCTTGCCATAATGCTATTGTGAAAGTTAAATAATAATAGCGGCAACAACAACGACCAACCTTTGATGTGCCAGATCCCTTGCTAAGCAAGCGTTTCCCCTCCTTCTCTTTCTGCTTCACCTTCCTCGTCACCTTCTTCATCATCATTCTCATCACCAACCTAGCCCACATGTACCAGATGTGTGCCATGTGCGCTGCTCTAAGTTAATTATGGATATTAACCCTTTAATCCATGTAACAATGCTGTGAAGGATATACTGCCAGGATCCTTATATTGCCGATGAGAAAGTTCAGTCTCAAACAGGTAATATGAGCCGCCCAAGGTCACATGGCTTCTTAGTAGTGAGGCAGGAATTTGAATCCAGGTCTGTCTGACTCCCAAATCCATGCTCTTAACCACTACATTCAACTGCTTCCAACATAAAATAATGTATGTGAAGGCGCAAGGAACATTATACTAAGGTGAATGTCACAATTCCCAGTCAAGGCAGCAGCAATGCCAGGAGAATGGGACACACCTCTGCCTCCCTCACAGCACTCACAGTGGTGTCTTGAGGTCATTCAGACCCAGATTCAAACCTGACTCTGCCGCTAATCTGCTGCGTTGGCTGGGAAAGTTCCTTCACCTCCTGGAGCCTCAATTTTCCCATCTGTAAAATGGGGTTAATGATACCAACTTCTCCATGTTGCCATAAAGGTGGCATGAAATAGAAATCTGTTTATGAGCCTAGCACACTGGCTGGTGCACAGACTCTCGATGAGAGGGGCTCCTTTCCCATCCTTTTCACAATCCAGACCCCTTTGCCTCAAGGTAGGACCACTGTGTGGTGTCATTTACACTCCAGCATTCCCTGTGGGATTGGGCTGAGGCTGGGTTTTACCCGAAGCCACAAGCTTGCTGGCATCTTGCCCTGCCTGTGCTGCTTTCTTTGCTCCCTTACAGTAAGAGCCCTCCCTCGGTAAGTCACATGCCCCAAAGCCCTGTATCCGGAACCCTGACCTAAGACAAGCTGCACAAGAAGAAGGCATTTCAGGTGGCAGCAGGAAGTGGAAAGACGCAGGGGGTGGGCAAAAGAGCTTGGCAGCCTCTTGGCCTGGACTCCACTGAAAAGGCTTGAGGAGGCTGGGCGCAGTGGCTCATGCCTGCAATCCCAGCACTTTCGGAGGCCGAGGCAGGAGGATCAGCTGAGGTGAGGAGTTCAAGACCAGCCTGGCCAACATGGCAAAACCCCGTTTCTACTAAAAATACAAAAATTAGCTTGGCGTAGTGGCACATGTCTGTAATCTCGGCTACTTGGGAGGCTGAGGCAGGAGAATCGCTTGAACTCAGGAGGCAGAGATTGCAGTGAGCTGAGATCACACCACTGCACTCCAGCCTGAGTGACAAGAGTAAAACAGAAAGAAGGAAGGAAGGAAGGAAGGAAGGAAGGAAGGAAGGAAGGAAGGAAGGAAGGAAGGAAGGAGAAAGAGAGAGAGAAAGAAAAAGAGAAAGAAAGGAAGGAAGGAAGGAAGGAAGGAAGGAAGGAAGGAAGGAAGGAAGGAAGAAAGAAAGAAAAAGAAAGAAAGAAAGAAAGAAAGAAAGAAAGAAAGAAAGAAAGAAAGAAAGAAAGAAAGAAAGAAAGAAAAGAGAGAGAGAAAGAGAGAAAGAAAAGGAGGGAGGGAGGGAGGAAGAAAAGGCTTGAGGAGCCCAGACCAGGACTCTGGGATGGGAAAACATGGTTCTGAGGCAGGAAAACTACAAGAGCCTGTGGGTAGTCAACCTGTCAGTTCCCCTGTGGGACACCTGCCAATTCCCATCCCTGGGCTGCCAAGGAGTGGGCAGACATGCTGGCTCAGCTGACCCCACCCACCAGCGGAGAAAATGGTCACACTGTGGAGCATCCCTGCAGGAGGTGCCTCGGCCCTAGGGGCCTGGCAGGAGGCCCCAAGCTGGTGAGAGAGGCCTCCTCCAAAAGAAAGGGTGGATAAGTAGTGAAGATGAAGATGGCATCCCGTGTGTGACAGCTGGGTTGAGGCTGCCCAACACTTCCCTACCTGGTCACACTCCATGCTGCGATCTTGGTTAAGGTACCTGACCCTTCTCCACTCCCTGCCACAGAGCTCAGGGGAGCACTGGAGCCAGAGCCAGTGGGAGTGGGGTCCACACCAGGCCCTGCATTCTGTGCCATGCAGAGGAGGGGGAGTGCCCCAGTCTTTCAGCATCTGGAGTTGCTCGTCTTCCCTCTCTTTATTTGTTCATTGAACAAATATTTCTCCAGCACTGACCATGTGCCAGGCTCTGTACTAAGTCTTCACACTCAGATGCAGGAAGCAAGTAACTGTAATGACAGCGACGATGAGAGCCAGCCTCCTCCAGATGACAGCATGAATGGTGGTCAAGATCCAGGCCTGCGTGTGAGTCCCCCCTGCTACTTTCCCAACTGTGTGATCTTTGGCACATTTCTTCACCTCCCCATGCCTCAATTTCCTCTTTGTAAAATGGAAGAGATAGTGTCTGATGGAGAAGAAACAGGATCACCCAGCCCAGGCTTTCAGCACAGCCCCTGGTCAATGGGGAGCTCTCAGTACATGGCGGCCATTGCTCTTACAGGCCCACAAAGCAGGGGCTTCAGACAGAGCTCGAAGAAGTGAGAAGGGATCTGGAGTGACTCTCTCTCTTGCTTTTCCATCCTCCCTCTTGTGGCCCTAACTCAGGCCTCGTCACCCCTTACAAGGAATTTCCCCCCAGCCTCCCTGCCTCTGGCCTCGGCCCATCCAATTTGTCTGCAACACGGCCACCAGGTTCATCAACCCCAAATTGCAGGTTGCCTTGGGATCACGTCACTCCCTGGGCCTCCTCCTATATGCATGATAAAGACCACACTGCTCAGTGGGCCCTCAAGATCCTCAAGGGCTGAGGCCAGCATTTGTGCTACCTCCTGCTGCCTCTCACCTCCTACCAGCCTTTCCCACGCCCGCCACCTAAGGTCTACTTCATCGCCTAGGGCCTCTGGAAAGAAGACACCCAATGGTTATCTGAGGGGGCTAGAGGCCAGCTCACATGGGCATGGAGGCCCATTCCTCGGGTTTCTGAGACCTGGAGAAATTGGGGTTACAGCAGGATAAGGGGCTTCATATGGAAAGGGGCAGCTCTGGAGGCTCCAGGGGAGAATCCTTCCTGGCCTCTTCCAGCTTCTGGTGGTGGCCGGTAGCCTTGTCATTGCTTGGCTTGTAGCTGCATCACTCCAATCCCTACCTCTGTAATCACCCGGCCTTCCCTGTGTCTCCGTGCCTGTGTCTTCAGCTGGCATTCTCATAAAGACACCAGCCACTGGATTTATGACCCCCCCAACCCCAATCCAGCATGATTCAGTATTAACTTGATAACATCTGCAAAGACACTATTTCCAATTAAGGTCACATTTGAAGTTCCAAGTTCACATGGATTTGGGGGAGACACTATTCAGCCACATACAACAGTGTTATTCCCCCATTTTCTAGAAGAGGAAACAGACACAGAAAGTGACTTGCTTGAGGTCATGTGGCTTCGTAAGTGGCAGGTCCAGGATCCGTGTTCCTGTCTGCCTGCCATCAAGACCTGCCCTACCCACCCCACCACCCTAGAACTCCGAGGACCTCAGTCATCACTGTCACTTACTGATGTGCCGTTTGACATCCATTCTTCCGTTTAACCCTCAAAACAGTCTTCTGGGACTGGAGACATTATGCTTGTTTCACAGACATCAGCTTAGAAAGGCTAAGTGGCTTGCCCAAGACCATACAGCAAATTAGGGAAAGAGCCAGGATTAGAACTGAAGTCAACCTGACTTCAGAATCAAGGGCTTACCCACTACGGCCTTGAAACACTTCCATTTGTCTTTTTGCTTTGTGACCATTTAAATCTGGAGGAATCACACATCGCCATCCCTGCAATTCAAAGGCCGTTTTCCAGAGTCAGAGATCCTCCCCACCTAATCCATGTTGAAGGGGCTCTCCCATCCCTAGGGGCCTGGGAGGGGGATTTGGAGAGGAGAAGCCACCTCCCCCACCCACATTTACACAACACTCACACTCACACATCCACACTCACACACTCACACTCCTCTGCCAGCCAGCCATCTCCCAGAGCCAATTAACAAGGCTGGGCAGTCTCAAGGGAGCCCCACGGGGTGATAGACTTATTGATCCGCTAGAGTTGCGGAGTGTCAGGCCGGAGAGAGGAGTCATTTAGGCAGTGTTCTCTCTTTCTGAGTGTGGCAGGGACTCCGGGGGTGGAGAGTAAGTTGTATTTACTGTGACGGTAATTGAAAGGCAGCAGCAGCCACCCCACATTGTCCCTGGCAATACCTAATTGGTGGACCAAAAACTGCAGGAGAGCTGGGGCTGGGGCTGGGGGTGGGGAGAGGGAGAAAGAAAGTTAATATAGCCCAGAATCAATAGCGAAAGCTTTCACAGTATCAGGCACAATAAATGGAGCTGAACGACTGGAAGCTGCAGAAAATTAGCCTCGAGGCTGACTTGGTTTGAAAGCTAAAATCTGGTAAACGCAGAGACAGACGGGAGTTCCTGGCCACCCCTTCTGTTGTCATGTTTTCTGGTGGCAACTGGAGGCCTGGTGCCAGCTCAGAGTGCACAGGCCTGGGGGAGGATGCATCAGACGGACTCTAATTTGGCCACCTGGTAAAGGACTCAAGACATGGAAAGGCTGCGGTCACCCATGACCTTGGCCCAATCGTGTCAGCTCACAGAGCTTTGGCTTGCTCATCTGCAGAGTGTGCACCTAGTATGGGAGTGCAGTGTTGTATGGTGGAAAGAACATGAAAAGACCAGGGTTTGAACCCCGGGTGTGCCATGTCCTCATGGTGGGACACTGGATAGGTGACTTAACCCCACTAGGAAAGGAAAATTGTGATACCTGGCTGTGGTAGGCTGAGAATGGACCCCTAAAAGATATTCACGTCTCAATGCCTGAAACTTGTGAATGCTACCTTATAGGGTAAAATAAAAATGGTTCTTTGCAGATGTGACTAAATCAAGGATTTTGAGATGGGCAGATTATCCTGGAGCATCTGGGAGGACCTTAAATGCAATCACCACTGTCCCTCATAAGAAGTGGCAGAGAGAGATTTTACAAAGACACACAGAGGAGGAGGTGACATGAAGATGGAACAGAGGGTGATCTGAAGATGCTGTCCTTGAAGACTGGAGTGATGCAGCCACAAGCCAAGGAATACTGGCAGCCTCCAGCGCTGGAAGAGATTCTCCCCTAGAGCCCCTGGAGGAAGAACAGCCCAGCTGACACCTTGCTTTCTGCCCAGTGATACTGATTTTGAACTTCCGGCCTCGGGAACTGTGAGAGAATAAATGCCTATTGTTAAAGATGCCACGTTGTGGTCACTTGTTATAGCAGCCTCAGGAAACTAATGCACCAGCTTTGCAGAGCTGGGAAGATGAGAAACGTGTATTAAAACAGCTGGCACATGGCAGACTTCAGAGCCGAGAGGTCACAACTCTCAAGCAATCAGCAGCTGTCAAGCTAGAGCCCAGGGCCCCGTTTTAAGGCCAGGTCTTCAGTTTCTACATGAAGCATCTGAAATTTCTCCAACAAGATTAATTGAGAAAATTATTATAATCTTTTGAGACAATAATAATTGGTCTCACTCTGTCACCGAGAGCTCACTGCAGCCTTGTCCTCATGGGCCAAAGTTATTCTCCCACATTAGCCTCACGAGTAGCTGGGACTACAGGTGCACACCACCACACTCGGCTAATATTTCTATTTTTTTTGTTTGTGAAAACAAGGTCTCACTGTGTTGCCCAGGCTGGTCTCAAACTCCTGGCTTCAAGCGATCCCTCTCACCTTGGCCTCCCAAAGTGTTGGGATCACAGTTGTGAGTCACTGCATCTGACTGAGAAAGTTACATATTGTCTGTTTTCTTTTGCTAAAATGCAAGCCCCAAGAGGACAGGTTTCTTTATTTTGTTCACCCATATACTCAAATGCCTAGGACAGTACCTGGCACTTAGCAAATGTTCAATAAACACCTGCTGAATGATAATAATAGAACAACAACCAAAAAAATACTCACCTAATGCAAAGCAGATGTTCACAGGATGGCAGCTATAGTGATATTAACAAAAGGCTTTGTCTTTCCTCTCTGGGCCTCAGTTTCCTGATTTGGGGAATGATGTTGCTTAGAATAGCATAGCTCTGGAGGATTGGCCATGTGGGGAATACTCAGTGAGGGAAAGAAGAGTGCTTTGAAAATTATAAAATGCTGTCCAGAGTCCTTACCCAGCCTTCCTGCCCTCTCATGAGACTCCAACCACTCATAGCCCACTAAACCCCCTGAGACTCTGACAGTGTCCTTTGATTGCCTTCAGGAGTCAAGAATTCCCTATAATTATGTACAAAATTTTCTGTAAATATACACTCCTGCACTTCCCTTGTTAAATGTTCAATTTTTAGATTCTCAAAGAGGGCCTCTGACCTTTAAAAACTCTGTAACCCCTGGAACAATCTATCTCCTCCATCTCCAGCTGTGGGGAGCCCCAGAGGCCAGCTAGGAGAGCAGCCTGCAGATTCACATTATCACTGGCTGTGCCCCAAGGCAAGACCCTCTGGGGGACTTGGCAGAAATACCTTGCCTCTGTGAGCAGAGGGCGAGAGGCCAAGAAAACGAAGCAGTGAGGCTTGGGGAAGCAGTGAGGAATGAGGGGCACCAGAGGTCAAGGGAGAAGCCTCAGGTGTGCTGCAGATTACCTACACCTCCTCCCAAATAAGCACTGACGCTGTACATGTCACCTCAATTCTGCAGTAGCTCGAAGGTGGCCATAGTGGGAATATTTACACCATGGAAATTGGAAAATGCTACAAATCAGTTTACCTTCTTTATTTTTCCTGGAAAACTGGCTGTTAAACATTTTACCATCACACCACAGGAAAAACCCCCCTTGGAGACAAGCTACCTATTCCAGAGCTTTGTAAGGAACTTCCCCACCACACCAGCATCCCCATGCAGGAAGCCTTTGTTCAACATGCATTAATGAATGTTTATTTACCAGAACTCAGCTGAGGCAGCTCCAACACCTGCTGGACCCATAACAGGGAGGATGGCCCATCTCACCCCATCTCATCTTTCCTGAGGGGCCTCAGTCCCAGCCCCACTGGCAGCAAAGGATTAGTGGGGCCATTTGGGCACCAGGGAACTCAGTTGGGACTGATCCACCCAGCATGCAGGGACAGACAGGCTAGCCTTGGGGTCTAGCCTCTCTCCATCCCTCTCCTGAGCCAGCACTCGCTTTTGCTTGGCTCCCTCAAGCAAGAATCCTCAGCCGGCAAGTCAGGCAGCCTGGGGGCCAGGAGGTCTTGCACTTTCCGGGTGGCGAGATCACACTTTCCATCCCCCAGCCTCCATCTCCTCCTCTGTACCCTGGCAATGAAGGGCAAGGACTGTGAGAATTAAACATGACAAAGTCAGAGAAATCCCCAAGCCAAAATTCCCATTCGAGGTGCATCTCCCACGCACCAGGAACTTGACAGATGGCGTCATAATTCACCCTCCTGAAAATACCTCTGTCATCCCTCCTTTCTAATTGAGGGAACTGAGGCTCATAACGAGTAAATTCCATGCTCAACCCACACTAGGAGCTTGAGGTGACTTGGAAATTAGACCAGTTCCAAGGCCTTTGCCTTCACTGGCACCCAGCCGTGCACGTGGCACATCACCGTGAGATTGCAGCATCGCACCATCCTCCCACTTGCCATAGAGACCACACACCTGCCCCCCAGTTCAGCAGCTCCAGCTGTGTCCCTTCTTCTCCAGCAAACGCCACAGGTCCTGGGTTAATTGCTGGCTTGAGAGCAGGGGAAGGAGGCCAAAGTGTGCAGCAGTGCAGACAGTCCAGGCAGGAGCAGTAAACTCTGCAGGTGCATTGCTGCAAGCTCCACGTCTGCCCTCTGCCTCGCTAATTGGCACTTCCTTGTTAGAGCCATTTCATTGAGATGGAAAAATACATACATGTGTGGATGTGGTGGGAATCTGCTAGGAAGGCTGAAATATCAAATTAAGGTGGCCAACTCCTTTGGAGAGCTACAAAAATGGGAGACAGGGATGGACAGGGCAGGGGTGAGAAGGGATGCAGCCAGAGAATTTGGTGTGGTTCAGTGCTTCCCCTCCAGTGTCAGACAGATATGAATGAGAAACTCTGCAGGAATTCATGGGAATCGCTTGAACCCGGGAGGCGGAGGTTGCAATGAGCTGAGAACACGCCACTGTACTCCAGCCTGGGCAAAGAGTGAGACCTTGTCTCAAAAAAAAAAAAAAAAAAAAAAAAAAAAAGGAGATATTTGTTATGAAGCAGGAGCCTGCAGCATCCACAGGTCCTCAGCTGGAGGAGACACAAGCCAGCCACACAAAAAATGTGTCTTTCTCACATCCTCTCTCACACCCCACACACACTGTCCTTCACGGGCTTCCAGGAGCCAGCATCAGCCCCTGACTGCCCCTGACCATAAACACGCAGTGGCAGGTTCTGTCTGTCATCTTGGGGAGCAGAAACAATTTGGCTCTGGTCACCAAAGCAACTCAGCATCCAGACCCCAAGAGGGAGAAGAAGAGGGAGTAGGCATCTTCCATTCATCCACTCACCCACCCACCCACCCATCCAACTCAATAAGCACTGAGCGATTCTCTCCTGGGGCTTTTGCACATGCTGTTTTCACTTGCTGGACTGCTTTTCCCTTCGGGTGCCCACATGGAAGATTCTTCTTATCATTCAGGTCCTAGCTCAAATGCTACCTCTTCAAAGAGCCCTTTCCTGACCACATATTTAGAGCACTTCTTCTCCAGCCCTGGGTTTAACAGCCTTCTTGGCACTTGCTTCTCTCAAAATCATCTTGTGCCTTTGTTTTAGTTCTTGATTACTGCTGAATCCTCCCTCTCCCAATAGAAAGCAAACATCACCTTTACTGTTGCTTTCCCAGTGTCTAGGGTGCTGCGGGGTGCAGGCATGGGTGAGTGAGTGGGTGGGTGGGCCAGTGAGTGTCACTTGCTGTGCACCTGCCATCTGCTGGGCCCTGTGCTAGGGACCCCCAGAGGAATGAGTGGTTCAGTCCCTGTCTGCCACCTCCCCAGCAGCTCACAGGCCTGCTGCCACAGGGCAGGTGGGCTCCTTGTTTTAAGTGTGGTCACAAAAGCACCAGGAAAGTCTGTGATTTCAGAGAAGGCTTTCCATAGCCAGAGACATTTAAGCTGAGCATTGAAGGAGGAATAAGAATTCCTCAGGCAGCCATGGGTCAAAGGGGATTCCAGGAGGAGGAATTTGCATGGCCCAGGCCCTGATGGAGAATGTTTGGGGAAACTACAAGTTGCTTGGTGGATCTTGAGCTCAGGAGAGAGTGACGCATCCAAGTTGTTAAGATCTCTAGGGCAGCAGTGGTGTAAATGGATGGGAAGGAGGGATTTGGTGTGACGCAAGGTGAGAGGAGAAAGAGGACGCTGTTGCAGGAGGCAGATGGAAAAAGGAAAGGAGGAGAGGACAGATATGGGAGATATCAGAGTGTGGAAAGGAAAGGATTTGGGTGGGGTAAATGGAGAAGCACAGGATGGCATCCAGGGTTCTCTGCTGGGCCACGGGAAGGATTCCTGGGGTCCCCACTGAGCGAGGAAGCCAGAAGCAGGAGCCAGTGGGAGGAGGAATTCTGTTCTGGGTCTGCCAGAGGGACCTCCTCCTCTCCCCAGCCCACCCTGTCCTTCCAGGACAGCCCACCTGCAGCAACAACAGAATCTGCTGGCTTAGGGGGAGTGTGGCAGGGGTGAGGCAGAGGGCGAGGCAGGGGCAAGGCAAGGGCGAGGCAGGGCAAGGCAGGGCAGAGGGCAGGCAGGGGCGAGGTAGGGGTGAGGCAGGGGCTCCTGTGTGGGTGTGGACAGCAGCCCCTTGATTCCTCCCCTGGAGGTTGAAATGGAGGGAACCCAGAGACAACATGGCCATTGGTTCAGCCTCTCATCTTCCAGGTTAGGAAACAGGTCTAGAGAGAGGAAGTAATTTTCTTACCAGTCGGGAAAAGCTATGTTTGCTGCACTCACAAACAGTCCCAAATTATCAGCAAATGGATTCAAGCCACAGTACTTACTTCTCATTTATTTAACATGACCAGGATAGATCCTCTGGGGTCTGTTCTGTGTCCTCCTCCAGGACCCAGACTGCCCCAGTCACTGGGGCAAAGGGGAACAAAGCCCCTGGAGAGTCTCCCACAGGCAAGCATGATGCCCGGGTCACTTCCCAACTCATTGGCCGGAAGCAGTCCACGGCTCCCCTGGACCCCGAGGGAGCCAGAAAAGCTGTCTTCCATATGCCCAGAAGGAGGCGGACTGGGAACGTTTGGGGACTGCACTGACGAGCCTGCAGCCCAGGTCACTAACAGAGCTGGCTCAGTGCTGGGCAGCGTGCTGTGTGTTTCACAGACACCATCCACGTGATCCTCACCACAACCCTGCAGACACAGCACCATGACTGCACCCATCTGCCAGTCCGGGGCCTCATGGCTCACAGCAGGGATGTCTTGGCCAAGACCAAGAGGTGGAGCTGGGGTTCAAACCCAGGGCTTCCACTTTTGGAGGACCAGCAAGAGAGCCTGGATGACCCAGAGGAGGAATCCAAGACTCAGCCTTACTCCACAACCCTAACGTGCTGCCAGTCTCCTCTGAGATCCGCTGTATTTTTCCTGAACACTGCAGCCAGCTCCACCCTCAAATCTCCAGGGAGTGATGGTGAGAGTGAATTTGATCTTAAAATCTGTCAAGTCGCGCGTGTGGTGAGGAGAAAAGTCCCGTACACTTTCCAGGTGCTTTTATTGGAAAAGAAACGTGCAAAGTCCAAAGTGAAGCTGCCTTCATAAGTGGGACGAGGCCAGCCGGCTGGAAAAATGACAGCTCCACACCAGCCCTCCGTGTTAATTGCATCACAGCCACTACCCCCAGCTGGAGAAATACGGATGCAATTAGCATGCAGCCCACGACTCTCCGGGGCCTGTTCCATCAACACATTTGTCCAATGGCATTAACACCACCCCACTGCCATCATTCTCACACAGCTGGGCCCTCATGCTCTTAAAAAGACAAACTTGGGATACTTTCTGTGCATAATCCTGGTTACCCGCCCAGATGTCTGCACTTCTCTTTTGCTCACCTTGTATCCCTAGCAGCATGACAGGCATGTAGTAAATGCTCAATTAATATCTGCAGATGAATGAATGATATTCCAAGTCTTCTAGTTTTATGATTCACCTGCCCTTTAATATTCAAATAAAGTGGCTCCAGGCAGCGGCAGATGACTCCTTTTGCTCTGGCCTCTCATCTGGGAAAGGCTCAGTTTCATCTACCTCCTCTCACATGGACTTTCTCTCCTCCCTGCCTCTGTTATCCCAAACGTGAGACATAGCGGCCCCCTTGCCTTGGTTCCTCCCAGCTTCCACCAGGACAAGGTACATATGTGTGTCCAAAATTTGCTGAAGGTTTGGGTAGTGCTGATGAAGAAAAATGACATTGCCTGGAAATGGAAAAGCAGACATCTCTGCTATGAAATTCCTTCTTCCAAGTCCCATGGATGGAAGGAACCTTGCCCTTACGAGCTCCCCAACCCCAGCCCTCTAGCCTCCCACCAGCTCCTCAGCCTCCCCCTCCTCCCTTCTCTTGCTCCTAGCCTCCAACCCCCAGCAGCCATCTGCTCCTGCTTCTCACAAAGGCAGCTGGCTTTCACCCCCCTCCCAGAGCTCCCCCAGGCCTGCTGTGACAGCCCAAACCTCACACAGGCCCTGCCAAACAATCCGGTCTTCACCCTTACCAACCCAGAGCCCTGGGAGAAGCTCGGAAATTGCCTGGACAGGGAATTCCTGGGCTTGGCTCTTGGCCTATATGTGGGCTCTGTAGGTGAAGGCCTCAGTGCAAAGACGTATTCTCTCCTAGACACCAGTTGTGCCACATCTGCCTCCTTGGGAAGCAGGAGTGGCTAGGGTCTGGTTTGGGGAGTGTAAATGGCAATGCATTTAATCCTCACAACAATAATTGGAGGTGATATCATGATTCTTGCCATTTTCCAGATGAGGAGTCTGAGGCCCAGAGAAGTAGGTGACTTCTCCGAGATCATCAAGTTAGCAGGTGGTGGAACCAGGATTCAAAGGCAGCTCTGTGTGAGTCTGAGGTCCATGTGGTGCCTGCCCATCACACGGCCCACACCGTGCCATGTCAACCCATCCAAAATCCACATCCGCTTAATAACAAGGAACACGCAGAGGGCAGAGAGACCTTCTCACCCAGGACTGAAGGGGCAGGGAGGCCTTTGGGCTCTGGAATGGGAGAGAGGGGCAAAGCCAGAGGAAGGACCACATTTGTGGGACACCTGCGTTGTGCCAGGCACCAGCTGGGCACGCTGCACACAGTGTCCTGTTCATCCTTGTGACAACCTTTTACTACCATGTTACAGATGGGGAACTGAGGTCCACAGAAGGTCATGCAGCGTGTAAATGGCCAAGCTGGGACTGAAACAAAAGTCTGTCAGCCTCCAAGGCCCACACTGCACCCCTCCATCTCAGCGTGGTCTTCCAGGGCAACCGTCTCAAGGTCAGGCTGGGTGGGGAGTCTGATCCCTGGTGTGGCAAATTCAGCTGGTGGACTCTCATGACAGCCCTGTTCTCACACAGTGCTCTGTGCAGACAGGTGGGGCCCAGACACTGCCAAGCAACTGGTCCACCCCACCTGCGTTCACTGCTTCCTGCAGCCAACAATGTGGAATTATTGCCCACCTGGCAAATCCACCCTTTGGGCCATTTCCAATCCCTCTGTCCCAAGACAAAGCCCCAGCATCCAGCTCCATGGGCTGCCACAACTGGTTGAGAAGTAAAATGCTTTGTTTCATCTACATGGCATAGGCTTTGCAGTCAGGCCAAGGTCAAGTCCTGATTCCACAATAACAACCCAAGATAGCTGATGAGTGACTGCTAAACAGAGAACCAAGAGGCAAGGTTATGGATGCTAATGAAATCATAGAAGTAGCTGGGCACAGTGGCTCACGTCTGTAATCCCAGCACTTTGGGAGTCTGAGCAGGTGGATCCCCTGAGGTCAGGAGTTTGAGACCAGCCTGGTTAACATGTCGAAACTCTGTCTCTACTAAAAATACAAATATTAGCTAGGCGCATTGGTGTGCACCTGTAATCCCAGCTACTTGGGAGACTGAGGCAGGAGAATCGCTTGAACCCAGGAGGCAGAGGTTGCAGTGAGTCAAAATTGTGCCACTGCACTCCAGCCTGGGTGACAGGGTGAGGTTCTGAAAAAAAAAAAAAAAGGAAGAAGAGAAAAAAGGAAAGAAGGAAAGGAAAGGAAAGGAAGAAAAGAAGTTTGGGGAGTATGTACACAGACACACACAACGAGAGAGAAAAAGAGAGAGAGAAATGCCACCTGGTGCAGCCTTCTCTCTCTACTCTGGTAATATCCCCATTTTACAGACAAGGCAACCGAGGCACAGAGCTTTGCCTAACACATGGCAAAGAGGGGGCTAGAACTTGGCTCCTCCATCAGTGGAATTCACACTGGGTCCCAGGGAGCCTCAGACTTCACAGAGATGCCACAGGGAGGGGAGGCGAAGCCAGGCAGGCAGAGGCTGCATCACCAGAAGAGCTTTGCCTTGGTCTGCACCTATTGGGGCTCCGTGTCAAGTTTTATTTGAAGAAATGGTTTGCTGCTTAAGGAAAAATCTGAAAGCCAAGGCACCGCTGCTCCGGGGAGAGGCCGCGGCGGCCTTTGAGGAATGAGAAGGTCCGGATGACAGTGGTTAAGCCTCAGGAAATCAACTACCCAAAAAGCGTGCACCTTATTTCATCTACAGAGTGCCTTCACCTCCCCAAGGACCTTGTGCCTATTTTCTCTCCTCTGTCCTCTACGCAACGCTCCCTCCCCACTGGCTCTCTGCTGCAGGCCTTGCCCCTAAAGACTTAGAGAATAGAGAAGCCGTCAGATGCAAACCCACCATCAAGTCTTCCTCCTGCCCCACTGCAATTGCCCCCTCCTGTTATAGGGAGAAAGTTCCCCCCAACTCACTGAAGGCCAGTCTCTCCACCCGGACCCTGGGTCCCACTAGGAACACCCTCCATGCCGTATTTCACTTACCTCCCACATCTTCAGTCTGTTCCCTTCCCAGACCCTTCCCATTAGCTTTCAGAAATGTTCTGCACTCTCTTGTTTTTCAGGACACCTTCCCTTGAGCCCTCATGGCTCCCACATCTGCCTCTCTGCCTCCTCCCATCAGCTGCTTAGCCCCAACCCCAAAGGCCCCCACCCGCCAACCTCATATCACCAAATCCAACAGGTGCCTGTCAGCCTGCCCATCGGGAGTTCCCAGCAGCATTTGGCCGGTGGAAGTTCCCCTCTTCTTGCGACGTGCTTTCCCAGCATCTGCAGCCTCTCCTTCTCAGTCTCCTCAGCTGTCCCCGCCCCTCCACATGGCTCCTAAGGAGTGGCCTTTAGGACTGGGCCCAAACCATTTTCTCCGTGAGTGATTTCCTCCATGCTCACGGCCTGAAATGCCACCTGCTCACTGATGACTCTGAAATTTCACCTGTGCATGAGGCACTGACAAACTCACATGCTTGGTGTCTTTAATCTGCTTCCTGAGCCCACCTGGATGTCCCAGGGGCACCTCAAACTGGCTGTAACTGGAACTGCTGATCTTGTCCCGGGATCTTCTTGGCCACCCCTCAGACTTACCACCTCCAGCTTCTTCTACCCCAGCACTCTGTCCAGAAACCCACACCCTCTGCAGGCTGCCTGACCCCTCCGCTGGCCCTGCCAACCCTGTCTCCAAAAGCATCCTGGAACCATCCACTGAATTGCTGCCGCCCCCACATAGCCCGAGCCACCATCATCTATGGCTCAGAACTGCACAGGTCCCAGCTGTGCCCTCTGCTTCCCCTCCAGCTCTCCCTCCAGTCCCTCTCCACAGGGCAGTCAGAGGGGCACTGTGAAAACAAAATCTAGTTCGTGGGGCTGCTCCTCCCCACTTCAGCAGCTCCCCGACCCCATAGTGTGCCTCTGAGGCTCTGCCGATTGGCTCTGCATCCACGTCCCTGGGCTCACCTCTCGCTCTTGCTGTCGACACATGGCACCCCCCTTCACCAGGCATCCTCTTGCCACAGGGCCTTTGCACGTGTGAATCCCCCTTCCTCCCCCAGCTCCAGTGCCACTGGCTCACTGTCCCTTATTCTCAGGGGTAGGGAAGTCTCAGCTCTAGATGAAGTCAAATGACCCCATCTTTCAACTTCTCCAAGGCCTTCCTCTCTTTAAACCAATCTAAGCAATGCCTCCTTCCTCCCTGGACTGAGGGCATCATGATGAGGTCGAGAGCTCCATCCATCTTCTCGCCATGACACCCTGCACTTAGCTCTGTGCCCAGCACCAAGCACATAATGGGTACCCAACAAATCCTCGCTGGGTGAATAAGTGACTTAGAACAACCCTCACAGCTCTCCAGGGGCCGCCTTGGGGCACAGTCAAGTGAGGAAGCTGGGCAGGAATTCTCTCCATTCTGCAGATGGCAATACTGGGACTCAGAGAGGAGTGGCAACTTGCCCTCAGGAACACAGGATATGGTGGGCCATGACACCGAGCCAGGTCCAATCAGCAAGCCCTGGGGCTCAACCTATATCAATCCTGGTGACCTCCCTCCCACCTGACTTTGACAACCAGCTGCAATTAGAGTAGCATCATAAGTGGTGATAGATCCACAATTGGTTATAGATTTAACTAAGCAAACCATGTCCCAAACCATCTATTGTGTAATTGGCCGCATAAGACACATTTTTCTTTGCCGTTCAGTTACAACTTAATTTGCCAGGTCAGCAGCTCTGCCTAAAGTCACGGGCAGCAGCCTCGTTATGAATATCAACTGATTCTCCCAGCACTGCTCAATGAAATGGAATTCATCAGCACTTACCCAGGGATGAGTGTGACAAAGGAGGAAACTGAGGCACGGAGAGGGGAAGTGACTCACTCCAGGCCACGCAATCAGTAAGTGCTGGAGCTGGAACTGGAATTCAGCTCATGTCTCTGGCCTCACACCCGACACCTCCCCTACTGCCCTGAGCTACACATGACTGCTCCGTTTGGTTTTGACTTTTTTTTTTTTTTAATATAACGCTTCTCTGAAACGAACCGCTTCCCTACATCTCAGGTCCAGAAAATAAGCATCACTTTATATCCAACCAGACTGTAGCACTTAGTTACCATGTTTTTGGAGTTGTTTATACCCATCCCCTTTCTCTATCCTACACTCCTAGCCTCTGACCGGGAGCTCCTGGTGGGGGCAGGGACTGTATTTATCTTGGTATCGAAGGTGCCCTGCACAAGTTTAACCTGAGGAAGCCAATCCCCACGGGTGCTTCCTGGATGGAGTTGTTACTTTCAGAGCAGTCACTTTGTATATTATTAACAGTGATGGCGATGAAATATTTATGAATGAATGATGCGATGTTTGAAATTTGCTTTAACTTAATAAGGGACAAGAGGAGAGGATGCGGGTGTGGAGGGGGCAGAGCTGAAGAGGGGTTGGTGGGGAGTGGGGCTGGGGAGTGGGTACATGGGGGTCCTTAGACACCCTGTCCGTTTTCATGGAAGTTCAAAATTCTCCATAGTCAAAATATTTTTAATTAAATATCCTTCCCAAAATAATACTAATCATGGCAATGGGAGTAGCTAAAAGTGAAGTAAATGTGATCATTTGTTAATCACTGCTCACGTGCCAGGCTCTGTGCTGAGATTCACTCGTGTCATCTGATTCCATCCTCGTATTACCACTATAAATATTTTGTCCGTGTTGCACCCAGGAAGCAGCAGGTCACAGACAGAGATCTAGAGATTCAAACCCAGACCTGTCAGGGACAAAAGTCCACAGTCTGTACCCGCAAGCCTTGGCCTTGATGCTGTCAGTGATGGAGACATCCTGGCCTGTATTTTGGGAAGGGGCCTTCGAGCCAGCACCTTTCCTCTGGCGGCCTGTACCTTTATCCTTTAAAGAGAGTGATGCTGATTTTCTGAGTCATCCAGGAATCACTTGGAGCTAAAATCTCACGGGCCAGGAGGGCTGTCAAGATGGACAAAACTGCCTTGGATCAAGACAAGCAGCAGTCATGAGCGCCCAGGCCTCCTGGCGCCAGGCTGCCACGGCTCTTCCTCTTTAATAATTCTGAAGTTCCTCCCGTCACAGGTGCCCCTGCTTCCCCCCAGGTTCAGGCCTCAGCATTGCTCACCCAGGTCACTCTCTTCCCTGGTCCACCTACCTCCCACCTGGCCACAGTCTGTTCTGACCTCCCCACAGTCAACAGAGACTCAGTCTAGAACCCAAAAGTGACGTACCCTATCCCTTCCCAAGCCCTGGGAGATGAAGCCCAAATTCCTTAGCATGGCCCTGGGCAATCTACCTGCTCCCTATCCTCTTGCCCCTGACCTTCCAACCTCATTGATCTTACTCGCTCACCTCTTACCACTCCTTGCCATGCATTCTCTTCCCCACCCCAGCCAGACTGGACAATCTGCAGGCAAACAAAAGCCCCACATTCTCGTATCTGGATGGTTTTGCTTGTCCTGTTACTCCATGTAGCTGGGACAACACTTCCCTCCTTAGCTGCTACCTCTCCCAACCTGACAAATGTCTAGTCATCCTCTAAGACTCAGCTCAAGTGTCACCTTCTCCAGGAAGCCTTCCCTGATGCCCCAGGCTGGGGACAGGGGTATGTTCCTACAGCCCACTATGCTTGTCTCCAGCCCTGCACAGCAGCCTGGGTTATACACACCTGCTGCTCTGTCTCCCACTCCAGCCAGGGCACGTCTCCAAGGCAGGGACCCGTCTCTGTGTCCCCAGAGCGTAGCACTAAGCCTATGACACTGTGGCTGCTAAACAGAGCCAGGATGTGCAAGGGTAGCCTGGCCATTTAGTCTTTCTGAGCCTCGGTTTTCTCATCTGCAAAACAGGATTAATGGCACCTACTGCATAAGGATGTTTGTTCACTCAGCAAATATTTATTGAGCTCCTATAATGTGCCAGGTTCTAGGCCCCAGGCCCCAGGTTGACAGCTGAGAGCAAAGCCGGACGAATTATCATGAGCTGACATTCCAGCAGGGGGAGACAGACAAGAAATAAGACAGACAAATACAATGTAGAGCAGTAGTCCCAAATCTTTGGCGCCAGGGACCAGTTTCACGGAAGACAAATTTTTTCATGGACTGGGAAATGGGTGGGTGGGAAGGGATGGTTTCGGAATGATTTGAGCACCTTACATTTATCGTGCACTTTATTTCTATTATTATTACATTGTAATATATAATAAAATCATTATATAACTCACCATAATGTAGAATCAGTGGCAGCCCTGAGCTTGTTTTCCTGCAACTGGATGGTCCCATCTGGGGGTGATGGGAGACAATGATAGATCATCAGGCATTAGATTCTCATAAGGAGCTCACAACCTAGATCCCTCACTGACGCAGTTCACAGTAGGGTCCGTGCTCCTATGGGAATCTAACACCACTGCTGATCTGACAGGAGGAGGGGCTCAGGCAGTAATGCTCGCCCGCCGCTCACCTCCTGCTGTGCAGCCCCATTCCTAACAGGCCACGGACCAGTGTCAGGAACTGGGGACCTCTGATGTATATAGGATGTCACATGGTAGTGATGAAAATGAATCAGGAAAAGAGCACTAGGGATTTAGGGGAGCCCGGAGGCAAAGTGGCACTTTTTTTTTTTTTTTGAGTTTTGTTCTTGTTGCCCAGGTTGGAGTGCAGTGGCACAATCACAGCTCGCCGCAACCTCCGCCTCCCGGGTTCAAGCGATTCTCCTGCCTCAGCCTCCCTAGTAGCTGGGATTACAGGCATGCGCCACCACACCCGCCTAATTTTGTATTTTTAGCAGAGATGGGGTTTCTCCATGTTCGTCAAGCTGGTCTTGAACTCCCGACCTCAGGTGATCAGCCTGCCTCGACCTCCCAAAGTGCTGGGATTACAGGTGTGAGCCACCGTGCCCGGCCCAAAGTAGCACTTTTAAGTGCTTTGGTCAGGAGTGGCTTCCCTGTGAAGGTGCCACTTAACTGGTGTCCTGGAGCAGGTGCAGGAACGGACTGTGTGGGTGTCCTGGAGAAGTCTAGGCAGCAGGAAGGAAGTGCAAAGGCCCAGAGGTGGAGCCTTGCCAGGGACAGGGTGGGAGGTGGAGAAAGGAGGGTGGGGAGGAGAAGCAGGCCGTGGTAACCATGGTGATGAGTCCTGTACTCTGAGTTCAATGGG
The DNA here is from genome assembly GCF_006542625.1 of Nomascus leucogenys. Taxonomy (NCBI): domain Eukaryota; kingdom Metazoa; phylum Chordata; class Mammalia; order Primates; family Hylobatidae; genus Nomascus; species Nomascus leucogenys. Next base: position 18,638,287 of record NC_044404.1, read on the forward strand.
AACTCATTCTGAGCAGCGAGTGACACAATCCGATGGCTGGGCTGGCAGGGAGTAGGCGTGTGAGCACTCAGCCCGGTGCCCGGCACACAGAGGTCACTGCAGAAGCGTAGCTGTGGCTGCTCTTATAGCAGCAAGCAGCGTTCTCGCCCTCATCCTGATTACTAAGGCATGAATAGTAGCTGCTTCTGATGGCCGTTTCCGGAAGCATTCTGCACACGGGAGCTTCTCTTGAAAGAGCCTCGGCCCTCAGAGGCGGCTTCTTTGAAGGACAGCAGTGGTTGTGATGCGTGAACCCTGCTGCGCCTCTTTAGAGCAACACCAAAGTCTCTTTACCTGGTGCAAAGGCTCCGTGAGATGACTGGGGAACCCTGCCTGGGAGCTATTTACAAGCTGGCTAGGGACAAGAGAGTTGAAAGAATGGCCGTATTGAGCAGAAGACTACACCGCCAGGATGAATTCGGGGTAATCCTGAGCCCCAGCGTGTGTAATGCAGGACGGGGGCAGTGGAGCCCAGCGGGGAGGTGCCTACTGGGGCTGAGATCATCGAGGGCGAATGAGGCTTCACCTGTGCCTAGAAGGACTAGGGTGGGGGAGGGACAGCCTGGGCTCGCCAACCCACCTGTGCAGGCAGGCAGTGGAAACTTCTGCCAAGGAGACCACCCCTTGTACCTGACCCTCTGGCCCAGGACAGAGAGCAAGGACCGGGAAGAGCTTCTCCTGGAGAAGGATCAGGAGGAGGAGAAAAAGGAAGACAGGAAGGAAGAGGGAGAGAATGGAGGGACTGCTTTTAGAGCAAAAGGTATCCGGAGGTGTCTGGCAGTCCGATGGAGGAGACAGCCCTTGTGCTGGGGAGCTCCCAATCTGATGGGGGAGGCACAGCACCACCTACTTCTTTGCCCTCTGCCTTCCTTCCTGGATGTATCCCAGAAGACTTATGGGGGCCGGGGCCGGGGCCGGGGCGGGGGGCGGGGCGTGAACCATCCAAAATGAATTATCATCTTTCAGAAATTGAGGCCAAGAAGTGAAGCAAAAGCAGAAGGTAGCGACGGGTTGCTGACTTCTACAGAAGTTTCTCCTAAGGGGATGAGCGGGGTTTGTTTTTAAATTCAAGGAGAACCACAGGAGCAGAAATAAAACGAACCTCAGCTAAACCCAGAGAAAGATTGGCCAGAGTGCCGCAGTGGAGCTTTGTCTTCATACGGTTTGGGTATTTTTTCTAATTATAAAATTAAGATGTGCACTTTCCAGAGTCCAAAAAATATATAACCAAGAAGACGGGGGAAGAGTCCTGTAACATTTGTTTGTTACCTTTCTGTCTCCTTTTTGTTCTATGCATTTTAACGTGGTTGAATCACGCTGCATACCTCCTTTCACTTATTCATTGAAGAGCAATTTAAGTCTCTCTTACATGCCTGGTACTGTTCTGCGGATGGGGGATACTGCAGTGAATAAAACAAGCCCCTTGCCCTCATGGAGCTGAAAGTCTACTGGGGGAGACAGGCAAGACACAAATAATTCCATACATAAAATATGTTCAGCAAATGAGAACTGCCATAAAGAAAATAAAACAGGAAAATGACGGAAAGTCCCTGAAAGGCTTGGGGCAACTTAGTCAAGGTGGTCAGGGAAAGTCTCTTCTGAGAAAAAACTTTTTTTGTGTGCGAGATGGAGTTTCGCTCTTGTCGCCCAGGCTGGAGTGCAATGGTGCAATCTCAGCTTACCACAACCTCCGCCTCCCAGGTTCAAGCAATTCTGCTTCAGCCTCCTGAGTAGCTGAGATTACAGGCACCTGCCACCACACCTGGCTAATTTTGTGTTTTTAGTAGAGACGGGGTTTCTCCATGTTGGTCAGGCTGGTCTTGAACTCCTGACCTGAGCCCAACCATGGAAGAACCAGCTGTGAAAAGATCCAGGGGAGAGGCACTCCGGGTAGAGGGCACCGCGAGGGCAAAATTCCAGGGACTGAGATGTGCTTGGCGTCTTCAAGGAACAGAAAGAATGCCAGTGTAGCTGGAGGCATGTCCGTGTGCTATTATTAAACACTCAGGGCGAACTTTTCAGACATCCAGGGGCTATGAGCCTGGATTGGGTGATCAGGAGTTTTGTTCTTGAGAAGACACGAACATCCCCACAGCCTGCATTTATCTCAGAATTGGAGCGTGAGGAGAGGATTTAGAACCCGTCTGCTCTCCAGCTCCTCTTACTGGAGGAAGGAAGAGAAGGTGGGCATTTCCCACTGAAAAAGCCTTCGTCCCTCACAGGGGGCTCATTTCAAGGGCAACCATTGTTGCAATGCATGAACCCTGCAGCGCCTCTTTAGAATGACACCAAAGTCTCTTTACCTAGTGCAAAGGCTCTGCGAGGTGACTGGGGAGCCCTGCCTAGGAGCTATTTACAGGCTGGCTAGGGACAAGAGAGTTGAAACGACGACCGTATGATCAAGATGAATTCAGGAGAATGATGTTGCTTGAAAGCTGCCAAATGCCAATTCTGCCAGATGCCATTTAGTGCTATGAAAATCTTAATTCATTTCAACCTCATGGCAGTCCCATGAAGGAGATAATGTTATTCTCCCATTTTTCTCATCAGGAAACAGAGGCTCAGAGCTGTGAAATACCTTGTCCCAGGGCCGGGCACAGTGGCTCACGCCTATAATCCCAGCACTTTGGGAGGCCAAGGTGGGCAAGTCACTTGAGGTCAGGAGTTCGAGACCAGCCTGGCCAACATGGCAAAATGCCATCTTTACTAAAAATACAAGAATTAGCCGGGCATGGTGGCAAGCACCTTCAATCCCAGCTACTCGGGAGGCTAAAGCAGGAGCATTGCTTGAACCCGGGAGGCGGAGGTTGCACTGAGCCAAGATCGTGCCATGTGGATGGTTGCACTCCAGCCTGGGCAACAAGGTAAGACTCCATCTCAAAAAAAAAAAAAAGAAAAAAAAGGAGAAGAAGCGAGAACAAAGACAGCAGATGTGCCTCAGTGTACTGCCTGTTTGGAGGCTCTGATCCTACATCAGAGCCTGGGAGGATAAAATTAACTTCTATTGGCCAAGACCAAGTGGTGTTGGCTCAGCACAACCTCACAAAACCTCACCTCCGAACCTGTAGCGGTAAGGCCGACAGGGGGCCCTGCTTGGAGAGGAAGCATGCAGATGCCCTGGATGAGAAAAGTCAGGCACTGCACCCAACCACACCACCAGCCCAGCAACCCTACCTCGCCTCCATGCAGAGCAGGAAACAGTGAAACACCACAGGGAAAAGAATGAGACAGACCTGGAGTTTAGTAAACAAACACATGGAACAGATGGATAGGTGGATGGACGAATGCGTGGATTCCAAGTAGAGAGCTCGGCATGATGACAGATGTGATAGCTATCAGAGATCTAGCAGAAAGAGGGGAGTAAATTATATGTTATATATGTATGACTATGCTTATATGTCAGATAGATTGACAGATTTTTGAGATACACAGATTATGTGTTTCAGGTAGACGAAAAAATTCAAGGGTGGACTGGAGCCCCCATTCACATCAGCCGGTGAGTCGATCCCGTGCATCTCTTCCCGACTCTGTTCTGTAACATCACATGGGTTGCCTGAAATCAGCCTTGGTGGGAATATTTATGCCAGAGAAACGGGCAGACGCTACAATCAGAGCTATATTTTTTCCAAGGGCTGATTTAGCAGCACATGCTGATTAGATATGCTGTAACAGGTTGGTAATTGGATATAGCTCAGATAGATTGTATATACAATGCACATATATGAGACAGATTATATATGCAAGGTACATAAGTTATATTTCTTTAATAAATTGACAAACATAAATATATATATACCTAAATATAATTTACATTTGACTGAACCTTATGAAATTGCAGTTCTTCTACTGTTTTTAGTCTACCAAAAAAGGCACTTTCATAGGATTATACCCAGTAGACAAGTTATAAATGTGTGTGTCCCTGCGTGTATAATCTTTAGAAAGCACCTGAGACTGAGAGTCAGAGAGGAGACAGGGACACCTGGGCTCCAGGAACTACTCCACCACTTACTAGCTGTGTGGTCCCAAGTAAATGGCTAGCCTTCTCTGAACCTTGGTTTCCTTGCTGGGAATGTGAGGGCATTGACAGCCTCACCTCCAGGGTTGCTGAGGGGGCCACAGGAGGGCACAGCCCAGCACAGAGCCCCCAGCACGGCTTCCTGGGAGCCTCTCAGGCCTGCACTAGCCCCCACAGCACATTCCCACTGCAGGCCGGCCCTGGGCATCTGTGTGACCTCACTGGATCTCCAGAGGTCTCTGCCTGCAGAAATGCACTCTCCCTAGGGGAAACCGCTACTTTCCTGGTCCGCACCCCTCCCCATGTCCCCCAGTCAGAGTGAGGATGCGCCAGCTGACAGATTCCCAGCCCTGGTGCCATGCTGGGTCTGGCTGGGGGAGTGACACCCCTCGGCCATCAATCAACAGAGCCATGACCAGCACCGGTCTCTAGGAGAATCCATCATCATTTTCCTGTTCACCCAGCCCCTCCAGTCCATCCAGCAAACTCCCTAAGGGGAGGGGCCAAAGGGAGCCTTTCCAGCAGGATGGAGGCAAAGCCGGGCGCTGGCTGGGGCTCTGGTTCTAAGAGTGCTGGGTGTCCATGGGCAGGGCCACTTCCTTTCTGGGGCTCAGTTTCTCTTCTGTATGTTTAGCCTAAAAACATTTTTTTTAGACAGGTTCTCACTCTATTGCCCCAGCTGGAGTGCAGTGGCACAATCAGGGCTCACTGCAGCCTCAAGCTCCCCGGGTTCAAACAATCATCTCGCCTCAGCCTCCCGAGTAGCTAGGATTACAGGCATGTACCACCCCACCTGGCTAAGATTTTTTGAGTTTTAATGAAGACAAGGTCTCACTATGTTGCCCAGGCTGCTCTCAAACTCCTCAGCTCAAGCAATCCTCCTGTCTTGGTCTTCCAAAGTGCTGGGATTATAGGGATATAAGCCACCATGCCTGGTCCTAAAAATAGTTTTAAATCAACTGAATAAAAACAAAAAAAAAACCCTTCCAGCTGAAGAAAGCTGCTTGTAGGTGGATCCAGCTCTGGAGAGAAGAGATTACAACCCTGCCCTTCACAGAAATCAGCTCTTGGGAATCTTACCTTAGTAACTGGTGTTAAGGAACAAATACAGGTTCAAACTCTAGCTCTGTGACCTACTCGCTGTGTGACTTTAGGCAAGTTATTCAACATCTCTGAACCTCAGTCTCTTCATCAGTAAAATGAGGATACTAACACCTGCCTCACATGGTTCTCATGTGGATTAAAAGACATAACCATTAAAAATGATGACATCAGGCCAGGCGTGGTGGCTCACACCTGTAATTCCAGCACTTTGGAAGGCTGAGGCAGGCAGATCACTTGAGCTCAGGAGTTTGAGACCAGCCTGACCAACATGGTAAAACCATGTTGCTGTCTGGGATGCTGCTAAATTTACTAAAAATACAAAAATTAGCTGGACGTGGTGACATGCACCTGTACACCTGTAGTGCTGGCTACTCAGGAGGCTGAGGCAGGAGACTCGCTTGAACCCAGGAGGTGGAGGTTGCAATGAGTTGAGATTGTGCAACTACACCCCAACCTGGAAGACAGAGAGACTCTGTCTCAAAAAAAAGCAAAAACAAAAACCAAAAAAACAAAAATTCTGCCATTTTTAGAGCACTGGCTACATGCCAGCTTCTGTGCCATGAACTTTGTGTACCAGCTCATTTCTTACTACAAGGATACCGTGAAGCAGGTCCTATTATTCTCCCCATTTTACAGAGGAGAAAACTGAGGCTCAGGAAGATGAAGTGACTTGCCCAAGGCACACAGCTGGCAAATGGCAAATCGAGATTTGAACCCAGGTAATCTGGCTCACCCAGAGTGGGTGCATGTTCTCACCCACTACACCACAGCAATAACACTTGTAGACCTCTGATGCATAGGAGGGGCTCTATCCAAGTCAGTTACTGGGGTAACCATTGTTAAATTTTCATCCTTTATTCACTGGGCTAACAGGACCTTCCGGACTGAGACATTTCCTCCAGGACTCAGCCTCGGGGCTTTTGGACCAAGGCTGTGAAAGGGAAGGAGCCTATCCTAGTCTTTTGAAAGCCTTGATTGGAAATGGTTTTGCTGCTGCTGCCCTCTATCAACAGGCTTGCCCTGAGGCTAGTGCAGCTTAGCATCCCTTCACTGTGTTGGGGACATTTGGGGCTGTGCAGAGATTTGGGGCAGGGTGCCAAGGGGAGGCAGAAACAGGGTGTGCAGAGCCTCAGCTTGGCCTCCTGAGCATCCACCAGAGAGGAGAGCAAGGGCGGGGGGCTCTCGAGCCCATTTCACCTCAGACCCTATAGGAAACTAGTTTGCAGATGCAGGGAGAAATCAAAAGCATGAGGCTGGGTGCAGTGGCTCACACCTGTAATCCCAGCACTTTGGGAGGCCAAGGCAGGCAGATCACTTCAGGTCAGGAGTTCAAAACCAGCCTGGCCAACATGGTAAAACCGCATCTCTACTAAAAATATGAAAATTAGCCAGGCATGATGGTGCGTGCCTGTAATCCCAGCTACTCGGGAGGCAGAGGCAGGAGAATCACTTGAACCTGGGAGGCAGAGGTTGCGGTGAGCCAAGATAGTGCCACTGCACTCTAGTCTGGGCGACAGAACAAGACTCCATCTCAAAAAAAAAAAAAAGTATGAGCTTCGGGCATGAGAGAGCCTGGGAATCAAATTCAGTCTGTCCACTGGCCAAGAAGCCAGCTGTGTGACCTCAGACAGGAGAACTCACCTCTCGGAGCCTAACTTCATCATCAGTAAAATGGGGATGTTAATGGCAACCTTGCAAAGCTGCAACGCACAACAATGCCTGGCTCATAGCAGATGCTCAATAAATGGTAGCTGTCACCATTGATTATTTTAGTTTGGCAAACCACTGATTCTGAGCCAATTACAGTCAGCCCACTTGAAACCCAGCAGCTGCTGGCCAAAGTCTGTCTGTCTGGTTTCAATATACCCAGGGGCTTGGGTTTAACCAATGGCTTTTGGGGGAGTTGGTTGAGTTTTGCTGCTGGTTATTTGCAAAGTATCTGGCTGCTCAAACCCAGCCCAGCTGGCCAGTTCCTCAAAGAACCATCTCTGGACTGAACCGTGCAGGCTGTGTCGGGAGAGCTGGCTGTTTCTTGCACATCTGCAGAGCAGCCAGCTGTAGAATGGAATTTAAGCCCTTCCTTTTCAAACACAAGAGTCTGGCTTGAAAATAAAGCCTGGCTTAGCCCCAGAGGCAACCAGTGTGGCACTCAACCTGTATTTACAGGGGAAGGGGAGGTGCTAACAGCTTGGGACTCTGCTCCAAGCCTGTGTCTTTTAAAAAGCCACCGAGCAGCTGCCTGGCTGTAGAACATCCCATTTGGGGTGATCTGCCTGGAACGCTGCTAAATTCCAAACCAATATTGAAATCAGCCTTCATAGGTAGGCAGGGCATCCTGGGCTCATGGAAAACAGCCAGGGAAGGGCCAGTTATTTTGTTCTAAGCAGACCCCAACCCCACTGGATGAGCCCCATTTTCCAGTGACCAGCTGAATGTAAGGATACTGCAACACAATTTGGAGAGGAGTTGAAGAAGGGAGCCAGTGTGCTGGGACTCTGGCAGAGGGGGTAGGAGGGACACTGATGTGGCTGAGAGAGGGAAGAAGCAGGAGGCTTGGGAAGCAGTGCGAGTTTTCTTTCCACCTCTGCTGTGTGATCTTGGTTACTCTGCTTGCCCTCTCTGGGCCTCTTCTGCCTAAATGAAATATGACCATGAGCTGTATGAGCACCATGGCTGGGCGTTGTTCAATGCTGTCTCTAAAGCACCTGGCTCAATGTTTAGCACATAGTAGGCCCCCTATAAATAATTACTAAGTGAAAATGCCTCTCCCTCCAGCCCTTCTCCATGTAATTTTCCCAAAGGCAAGCCTTTGATTAGAGAAGCATTCTGTGTCAGTACAGACTGTTCTCAGTGCAAGAAACAGTGTCAGTATGCATCTAATTTTTAAAAGCATTGATCTCCAGCCCATTCTGATCCTAACGAGGCAGAGAAGAGAAGAGAAGCCTTCATTCTCGCATTCCTCTCTGGAATTACTCTCCTGCCCCTGCCACCGCAGGCCGACAGCTACTGAAGGCAGACAGTACCTTGGGCCCCAAGGCCAGGACTGCAAACCCAAATGCCTACAGGACTCATGAGGTATTGGGAGAGCGTGGGGCCCAGTGAGGTCTGGGGCAAACTGGATTGTATCCACCCCATCCACAGGGGCACCTCCTATCAGATCCTGCCCATCATTACTGCAGGAAATGCAAGCCCGATACAGCCAGCCCTTATAATATTTCTAAGATATATAGATTTGTATGTTAAATCACTTAATTTTAAGAGTTGACAACTAATTCAACATTGAAAAAGAAGAATTACTGGGTGAGGCAAACACATTTTGCAGGCATGATTCAGCCCAGCCTCTGAAGTCTACTGGGTAGTGGATAGGAACCTATTCGAAGAGGGAAGACTTAGCTCTTGCCCTAAGGCACGTGTCAATCTGATGATGGGGACCCAGCTCCGCCCTTGGGAATCCTTCAGTTGAGATGAGAGAGGCAAAAAGAGACAAGAATTCCAGATACTTCCAGATTGACCCACAAAAATGTGCAGATGAATATCACACAGACTAAGGCCGCAGCCACTGGGACACACAGGGTAGAGGACCAGCCTGGACCAGCTTGGGGTGAATCGGGGAGATGCCTCTGACACTTTCCTAAAGGGTCTTGAAGAAAAGAAAGGACGTGGATGGTGAAGGTGGGTGGCCCAGGTGAGGTGAACAGGGGAAAGCCAGACAGAGCAAGGTGCTAGGTGGGTAGCAGGTGCACCTGGCCGCTGAATGGAGCGGCGCAGTCTTAGAACGTCTGGACCAGAAGGGTTGCTGGCATGGCCTGGTCTCATGGTCCCAATACAAGATGGGAAAACAGAGGTTCAAGGAGGGGAGAAACTTGCCCAAGACCAGGCAGGGCACTGAGAACATGGACAGGATGGAAATGAAGTCACAGGAGATGAGGCTGGGTGGGAAGGGGCCAGGGAGCCCACCTGAGGGATTGCAGTTTACCACATGGCAGTTTACACGGGGGAAAAGCTTCTGGCTGATGACCCCGCCTGCCCCGCTTCCTGGTCTGTGAACAGGAGCCAGGTGGAAGGCACCATCTCCAGCCCACGGCTGCCCTTTGAATTAACCTTTAGACTACACAGATGAATGGCTCCATCTATCTTTCACCCAACAGGCTCCAGAGGTCTGGCAGGGGGAGTGAGTGTGGCCCAGAAAGGGCAGAGGTCCCGGTAAGAACAGGAAGGACATCCCGGAGACAGGAGGCCTTGCCTGCCAGGACTTAGGGGCCCATAAGGGGTGGAGGGAAAGCTGCATTGAGTGATTTCAGAGGTGGGCCAGGGGCTTCATGGGCATGGCATCCCTGACTCCTCTCATCAACCATGCAAGGCCAGGACTGTCATGACCCGTCCCACAGATGAGGAAGCAGAGACTTGCCCATGGTCACCCAGCCAGAAACAGCAGCTCTCGGCTTAGGATCTTTCGAACACACCAGCCAGGTGATGCCACACCCCGGTGTGGAGCCACTCCATGACCCTTGCCTCTTTCTCCTGCTCCTGACCCTCCACCCTTTCCTCACACAGGGTCTTTGCACTTGGCGTTCACTCCTTTTGGAGCACTCTCCCAGCATCCTTCATACAGCTGGAGACATTCAAGAATCTGCAATGGTCAGGGGAAGCAGAGACAGAACTCAATCCCAAGGGGACACTGGGGGCTGGGTCTCGAGGGCCTCCCTGTGCCAGGCCAAGCATCTTGGACAATTGGGAGCTGGCAGAGGACTTTTACCCTCTGTGCTAATTCAGATACTCTTCATTACAGCCTTTAAAATGTCCTAAATTGAGGTATAAAATGCATCAAGCGTACTGAACTTAAGTGACCAGCTCAACTGCTGACATATCCACATCTGTGTCCTTTCCACCCATATCAATGCAGAGATAATGTCCCACACCCCAGAAGATCTCTTTGTGTTCCTTTCTAGTCAAAGCTACCTTCCTCTAAAGGTAACGCAATTCTGACTCCTCTTGCCATCCATTAGGGATGACTCTTGTTGACTTTCATCTGCATGAAACCACAGAGCATGTGGCCTCTGGCAGATGGCATTTTCCACAGCTGGCTTCAAACAGTAGCTCCCATTCCCCATACCCTTTTGCAATGTGGTGTTGATAGTCCTCCCATAGAGAACTGAGTTCTGTGTCCCCTCCCCTTTAATCTGTGTGGACATTTATCCCCTCATCTAATAGAGCATAGTGGGTGGAATGCTATGTGAGTTGAACAGGTGATAAAAAATGCCACATACTTCACCGTGCTCTCAGGGGACAGTTGCTCTTGGATCTGGCCACCATACTATAAGGAAGCTCAAGCAGCCTGTGGAGGGGCTGACATAAGAGAAATCCATTGCCCTGGCTGAGCCCCCAGCCCACAGCCAGAAACAGCCTGATAGCCATGGGAGTGATCCATCTTGGACATGGGTTCTGCAGCCCCAGTTGAGCTATCCACCAATGCCAATTGAGCAGAAACAGGCCACCCCACAACATCCTGCCTAAATTGCCTCTTTTGAGTGAAATAAATTATCATTTTGTTTTATGCCATTAACTCTGAGATGGTTCATAAAAAAGATTTTAAGCAGGAGAGTGATTTTGAGTAAGAGTTTTGCCCTTGTATATAATAAAAGACACAACATAAATTGGCTTGAGGGAAAAGAAAGGACTGAAGAAGGAAGGAGGGAAAGAAGGAAGAAAGAAGGATGGAGGGAGGAAGCAAGGAAGGAAGAAAGAAAAGGAAGAAGGAGGGAAAGAAGGAGGGAGGGAAGGAAGGGAGGGAAGGAGGGAGGGAAGGGAGGAAGGGAGGGAACAGAGAGGGAGGGATGGAGAGAGGAGGGGATATATTTGTTCTCATAACTAAAAAGTTCAAAGAGGGTTTGTATTGGTTTCCTAGAACTGCTATAACAAACAACTATGGACTGGGGGCATAAAGAACAGATAGTTATTGTCTCACAGTTCTGGAGGTTAGCAGTCCAAGGTCAAGGTGTCAACAGGGTTGGTTCCCTCTGTGGGCTGTGAGGGAGGGATCTGTTCCAGGCCTCTGTCCTTAGCTTTTAGTCAGCCATCATCTGTCTTCACATCATCTTCTCCCTATGCATGTCTGTGCGTCCGAATGTCCCCTTTTTATAAGGATACATGTCATATTGAATTAAGGGCCCACCCATTCCAATATGACCTCATCTTAACTAATTACATCTGCAAATGGCCTTATATCTAAATAAAGTCACATTCTGAGATTCTGGGGGTTAGGACTTCAACATAGGAAGTTGGAGGGGGTAGGACACAATTTATCTCCTAACAAGGCTAATCCAGTCATGGCTAGGTCCAGCCATCGTCAATGTCACCAGCACCTCTACACCTCCCGAGCTTTGCTTTCCTGTTTGCGCTCATTCTCAGGCTCCATGTGGTGACAAGATGTTCCAGGCCTGCATCCTCCCAGGCTCATGTGCCTGGGAGAAAAGCGCTGCCTCTCTCAACAGCAGTTTTGAACACACGGCTCTGGCCAGCTTGGGGCCAGCACCTGCCAGTGACAGGGACAGGGCAGGAGAGTGGGGATGGCTCCATGCCAAGCTCTGCAAGCCTGCCACACTTTTGCAGGGACGGATCCACCATCCCCGGGTCACTTGTGTCACGTTCCCATTCCAAGAACAGCATGCTCAACACCCAGCCCTGAGATTAAGAGGAAAAATAATATTTAAAGGCACTTATTAAAGATACTCAGAAGGCCCTTCGAATGTCAAACAGCTGTGAGCAAACCCTAATTTGATGATCTACGTGTTAATGAATCCCAGACATGCAGATTAAATTCTCTTTAAATTGCACGTGGTTTTAAAATGCATTTCTCTCCGGCATGTCTGGTTCAGAACAAGGTTAGCGAAACACCTGTGAGGCAGGTCCGCCGATCTGGGGATGGAGCAGGAGCTGGCAATGTCCCTGGCTCGGGCCTCGGGGAGCCTGTGAGCTATATAAAGAAAAAGACTCACTGAGAACTGCATCAACAGCAATGTGGACTGGAGCATGCGGTTGAGGGCAGCTTGCCGCGTGCGGGTCTTTCACTTAGCAAATATTTACAGAGCTTCTACTAGGTGCAGGCCCTCTCCTGGGCATTGGGGATGCAGCAGTGAAGACAGAAGCCGCAGCCTTGCCCTTACCTCCAGGTGAAGGGGACAGAAAATAATGAGAGAGGTAGATTGCTAATCAAGGGAATTCAGAGTAGAATAAGTGCTATTAAGAAAAGAAACAACGAGATGATGAGGAGCAGGTTGGCAGCAGGAAGACTGGGGAAAGGAGGTGGTTCGAGAAAAGGGGTGAACCATCATGAGGCTGGGGGATGGCACTGGCAAGAGCCCCGGCGCCAACCAGGCCTGGCCTGGTCAAGGTGCCAAAGCTGGCCTAGAGGGAGTGGGGAGGTGGCATATGGCAGACACAGGGCAAGCCGAGGACTCCACGGCAGGTGACAATGTGTCTTCTGAACAGCAATGCAGATACACCTGAAAACACAGTACATGGAGACCAAGGTGAGAAACAGAACAGGAGCCTTAACTCAGCCACGGCTGGGACATTAAACATACATGTTGGCTGGGCGCAGTGGCTCATGCCTGCAATCCCAGCACTTTGAGAGGCTGAGGTAGGTGAATTGCTTGAGCTCAGGAGTTCGAGACCAACCTGGGCAACATGACAAACCCCCATCTCTACCAAAAAATACAAAACTTAGCTGGGCACGGTGGCACATGCCTGTAGTCCCAGATACTTTGGAGGCTGAGGTGGGAGGATCGCTTGAGCCTGGGAGGTCAAGGCTGCAGTGAGCTGTGATCGTGCCACTGCACTCCAATTGAGAAGGTGAGACCTTGTCTCAAAAAAATAAAATAAAAATACACGTAATATACCAGAATGAGGCATGGCCAGGTTACTGGGTGCTGGTTACAAGCTGGGGGCTGAGTCCACTCTGGAAAAAGTCCTCAAGCTGTATTTGGGGGACCTGTACACCTTTCTGTTGGTATGTTATTCTTCAATAAAATGTGTACCAAAACAATTACACAATGTAATGTTTGAGATGCTGGATATGCTAATTACCCTGATCTGATCACTGTGCCTTACAGGTATTGAAACATCACTTTGGACCCCATGAATATGGACCATTATTTTATGTCAACCATTAAAACATAAAATTAAAAAGACAAAAACTAAAAGAAAAAAGACCAAAAAAAAAGTATGAACATGAGAAATAGCAGCGCGCCTTTGGCAAGAACGTGGACCCACAAAAGGATAAATCTTAAAGACATTCAAATGGTTGTCTAGGAGGGAGGGGAATCAGGGATGAGGAGGCGCAAATTTTCTAAAACTTCCTGGAGCCCCCAGACCCCGTAGCAAGTGACTTTGTGTGTAACTCACTCACTGCTTTTGCATTCTCAACAACCCCGTGATCCATTCAAATGAAGAGATAGGCACTGATTGGACCCCTGTTTAACAGATGCAGGGGCCATGGTGGCGCATGACTGCAGTCCCAGCTATTCAGGAGACCAAGAGGGAGGATCCCTTGAGTCCAGGAGTTTGAGACCAATCTGAGCAACATAGCGAGACACCCCCTACAACACTGTCCCCATGTCATAAATAAATAAATAGCTGATGAATTCTTTGTGCCACTGATAATGAATGAACGGGTGAGTGAATGCCGGCGAGAGGCCCCGGGTGCCTGGGAGTGGCTGTGAGGCACAGGTGGGGAGGAGCTCACAGAGGCTTAAAGGCCAGTGCCATGTGCTCTCTCATCCCTCCCCTTAAGGCCCCCTAGACACCCCCAGCCCACCTCTGGTCATGGTGGGAGCTGGCCCTCGTATCACTTCCACAACCTGCACCTGCTAGGGTGGCAACACGACGGATGAGGGCTTCCGCGACCCCAGCCGCTGGCATGAGGAAGGGAGGGAGAGGAAAACACCCCCGCCATCCCGTCCTCTATTTTTATTTCTCTCTGAACCTTGAAAGACAAGGGTTCCGGCAAACCTCTCCCGCTGGCTGATTCCAGGCTCTAGCCTGGAAGTATCTTGCGTCGCCCATCAACATCCTTGAGTCAAGTCCTGCCCTGCTGCTCAGACTGACCACCCCTACTTCTGGCCCAGGTCTGGAGAGCAGATATCTCAAGACCTCAGAGACAGGGACTGAGCTGTTCATCTTGCCTCGATGCCGCTGGCAGGGCAGAGTGGACAGGGGTCAGCTCCTTGTGGGTTGCCAGGTCCGTGAGCCCAGCCACCTGCTGCTCACCTGCTCTGGGGACAGAGGAATCAGAAGCGTGTGTGGCTGAGGTCAGACTTGCTCACTCATTCATCGCGCCCTGCTTCTTTCCTTCCTGTACACCCTGTAAGCTGTGGTTCTCTTACGTAGAAATTAGTCAACTTGCTTTTCGTCTTCCCACTGCAGGTAAGCTCCATGAGGGCAGGGCCCAGGGCCTGCCCTGTCACAGTGGGTCCCCAGGTCACTCATCCCCACCTACCTCGTGGCAGAAACTCAGTCAATATTTGCTGAACAAGAGAGGCCTCTGTGAAGGAGGCCGGGGTTATTCTCATTTATAGGTGAGGGGACCAAAGCTCAAGGGAAGAGCATTCGAACCCAGGACCTGGTGCAAGCTTCGTATTATTCTCCGTGCAGGCTGCCTCTTGGGAACCCTGCTTTAGAAGGAACAGTGCAGTCTAAACTGGTGCATGCAAATGAAATGCAAATGACAATGCAAATATCACTGGCTGGCTTACACAATGTCCTGGCCTCTGGGAGGATTCTCTGAGTGACACTGTCGGAAGCTCTGCTGCAAACTGGTCCCTCCAGGTGGCGGCTGGAGTGGGAATAGGAGAACACCCAGAAGAGTCAGGGGGAGCAGTAACAACACTGGTCCTGACCCCAGCCACTCCATCATCTAAGGTCTTTGGAGGGGCGCTCACCATCCTGTGGACTCAGGCCCTACCCTCTCCATTCTGCAGAGAAACCAAGGCACACAGCTGAGGACTGGAATGGAATGGAGCTGAAACAAGGACCCCACCATGATGAGGAGGATCGGAGTTCTCAACCCCTGTACCCGGCTTTATGCACATAATCTCATTCAGTCCTGACACACCCTATGCCAGAGGGATCTGCATGCTTCATTTTGCAGATGAGGAAACTGAGGCTCAGCAAGGTCAGCTAACTCGCCTAAGGCTACAGAGCTGGCAAGTGTGGCTGGCATCAATGCCCATTTAAACCTCTGCACAGTTCTGCCTCGCTCAGCCCTGTATTTCCTCGTCCTCCTCGCCCACACACACCCGTATTGTTCCAAGGATTGCCTCTCTGCTCCCGCTGTGCTCCAAGACCCCCCCCATCCCATCCTTCCAGCCTAGAGGAAGCCCTCCTCTTCCAGGGAGCCCTCCCTCATGTCTTCCTCTCTGGGAAGTTCTGCAGCAGGGAGAGGCTGTGCCCATATATGGGTGGTTTCACTTCCTCTGTATTTCTTGCATGAGCCACTGGGCATGGTGGCTCATGTCTGTCACATCTCCCTATCTCTTCAGTCCCCACCCTAGTCAAGCCACCCTCATCTCTCCCCTGGAAGACCCCCACCACGTCTCCTCATTCCATCTCAGCTGCACGGGCCTCGTTCCTCTGTTTCCAACACACCAAGCTATTGCTGCCTCAGGATGTTTGCACCAACCATTCCCTCTACCTGAAGCCCAAAGCCTCTGGCCTTTGTTCAGCAGTGTCATAATTTGAGGTCTCAGCTCATAGTGCACCCCTAAGAGTAGCCGCCGCCCCAGTGGCTCCTTACCTCTTCCCTCTGTTCATGTCTCCTGCAATCCACGATGATCTGTTTGTTTCTTTGTCTCCCTCCCTTAAGGTGTGAGCCTCAAGGGCAGGGACCTTGTGTCTTTAGTTTGCTGCATATTCCCCCCACAGAGGAGGCACTCAATAAATATTTGTTGAATAAATGAATAAATCAACTAGTCAATTGAACAATCAATCATGAAGGAGGGTTTTAATGTTTTGAAGAGGCTCTGGGTCCAGAGCCACCATGAACAGCCAGTGCCAAAATCCCAGAGAGGTGACAGGGCCACTCTGGTCTCACTCAGTCAATCATATGGTCAGTCAACAAACTCTTACTGGGCTTGATCATCCAGCTGGCACGAAGATGCAGCAAGAAATACGATGGGTGCCCACCCTGCCCCCTGAGCTCAGTGTCCAATAGAGATGCTGAATGGCAGCTGACAAAACCACTACTTCAACCCAGGCCCCACTTGGGCCAGGCCTCTCCACCACCTCTGCCCTGAGTCCAGCCTTGGCAAGACTCTGAGACCCGGGTCTAGGGAAGCCATTCATTGACTCAACTTCTGCTCACTGAGAAGCAGTAAAGTGATTACCAGTGTGGACCTGGGTTCCAATCCTGTCTCTGCCACCTACTGAGAGCATGACTCTCTGCAACGTATCTAGGCCTCTGGGCCTCAGTTTACCCATCTGCAAATGGGGACAGTAAAGGTATCTCCCCCATGGAGTTTCTCCAAGGAGAAGGGGTCAAGAAGGACCCACCGTGGTGCTGGGCACATACATGAATGCTAGTCACCATTACTAAGCTGCCCAAAAGGAGCCAAACTGGGGCCCAGGGGTACAGAGTGGATTCAGACACTACTGCAGAACACTCCCAGACCACAAGGCCATGCGACAAGTGTAACAGGACAGAGTCATGGGGAGCCTCAGAGAGCCGCAGGACCTGGAACCCACGCTGGCGGCCAGAACAAGTTCCCAAACCTATTAAGCTGGATCAAGTCTCCCTGCCCACAATCCTATCTTGTTTTTGTTACTTAAAAAAAAAAAAAAAAAAAAATTCTGGCCATGTGCAATGGTGCAGACCTGTAATCTCAGTGCTTTGGAGGGCAGAGGCAGGAGGATCGCTTGAGGCCAAGAGTTGGGGACCAGCCTGGGCAACACAGTGAGACCCTGTCTCTACTAAAAATTCTAAAAATTAGCTGAGCATGGTGGCATATGCCTATAGTCCCAGCTACTCAGGAGGCTAAGGTGTGAGGATCACCTGAGTCCAGGAATTGGAGGCTGCAGTGAGCCATGATTGTGCCACTGCACTCCAGCCTGGGCAACAGAGCAAGATCCGTCTCTTAAAAAAGAAAAAATTGAAAGCTGGAAGCCAGGATGAGGTGTCGTTGGCTCAGCCCCTCCCTGCCCATGTCCCCTCATCGGCTCTGAGGCCTCTCCAGGTGGGCAGCAGCTGAGGCCTGGGATCTCCTCTAGGAGCTGGAGGGGTCTCCTGGGTAGAGGGAAGGAGAGAAGAGAGAAGCCTCTGCTTAAATCCAGGACCTCTCGTCCTACCAGGGGAGCACACGGGTTTTCGCAGCCCAGCTGGCTCAGGAGGGGCTCTGTCCTCCAGAGCAGAGCTACCCAGGCCCAGCAGGGGCTGTCAAGGGGGAACCTCATTTTAAGCCACAGAGCCCTTTCTGCTCATGAAAAGGAGGCTGCAGGTCCCACAGACAGAACGGAGGACTAGAAGTCGGGAGGCACCAGGCAGCCTTGCCTCCCCAGAAACTAACCAATCCACCAGCTCCCTGTGCAAATGGGGAAACTGAGCCCCAGAAGGCACTGGAGGGTGATTACCCAAGGTCACACAGAGACAAGACTGGCACTCAAGTCCCCTCACCCCCACGGACTCACTGCATAAGAGGGTAAAAATAGCACCAAGCTCTGGATGAAGGGGTTGGGAGTGAGTGACATCTGGCCAACCCGACCCCCAGCTCCGTCTCGCCTAGGGCAGCCCCCAGCCCAGCCAGGCACCCAGCTCCTTAGGACGGCTTCGCCCAGGCCTTGACTCTGCTGCCCCCCAGTGGCCACCTGTGTTGTTCTTCCAGCACCAGGTCCCTGACTGAGCTGACAGCTGGTCCAGGGGCTGAGCCCTGGAGGATGACAAAAATATGCAGGAATGAGGGAGTGGGAAGCCGAGGTGAGAGGCCACAGAAACAGGCTTGGCCTCCTCCCCTAACTCCTCCCCACAAACACAAACCTGAAAGAGACGCTGGGGAGAAAGTGGAAGCCAGTCAGTGTGGGGTCAGGAGAACACCTCTGGGGGTCTTTGGACTCAGACTGAGACTCCAGTCCCGGCTATGGTGGACGGTAAAAGGCAAGAAATTATCCTCGGCTGTCCTCCCACACCAAGGTGCCGTCTATTTCCCTCCCCCGAATCTGGCCTACCCTTGGTTTTGTTTGACGAGTAGAATGCCCCAGGAGTGGCTCTGTGTGATTCTAAGGCTGGGCCTTAGGAGACCTGCTACAAGCCCGGGTGTGGTGGCTCACGCCTGTAATCCCAGCACTTTGGGAAGCCAAGACAGGTGGATCTCTTGAGCCCAGGAGTTTGAGACCCTCCTGGGCAACATAGTGAGATTCTATCTCTATAAAAAAAATTTAAAAAAAATAGCTGGGTATGGTGGTGCACACCTGTAGTCCCAGCTACTCAGGAGGCTGAGGTGGGAGGATCACTTGAGCCCAGGAAGTTGAGGCTGCAAGTGAGCTGTGAATGCCCTGCTGTACTCCAGCCTGGGTGACACAGCAAGACCCTTTCTCAAAAAAAAGAAAAGATCCGCAAAATAAGCACACAGTAAAAAAACAGGTCATTTTCACCAGGTCATCACTGTCACCACCACTGCCATCATCAACAACACTCTCATGGCCACCATCACCACCACAATCATCATCGCCGTCATCACCAACATTATGCTTTGTGACCACAGAAAACTAGCTGAGCCTCTCTGGGCCCAGGAAAGTGGTGCCTTCCAAAGTGGGCAGGACCGTCAGCAGTGGAGATGAAATGCAGAAAGCTCTTTTTGCTCTCTCTTCAGCCCTCCCCCACAAGGACCAGCACAGATGAGTGAGTTTCCACCCCATCTTCACTTCTGGGCAAAACTCCCTGAACATGTGGAAGACAGAGTCAGCTTTTTAGCATCTGGGGCTTCCTTCCCCACATTTGAGCTCACCAGAGCCCACTGGCCTCAGAAAGGTGTTCCTGATCCATTGCCCCCACTTGTCTTCCTGAGAAGGCCTGGACAAGGACAAAGACACATTTGAACAGCCCACATTCTCCAATTATTGGTCTTTCACAAATATCTCCTGAACCCCCACCCCCTGGGGCCATACACTGTGCTGTTTCCGACACCTACACAAACAAGATGAGAACAAGCTTTGGAATCAGACAGACCTAGACCCAGGCAGACCCTTTAATTCCTAGGCACATAAAGGTGGACAAGTCATTTAGCTTTTCTGTGCTCCAAATAACAGATAGACGACTGAGCACAGGAAGCCCTTCCAAAGCTCCTCCCAGATCTTCTCTGCACGCTCATCCCAGGGTACCAGTATCCCAGGCAGAGTCTGGTGTGGACTGAACAGCGGGGCTGCTGTCAGGCCTTCATGGACGCAGGTGTCCTGCCCTCCAGCTCCATGGCGTGGGCTGAGCTTGATGTTCTCACCCACGGAAGGGACTCCCCATTCTCTGGACCTTGCTTTTCACTCTGTTCCCAGCTCTGAACCACTTCCAGCCTCTGGAGAAGGGATGAGCTGTCAGTCAACAGCCACTGGGATATGGACCTGGCTAGGGCCCCTGCCGTGGCCTGGCTTTTATCACTGATGCCTTTGCCAGATGGTCACCTGCACAGGCCATTTGAAATACACAGGAACCTGTCATCACGGACAACTTGAGGTCAGGAGGTTGAGACCAGCCTGGCCAACATGGTGAAACCCCATCTCTACTAAAAATACAAAAATTAGTAGGGCGTGGTGGCGCATGGCTGTAATCCCAGCTACTCAGGAGGTGCGAGAATCACTTGAGCCTGGGAGGCAGAGGCTGTAGTGAGCTGAGATCATGCTACTGCAGTCCGGGCTGGGAGACAGAGTGGGACTCCATCAAAACGAAAACAAAAACAGAACCTCTCAGGATTCATAATGACAGCTGCTACCATGTCTCAAACGCCTAGGTGTCCCAGGCAGAACTCTGGGACCTTTTCATATGTGCCATCAGCAAACATTTATTGAGCACCTACTATATGCCAGGTGTTTTTCTGGGCACTTGGGAGATAGTAGTGACAAACATAAAGCTCCATGACTGGGCAGAGCTGATTTTTCTATCAGGGAAAGAAAGAAAATTAAATCATAATAAATAAGTAAATATGTAATAGGTGGTAAGGGCAATAGAAAAAGAAAAACCGCATGGGGAAAAGGGATTGATCCTGCTGACAGAATCTCAATTTTCATCAAGTGCTCAGAGTGGACCCCACTGAGAGGTGATTTTGAGCAAAGACCTAAAGGGGGTAAGGGGATGAGCCAAGCAGGCACGTGAGGAAGGTTTAGCCTGTGGAAAGACCCTGGGGCAGGAAGAGGCTGTCCCGTTCCAGAACAGCGAGAAGGCCACAGTGGCTGGAACAAAGTGGAAGTAGCAGGAGACGGGAGACAGGGCCCAGAAAAACTCTGGCTTTACTCTGGGGCTTGCTGCAGAGTGCTGAGCAGAGGGACAACAGGATCTGACTCATAGTTTTCAATGCTCTCTCTGAAGCAGGCACAGTGGCTCATGCCTGTAATCCCAGCACTGTGGGAGGCCGAGGTGGGCAAATTGCTATAGCTCGGGAGTTCAAGACCAACCTGGACAACACAGCGAGACCCTGTCTTTACAAAAAAAATACAAAAATTAGCCAGGTGTAGTGGTGTGCACCTGTGGTCCCAGCTACTCACGAGGGTGCGGTGGGAGGATCACCTGAGCTCCGGGAGGTCAATCAGCCATGATCACATCACTTTACTCTAGCCTGGGCTGCACAGTCAGACCCTAGCTCCAAAAAAAAAAATTTAAAAAGGGCGGCCGCGGTGGCTCATGCCTGTAATCCCAGCACTTTGGGAGGCCAAGGTGGGTGGATCACGAGGTCAGGAGATTGAGACCATCCTGGCTAACACGGTGAAACCCCGTCTCTACTAAAAATACAAAAAATTAGCCAGGTGTGGTGGCAGGCGCCTGTAGTCCCAGCTACTCAGGAGGCTGAGGCAGGAGGCATGAACCTGGGAGGTGGAGCTTGCAGTGAGCAGAGATCGCGCCACTGCACTCCAGCCTGGGTGACAGAGCGAGACTCTGTCTCAAAAAAAAAAAAAAATTTAAAAATAACTTCCTCTGGCTGCTGCGTGGAGACTTGTAGAGGGCAGGGATGGGAGCAGTGAGGAGGCTGCCTAGAGTCCAGGTGTGAGAGGATGATAACTCAGAGCAGGGTGGCCCAGTGGAGGTGGGGAGAAGAGATCAGAGCCAGGATGTATTCTGAAGGTAGGGCCCTGTATTAGTCCGTTCTCAGGCTGCTATGAAGGACTGCCCGAGACTGGGTAATTTATAAAGGAAAGAAGTTTAATTAACTCACAGTTCCGCAGGGCTGGGGAGGCCTCAGAAAACTTGCAATCATGGTAGAAGAAGAAGCAAACACATCCTTCTTCATATGGCAACAGGAAGGAGAAGTGCTGAGTAAAGGGGGAAAAGCCCTTTATAAAACCATCAGATCTCGTGAGAACTCACTCACTACCACGAGAACAGCACGGGATAACCGCCCCCATGATTCATTTACCTCCTACCGGGCCCCTCCCATGACAAGTGAGGATTATGGGAACTACAATTCAAGATGAGAATTGGGTGGGGACACAGCCAAACCATATCAGGCACCAACCGGGACTCCCTGATGGACTGGATGGGACTTTATTTCAGCTTCCTGGCCCCTCTAAGAGGTGGGCATGATTATTCCCATTGTATTTTATTTTATTTTATTTTATTTTTATTTTTATTTTTTCTGAGACAGGGTCTCACTCTGTTGTCCAGGCTGGAGTGCAGTGGTGCAGTATCAGCTCACTGAAACCTCCACCTCCTGGGCTCAAGCGGTCCTCCTGACTCAGCCTCCCGAGTAGCTGGGGCTACAGGCACATGCCACCACACCTGGCTAAGTTTTGTATTTTTCGTAGAGATGGAGTTTTGCCATGTTGCCCAGGCTGGTCTCAAACTCCTGGGTTCAAGCAATCTGCTCACCTCGGCCTCCCAAAGTGTTGGGATTACAGGTGTGAGCCACCACACCCAGCCTATTCCTATTTTAGAGTTGAGTCAACTGAGGCTGAGAACTTATCTTTCTCCTCCCACTGGCTCAGGGGCATGGCAGCCAGGCAGAGCTCTGCCATGAGTAGCACCACTGGCATCCAGAAGCCACCAGAGACAAGCCTGGGGCCTCGGGCAGGGGCAGTCAGGGGCCAACACCTGCCTGCCCAGCACCCCATAAAGCCAGCTGGAGCATGAATTGATGGTCCATTAACAGCCTGGAGCTCAGAGCAGCCGTGTCCTCAGCAGTTTATAAACTCATAAAAACGCCAGGGTCACGGCCACACATCCCTGCCTCCTTTAGCCGACGATGAATGGGCTTTCCTGGGGAAAGAGGTACTGGGCTGCTGGGGTGTCCCTGAACTCGGGCATAACAGGACTCCTGTGCCCCTCCCCATCTCCTTGCTAGGAGTCTGCCCAGGACCAGGCACCCACTTCCCATGGCTGCCTCATGGCTCTGTCCCCACTGTCCTCACTCTTTAAGGAAGCCCCCTGGGGCAGGGGGTATAGGAAAGGATGAAGGAAGTTTATATCTGGTGGGAATGTACTGTGTGCCTGACACAACCTTTAGTCATCACAGCATCCCCACAAGGTCAGTGGCACGGCCCCCATCTTAAAGGTGGACAAACTAAAGCCCACAGGACTGGAAGGACTCACTCAAGGTCACCTGGCTGGTACGATTGGAGCCCCGGGGGTCTGGTTCCTGAGTTGATCCCCTAAAGCCCCACCCTCTGAGGCCACCTGAGTGCCCCAGGCCTCGGAGTGTGGTTCCTGGTTTGCACAGATGGATAAATGGCATCACGTGGGCACCGATATGTGTGCGCCAATGTGTGCCATCCAGATGGGATCCTGCCCTGATCCCTGGCATGACTCTGGCACATGTATCCTGGGGACACACTGCCATCTGGACAGAACCCAGAGGCACCACCTGTGCTCCCTCCACCATCTCTCCTTCACCATTCATTCAACAAAATTCACTGCGTATCCTGACGTTAGGGAATGCTCTCTGCGTCAGGCTCGGTTCCAAGCTCGTATCGATTCACCTGACCCACCCACCGTTTGATGAGGTGTGTATTCTTTTTCCTGATGTGCAAGTGAGGGATGTGAGGCACAGGAAAGTTAAGCAACTTGCCCAAGGTCACACAGCTGTTTAATGGCAGAACCAGGCTTTGAACTCACGTGTATCCAACCAGAACCCACCATACCTTCTGGCTTGGTCTAGCTGGCTTTCCCCTGAGGGTCCCCAATCACTGCAGGGCAGGGGGTCTCTGTGTCCAGGCTCCATCTTTGAGCCCCTGTGGAAGAGCAACCAGGCATATCTGCTGTGGCTGGAGAAGAGGCTGGGCAGGTGCCCACCTCCACTCCCAAGCTCTGGTAAGGCTTCTGTTCCTGCCCCTGGGCCACCTCCAGCGGAGCAGTGTAGCTCCCTCTCCTCAGGAGCTCACCCCAAGGTCCCTGGAGGGATGGCCTGAGGGGCGCAGGCATCCAGGGTTCCAGAAGGTGTGACCAGCCCACACCTGCATCAGGTGGGACGCTGGCGCCACCTCGCGTCCTTCCGCAGCCCTGCAGCCCTCCGCGCAAGAGCTCTTCGGACAGGGCTGGGCCTTGCACCCCAAAAACCTCAGGCCTTCCCGTGCCACCTTCATTTTGTTGTCACAACAGCACACCACCTGAATTATTATTAATTATTATTATTATTATTATTATTTGAGACAAAGTCTCACCCTGTCACCCAGGCTGGAGTGCAGTGGCACGATCTTGTCTTACTGTAACCTCCACCCCCTGGGTTCAAGCGATTCTCGGCCTCACCCTCCCGAGTAGCTGGGATTACAGGCTTATGTCACCACGCCTGGCTAATTTTCGTGTTTTTAGCAGAGATGGGGATTTCACCATGTTGGTCAGGCTGGTCTCAAACTTCTGAGCTCAAGTTATCTGCCTGCCTTGGCCTCCCAAACTGCTGGGATTACAGGCACGAGCCACCACACCCGGCTGAACTATTATTTACTCAGTATTTTTCTTTAAATCGACTCACTTGTTTTAGCTAGCCTCATCCTGGGCAATAATGTCTGCAAAATCTCAAGTACGATGTGCTGGTCGCATTTTGTCCTGATACCAATAAATACTAAGTATATACCTTCAAAAATTGTATTCATGTGCCATGTAAAATCGCTTCTCCACTACACTTTAGGCAACAAGCTCATTCATGAGTGTGTCCCCTCTTCCCTGGGTGAGTTTACAGAGGCTGAGAGCCTTCTTTATGGAAAGAGAGAGGCAGACACCACCCCTGTCCTCACCCAACTTGCAGCCCAGTGGTGGTGCCAGATATTAAAGAATAGCAAAAATAAATATACAATGATGACTCATCAATGCTATTGAATTATAAAGCTGATTTCCTATGAGGAAGTAAAGACCACTGGATGAGCCCATGATAAGGGGGCTTGACCTGGATGGGGAAGTCAGGGAGGGATTCCTGAAGGAGGTGGTGCTTGAGCTGAGAGCTGAAGGAAGAGCAAAACATTAACTAGGTGAAGAGGGAAGGAAAGTGTTCTGGGCTGAAGAACCAGCATTTCCAAGAACCCCAGGGCAGAAGGGAGCCCTTCCCATGAGTTCCTGGCCTTCGAACTTGGCTTCCTGCCTGTGGCCAGGGTGGGCGTTCTGCCTGTGTGGCCTCCTTCCGTTGCCTTCCTTGCCTCAGCTCCAGCCTAACCCACCCACCCATATCCCCAGCACGACCAGGTTCTTTGGGTCTATTTCCTTTTTATTCTTGTAACTTTGCAGTTTTGCCATCAAGAACCCCATTTTTAAATCAAGAAAATCAAATTTGGGGGATTTCCAGTTATTTTTCCAAAGTCACACAGCTTGGCAGAGCCAGGATTTGCACCCAGGCCTGGTGGCTGTGCTCTCCTGCTACATTCGGCCATCTCTCAGCAGCGTCCCAACTCTCATCTCCACGGATTTAGAACCGGGAGATCTGGGAGCACAGCCTGTCTTAGCACTAGCTTGCTGGTCAACTTTGGGCAGGTCACTGTGCCTCTCTGAATCTTGGTCTCCTCGTCTGTAAAATAAGAAGGCTGCGCAATAATGGTATTAATAGCTAACATGTATTGCTCCTCACATCCACCCTTTAAAGTAGACACTGGAGTTACCCCACTTTACAGATGTGGAAATAAGCTCTGAGAGGTTTAGCAATTAGTCCAAAGCCACAGTGCTGGTAAGTAGCAAAGCAGCCTGGAACGATCTCCAATGTGCTTTCCAGTAACAATGCTCCCAATCTGATTGTCCCAAGGTTGTCCCTGGAATGTGAATTTACATCTGGCCTCAGTCACGGGATTCCAAGGCTGTCCATTTTAGTCCACTCCCGCCGTCTGTGGGTGTGAGACTTTTCTGTCCAAAGAAGTAGGGGCCCAGGCGCTGCCTGCCTGGTACTGCCCAGCCCACGGTGAGCTGAGCTGGGTCCCTGGGGTTCTGGCTAAGCCCATCCCTGCAACCCAGGCCACCCACTCAGCCGCCTTTACAGAGATGCATTGACCCATTCAGACACTCTCGGGGGAGCCATTGCTCTTTCAGAGTGACATCATTCTTCTGGCCTCAGGTCAATACACAGATTTGTTCCTGGCATCGGAAAATATTTAATAGCTGGCTCCATGGCCCTCTGTCAAAGCCACCTCCACTCCCAACCATGGCCCGGGCTCCTCTGGGAGCCTTGGGAGCCCTGGGCTGACCCACTCTGGCCAAGAGCTGGCCTGCAGAGAGGGGCGGAGCCAGCGTGTGGGTGTGGTTCTGGCCAGCTCTCCCCTGGGGTCCAGGGTGATGGTACAGCACAAGCTCTGCACATGCTGTCAGGAACAGGGTTTGCAAGCCTCTGGGCCAACCTTTGATGCGATACGCTGTCCTGGCCCCTTCCCTTCAAGAACCTCCAGTCTGATGGGAGAGACCCAGCCTCTGCCTTCAGGGATCCCCAGGTCAAATGGGGGAAGCCAAGCTTCTGCTTTTGGAGGCCTCAGCCTCAGAAGGAAGAGTGACACCAAGATGAAAACAGCATTAAAACAAAGCCACAAAGAGACAAAGGCAAATAGATGCCCAGAAAATGGAGTCTGGCCCATGTGCAGGAAGGGTTTGACAAGGGTTTGGAGTTTATCATGACTGGCTGCATGGAGAAGGCAAACATTACAGTACATTTAAAGCAAAGAAAATTATGGACAGACTGAAAGTATGAGAGTGAGCAATTTGAGGAAGGAAAGCCCGTGCAAAAGTTCCAAACAGAACAAACTGCAGCTTATACAAAGGTGGGTAGTTGAGTAGTTGAGGGATAGATCTTAGACTGCCCAAGAAGAGCTGAGGTTTTACTGAGCACGTACTATGTGCCGGCTCTGTTCTAAGGGCTCCACCTGTATCATTTCATCAGGTCTTCACAGCAACCCTATGTGCCAGCTGCTACCATGTTATCATCCCCATGTCCAAATGAGGGCACCAAAGCACAGAGAGGTTAAGTAACTTGCCCAAGGTCACACAGCTGGTAAATGGTGAAGCTGGGAAGGTCATAAGTCATGGCCCAATCTAATATCTCTGTATTACAAATAGCAGCTAAGGCTCAGAGAGGGGTGACACAACTTGCTCAGCATCACACAGTGAGAGGCAGGGTCAGAATGGGAGCTGAGGTTATAGCGCCCTGGAATGGAAGGTTAGGGGGGATCTTCAGAAGGCATTGAGATCAACCTTCTGTAGATCTGACTGATCACTGGAGGTAGGGGGTGTGGCAAGAGCAATGTGGAAAGGTTGTTGCCATAGAGAGAGAAATGGCAGCATCAACGTGGAAGGAAGTCTTAGATCCTGCAGCACCATCTGCTGGAACCTAAAAATAGCCTGACATTCCATCTGTAACAGGCAAAAGGTTTTAACAGATGCTCCGCCAAAGAGAATATGTGGATGGCAAGTAAGCACATGGAAAGATGCTCAACCTCATTAGTCATTAGAGAAATGCCAGTCACAAACACAGTGAGATGCCAGGTGTTGGCAAGGAAACAGGATTCTTCTGCGAATGAAAAATGGTACAACCACTTCAGAAGAGTGTGGTGTGGCCGGGCTCAGTGGCTCACGCCTGTAATCCCAGCACTTTGGGAGGCCAAGGCGGGCAGGTCACTTGAGGCCAGGTTCGAGACCAGCCTGGCCAACATGGTGAATCCCTATCTCTACTAAAAATACAAAAATTAGCCGGGCATCGTGGTGTGTACCTGTAATCCCAGCTACTCAGGAGGCTGAGGCAGGAGAATCACTTGAACCCGGGAGGTGGAGGTTGCAGTGAGCCGAGATTGTGTGACTGCATTTCAGCCCGGGTGACAGAGCGAGACTCCATCTCAAAAAAAAAAAAAAAAAAAAGAAAAGAAAAAGAAAGAAAAGAAAGGAAAACTCTGGTGATTTCTGAAAAAGTTAAACTTAACACCTACCACGTAATCCACCCATTCGGTTCCTAGATGTTTACCCAAGAGAAAAGAAAGCATGTGTCCACACAAACACTTGATTTGGAAGTGTTCCTCAAGCTTGATTGGAAGTAACCAAAAACTGGAAATAACCCAAACGTCCACCAGCAGGCGAATGGCCAAATTGTGGTACGTCCACACAGCAGAACACTATTTAGCAACAAAAAGGAATGAACTAGGAGTACACATGGCAATGTGGATGAATTTCAAGATAATTGTGCTGAAGAAAGAAGCCAGACCAAAATGAATCCATATGGTATGATTCCATTTATATAAAACTCTAGAAAATGCAAACTAATCTGTAGTGACAGAAAGCAGGTCAGTGGTTGCAGGGAGTGGGGGTGGGGGGAAGTTAGGAGAAGGCAAGTTTACACGGGTACACAGGGAAGCTTTTGAGGATGATGAATACATTCCTTATCTTGATTTTGGCTATGGTTTCGATAATGTATGCGTATATCAAAACTATCACATAGGCCAGGCACAGTGGCTCACGCCTGTAATCCCAACACTTTGGGAGGCCAAGGCGAGTGGATCCCTTGAGGTCGGGAGTTCAAAACCAGCCTGGCCAACATGGCGAAACCCCGTCTCTACTAAAAATACAAAAATTAGCCAGATGTGGTGGTGCATGCCTGTAGTCCCAGCTACTCAAGAGGCTGAGGCACAAGAATCACTTGAACTCTGGAGGCAGAGATTGCAGTGAGCTGAGATCACGCTATTGCACTCCAGCCTGAGTGACAAAGCGAGACTCTGTCTCAAAAAAAAAAAAAAAAAAAAACAGAGAAAAGGAACTGTCACATGGTAGACTTTAAATATCTGCCATTTATTGTGTGTCAATTGGATCTTGATAAAGCTGTTTCAAGAAATGGCCTGGTATTAAGCAGCCCAGAGGCCCAGGGAGAATTCCCTGAACTAGAGTGGTTCACCTGTAGCTCAGGTGAGGTCAGCCTGAGGTTCTGGTTCAGGTGTCCGAGGGAGGCACCTGGACACCCTCAGAGGCCCTCCAGGCCCTACATAACCCCACCCTCCACCTCAAAGCCCGAGATTTCAGGAGGTTTAGATGTTGATTAGTCCAACTCCTATGGTATAAAAGGGGAAACTGAGGCCCTACCCACTACACCACTGCTGTACCTGTACTCAGCCTGGTGGAAAGCGCATCCCACAGAGCATCCTGCCTGGCCAGGCCATAGCCATGGTCATGGATGGCCTAGAGCTGGGCACGGGCCTGGTTCAGCCCCACTCAGCACAGCCAACCGATGTGCAGAGCTCAACACATTGAGCAGGGAGGGCTCGTGCAGCAGAGAGAAGCCTTCAGAGTCAGATAGATCTGGGTTCAAACTCTGGCTTAGCCTCTTCATGGGTCCGTGACCTTGCACAAATCACACAATCGCTCTCTCCTTGGGTCCCTCATCCATGTATGGGGGTGAGAACACCCACCAGTTGCTTTCTCAGGATGCTTTCCATTCCTTGTAACAGACAACCCAACTCAATCGGACCGAAACCACGAAGAGACTCCACTGGCTCACAGAACAGTGAAGCCCAGCTTTAGGTCCAGTCTGGCAAAGATTGGTGCAGCAGCAGCTCAGCAATGCCAGCAAGAAACAGCTTTCTTTCTGTTTTTGTTCTCTGCCTTTTGAAGTGTGGGCATTTCCCTAAAGTTGGCCACCCACCTGATCCCAAGAATGCAGCCAGCAGCTCCTGGGCTATAGGTGTCCTCGTTCATACCCTGCAGGAATGAGAAGACATCTTTGTCTTTGCATCCCCAGAACAAGTGGTTGAAATGCTAGCAACCTCTAATGGGCACCACCATTACCCAGACAGGTATGGATGTGAAGTGCCTGTATCCCATGGGGAATAAAGGGCGGGTTCTGGGAATGGGGATAAGGGCGGGGAAAGGAGGTGGAGATGCCCAAGAAATGAAGGAAGGAGAGAGGAGATCAGAAGCTAGATCTCTGGTTAATTCTGAAGCCTCTTTGGAATGGGTGAGGATTTCCAGCTGGTGGGAAGGAGGCTAACTGAGACAGATAGAAACCACTGTCAAGGCTTAGCGTTTTAAATGTGTCACAGAGGGTGTGTTCAGGAACGGAGACAAGTATATAAGGCACAATGTACATCCTTGGGCAGTTTTATCTTAAATTTCATTTTGTCGCATTTTAATTTTTGAATAGCTAATGTATTCACATGCTTCAAAAACCAAAAGACATCAAAATATATGCAGTAAAAATCCTCCTTCCACCTCTGTCCGTCATCTGCCCAGTTCTCAGCATCGATCCCACAGGTGACCACTGTTCATGCTTTCATCTGTATCTTTCCAGCACTTTTTCTGCATCTCCATGCAAATAAGAATATAGAGTCTCGGTTGTCCCTCTTTTGACACAAAATGTAAAACACTAAATACACTGTCTCTCTCCTAATTTTTTCTCTTAACCATGGTATTGTGGTCTAGACAGACCAGAATTTAATTAACCAGCTCCTTATTGCAGGGCATGGACTGTTTTTAGCCATTTGCTAAACAATGTTGTGATGAACAGCCTTGTATACAGCTGTCATTTCACATGTGCAAGTATCTCTATAGGATAAATTCCCACAGGGGAATCGCTGGGTCGGAGAGAACATACGTTTGAAACTTTGATGGATAGCGCCAAGGTACCCTTAGACATTGTCCCCGTGGTGACATAGGAGAATGTCTACTTTTCCCTCACACTCACCAACAGAAGGTGTCATTTTACATTTGGATGATTGCCAGTTTGATAAGGGAACGTGACATGTGTCTGTAGCTTTAATGGGCATTGATCTTACTATGGGTGAGCTGAACTTCTTTTCCTATGTTCAAGCATTTTTGGATTTTCTTTTCTCTAAATTGTCTCTTCACAGCTTTTGCCCATTTTTATTTTGGGTCGTTTGACTTTCTCACCAATTTCCCTATGTTCTTCAGGAGGGAGATTAACACTTTAACTCTGATGTGAGTTACAAACATTTTGTCCCAGTTTGTCATTTGTGTTTTTGACTTTGCTCATGATAGGATTTTTTTTTGACAAGCAAAATTATTTATTTATTTATTTATTTTAATTTTATTTTTGAGATGAAGTCTAGCTCTGTCGCCCAAGCTGGAGTGCAGTGGCGTGCCTCAGCTCACTGCAACCTCCGCCTCCCGGGTTCAAGCAATTGTCCTGCTTCAGCCTCCCGAGTAGCTGGGACTACAGGCACACACCACCATGCCCAGCTAATTTTGTATTTTTAGTAGAGACAGGGTTTCGCCATGTTGGCCAGGCTGGTCTCGAACTCCTGACCTCAGGTGATCTGCCTGCCTCAGCCTCCCAAAGTGCTGGGATTACAGGTGTGAGCCAGGCTGGGTGTGGTGGCTCACGCTTGTAATCCCAGCACTTTGGGAGGCTGAGGTGGGCGGATCACGAGGTCAGGAGATGGAGACCACGGTGAAACTCCGTCTCTACTAAAAATACAAAAAAAAAAAATTAGCCGGGCGTGGTGGCGGGCGCCTGTAGTCCCAGCTACTTGGGAGGCTGAGGCAGGAGAATGGCGTGAAGCCGGGAGGCGGAGCTTGCAGTGAGCTGAGATCGCACTACAACACTCCAGCCTGGGCAATAGAGCAAGACTCCGTCTCAAAAAAATAAATAAATAAATAAAAATACAACAATAAATAATGCAAATAATAAATAGAACAATTAAAGAAAATACACATTTTAAAATACAGTATAACAACAACTTATGCAGCATTTACACTGTATCAGGTATTATAAGTAACCTAGAGAGGATTTAAAGTACATGAGAGGTTAGGCCAGTCACAGTGGCTCATGCCTGTGATTTCAGCACTTTGGGAGGCCAAGGTTACCTGAGGTCAGGAGTTCAAGACCATCTGATCAACATGGTGAAACCTGTTGACCTGACAGAAGGAGAATCAGAATTAGTCTCAGATTTTAATATCGAATATGCTGCAGGCCCATACGCTCTCTTTTTTATAGCAGAGTACATGAACATTATTATAATAAATGCCCTAACTACTACAATCTTTCTAGGAGCACTATACACTATGCATTTCCCAGAACTCTATACCACACATTTTATTATCAAAACCCTCCTCTTAACCTCCCTGTCTCTACTTTAAAATATATATATAGAATTCAGCCAGCCATGGTGGCTCATGCCTGTGATCCCAGCTATTCAGGAGGCTGAGGCATGAGAACCACTTGAACCCGGGAGGCAGAGGTTGCAGTGAGCCGAGATCATGCCACTGCACTCCAGCCTGGGTGATGGAGTGAGACCCTGTCTCAAAAAAAATTAAAAATAAAAATAAAGTATATGAGAGGATGTGTGAAGTTTATACACAAATACTACAGCATTTTGTAGAAGGGACTTGAGCATCCGCAGATTTTAGTATCACCGCAGATACCATGAAACAACTGTATATTGTGAGTCCTGTGAAGAAAGCAAAGTAGGCAGAGGGGAAGAAAAGTGATGGAGGCTGCTAATTTAGTTAAGGCAGACTTTTCTGAGTAAGGGCTATTTAAGCAGAGTGATAAATGACACGAGGGCCCACCTGTGCAGCTACCCAGGGGAAGGTCATTCCAAGCAGAGGAAGCAGCAGTGAGAGTTTGAGGCATGACAAGGAGGCTGGAGAGGAGCTGATGAGGGGCAGGTGCAGTCTGAAAGATAAACAGAGCTGGGCACAGTGGCTCAAGCCTGTAATCCCAGCACTTTGGGAGGCCGAGGTGGGAGGATTGCTTGAGTCCCGGAGTTCCAGACCAGCCTGCGCAACGTGGTGAAACCCTGCCTCTACTAAAGATACAAAAAATTAGCCGGGCATGATGGCGCATGCCTGTAATCCCAGCTACTCAGGAGGCTGAGGCAGGAAAATCGCTTGAACCTGGGAGGCGGAGGTTGCAGTGAGCCGAGATCGCGTCATTGCACTCCAGCCTGGGTGATAGGGCGAGACTCTGTCTCAAAAAAAAAAAAAAAAAAGAAAAAGAAAAGAAAAGAAAGAAAAAGAAAAAAGAACAAAAAAAGAAATGCCAATTAGCTGGGCATGGTGATGCACACCTGTAGTCCCAGCTACTCAGGAGGCTGAGGTGGGAGGATTGCTTGAGCCTGTCAGGTCGAGGCTGCAGTGAGCCATGATTGCACCACTGCACTCCAGCCTGGGTGATAGAGACCCTGTCTCAAAAACAAAACAAGGCCAGGTGCAGTGGCTCATGCCTATAATCCCAGCACTTTGGGAGGCCGAGACGGGTGGATCACCTGAGGTCAGGAGCTTGAGACCAGCACCAGTCTAGCCAACATGGCAAAACCCTGTCTCTACTAAAAATACAAAAATTATCTGGGCGTGGTGACATATGCCTGTAATCCCAGCTTCTTGAGAGGCTGAGGCAAGAGAATCGCTTGAACCCGGGAGGCAGAGATTGCAGTGAGCTGAGAGTGCACCACTGTACTCCGGCCTGAGCAACAGAGCAAGACTCCATCTCAAAAAAACAAAAAATAAATAATAAATAAATAAATATAAAAACAAAAACTAAAAAAGATGAACGAGGGCAGGGAAGGTTACCCACAGGCCCCAATCCTGTCTTGCTGTCTTCGGTTTTACTCTGAGTGGGAATTACTGCAGGGTTTGAGCAGCGGCATGACATCATCTGACTTGCTTTTAAAGGGATCACTCTAGAAGCCAGGTAGAGAATAAACTACAGGAAGACACGAGGTAGAAGCAGGGTGAGGCTCACACGAAGGAGCTTCTTGACTTCAACATTGACAGGCATCCTGCAGATGAGGGTCTGCAAACCCAGGCCCCCTACCCTCGCCTGCTCTGATGGAATATCTGCCAAGCCAAGTCCCATGGCAGGAGGAGCTAGGGGGCCCAAGGGCAAGCTGCCCTTCATAAGGGCAGGGACCCTGCTTCCTCAGCCCCTCTCCCCCACTGCAATATTTGCTCTCTCATGACCAGACACGGAAGCCCTGACCACCGGTAGCCTTGCAGGTGTGGAGGGATACCTGGGGACAGCTCCCAAGGGCAGGTGCTCCGGGTCAGCCCCTGATTCCAAGGAGAAGGGTGCGGGATGGCCACTAGGTGGCAGCATTGCTCCGCTGAGAAGGCGGCCGTGCGCTCCATGGAGCTGGGTGTGTTGAAATCCCAGAAAGAAGGGGCTTCTTGGGAAGTCTCAAAACCTCCCTCGGCCCCCTCGCTTTCATGGATGAGGATCACAGTGAGGAATATGGCGGTGAATTCAGGGGTTTCCAAGACGATGAATACTTTTCACATCAATCGCTTCATGTGACCCTTACAGCAAATATTGTGAGCTGGTCCATGGAGACCTGTTAGTCCATTTTGCAGTGAGAACAGAGGCCCAAAGAGAGCACCGTGGCTGCCGAGCCCGGCCTTCTTCCGAGCTGTTCACCCCTTCCAGAATCGGGCCCAGTGGCAGGGCAGACAGTGGAGGTGGGGGGAGTGAGAAGTCCCTTTACCTGTGTCTGGTGTACAGGTCGAGAGCGGCGCACATGGTTTGGGACCCTTTTAGGACCCTCCAGAAGCCCCTTACATCAGTTGATGGAGGGGTATCTGTATTCAACACACATAAAATCAAAAGTGGCAGCAAAGGAGGAATTATATTTGTCACTGCCTGTCTGTATAAACACTCCACTGATGGTGTCATTATTTATTATCATGCAAAAAAGTGGGGGTGGCTTCCTTTGTGCCTCCCCCAACAGACCTAGTCAACCCCCATATTATAAAGCATCCTATTCCTCTCCTTCAGCACAGAACTAAAGGAAATCTGTTTAACATTCTTTGGTTTTATGTTGTTGTTTTGAGACAGTCTTACTGTGTCACCCAGGCTGAGCACAAACATAGCTCACTGTAGCCTTGACCTCCCGGGCTAAATCGATCCTCCCACTTCAGCCTCCCTAGTAGCTGGGACTACAGGCATTTGCCACCACGCCCGGTTAATTTTAATTTTCTTAGAGATGGGGGTCGCAATAGGTTGCCCAGGCTGGTCTCGAACGCCTGGCCTCAAGAGATCCTCCTGCCTAGGCCTCCCAAAATGCTGGGATTACAGACATGAGCCACGGTGCCCTGCCAGCATTCTCTTAAGTAACTGTGGGATTAACGTCACTCCCTTCCACCACACTGTTAGCTTCAAAAGAACAGAAACTGGTCTCTGTGCTTGGCACTACAGCCTCAGTTCCCAGGACTGTGTGATGCATAGAAGCTGTTCAATAACATGAGTTAATGAATGCAGGAATGTCCTGGCCTAATCTCATGGCCTCCAAGAGGTCTCTCCTGCCGCGAAGTTTTGCAGAGCCCACAGCAAACAGCAATCTGTTGCTACATCGGGGCCAACTGCCTTCCATGAACCCGGAACTGAAGTTGGTTCCAAGTCAAAAGCTTCCCCGGGTTTGGGCCCGTTCCCCCAGCTGATGGGCAGATAGAGCAGAATGGGAGATGACCCAGCGAGGCCGGCCCCAGCCCCACTCCCGCTCCCCAGCCCGTTCACTGGCTGGGAGTCCTGCCCAGGCTGCAGGATGGAGAAGCCGGGAGAGCCTTGCTCGTAAATTACATTTTAGACAGTCTGCTGGGAAGATTCGAATCACACTGGTTTGGAGCCAGGGCTTTCCAGAGTGTCCCTGCAGGTAAAGAGGATCCGGGATAAACAGTGAAAGGGAAAGAGAGAAGGGGAGGGGAAGGGGGAGAAGGAGGTGGCCAGGGAGAGGGAAGAGGGAGGGAGAGAAGGAGAGCGAAGGGAGAGAAAAAAAAAAGAGAGAGAGAGAGAGAAAAGACAGGGAGAGAGGGGTGGGGGCAGCGTGCACAACCAGGACAGTGAAGACCAGAAGCCACAGAGAAGGGCCAGGGGAGACAGAGCTGGACAGAAGGAGCCAAGATTCCTGCACAGGCAGATGGGCTGGTACCACCCCCTCTGCCTCTTGCAGTTTTCCCAATCCTGGGTGCTGAGGGGAGCATGTCCCCAGCGTCTTTCTCTGGCAGAGAAGACTGATGGTCTCACTGGTCCTCAATAACAAGGGAGAAGGATTCTTCCCAACCACGGCCCAGACTGGGGAAGACGTTTCCCCAAGGTCACACAGCAAACCGGGTGGTGGATCCGAGGGCTTCAGGTCCTAGGCCGCCACTAAATGCTGTTCCTGGGTCCCCTCATTGGAGCAGGACAGGCCTCGAGGACGGCATGTGGAGGACGCACATTCTCGCGCTTCCTTGGTTTCCACTGCAGCAGCAGCTACTTGTTTCTCAGAGCAAGACACCTCTTCTCCCCACCACGCTGCAACACCTCTTATGGAATGAACTTTGGCCTCAAAATTAAAAAAAAAAAAAAGAGCTGTAACCTCCAGAAAGAAACAATTGTTTTAACTAAACTTTAAGCCCTGAGATCACAGAGGGGCACACCTCTCAGACTGGGATTCAGCAAACCTGGCTTCAGATCCCAGCTCAGCTGTAAACTCACTGTGTGGTCTTGGGGTACCCATGTGATGTCTCTGGGCCACATTTTCCTAGAGAAGCAGAAGAGTGGAGTAGTGGTCCCCAAAGGGATCTTTCAATTTTTTAACAATCCATACCGCCCCCTTGGAAGAAACCCCATGCACTGAGTGGGCACTGGATTGGAAGTCTGGGGCGCCCTTGGTCCCAGGAGACGCAGCTCGCAGCTCACCCCTCACCTTGGCAGACCCTTTCAGAGCCAGCAGCACTGGTTAAAATGCAAGCATGGCCGGGCATGGGGGCTCATGCCTGTAATCCCAGCACCTTGGGAGGCGAGGCGGGCAGATCACCTGAGGTCAGGAGTTCGAGACCAGCCTGGTCAACATGGAGAAACCCCGTCTCGACTAAAAATACAAAACAAGCCAGGCGTGGTGGCACATGCCTGTAATCCCAGCTACTTGGGAGGCTGATGCATGAGAACTGCTTGAACCCGGGAGGCGGAGGTTGCAGTGAGCCGAGATCGGTGCCACTGCACTCCAACCTGGGCAGCAAGAGCAAAACCCAGTCTCAAAAAAAAAAAAAAAAAAAGAAGAAGCAAGTATGTCTCTTACCTACTACTGCGTTTGAGCTTTCCTGCAACCCTGTGGGATAGGCCTTTCAACTATGCCCATTATACCGATGAGGAGAATCGAGGCTTGGGCAGAAATGATTTGCTGATGGTGACTCAGCTCAGAAGCAGCAGACGAGGCAGGAGTCAGATGGATGGAAGCCCACAGCCCCACCACATCCCTGCTCTACCCAATGGCCGAACTGAGATGAGAAGAAATTTGGGGTGGATAAACGGAAGATAATGGCCGCCTCCCACAAGGAACCTCTGGATCATCTCCCCAGGAAACCTCTTGCCCCAAATCTCTATTGTATAAAAAGATTTTTTTGTACCGACAAGAAAAACTGAGACCCAGAGAAGGTTTTGTAGCTCCAGGCATCCTTTCTGCTCCACTCATAGGATGAGAGTTACCAGAAAAAAATACAGGACAATAATTGAGACATATACTATTTTATCTGAAATTCACATTTAACTGAGCAGCTTTATTTGCTAAATCTGGTGCCTTCAGTGAGACACACCCCACTCCCCAGTTTCCATCACCCTTTAGGACTGGGATAGATGGGGATGATCCAAATCTAGAGCCTGTGTCTCTTTCTTCCCAACCTGCGCTATCCTCACCTGGAATCCTGGGCCTTGCAGTGAACAAATATTGGAACAGAAACTTGGGATACAATTATTTTGTTCAACAAAGCGTTGAAGTCTAGCCATCTCTAATGCACATCCCAACTCTCTGGGGTTGTCCAAGGAGGCCTCTGTGTTGGGGCAGCCAGCGGCCCTTGGAATCCATTGAGCCCTGACCATGTGACCTCAAGCCAGTTCCATCACCCCTCTGGGCCTCAGTTTCCACATCTGTGAAATGGGAGCCCATTCCTCCTTTCCCTGCAGCCCTGGTCCAGGAGACCACAGCTCTGAAAGCATCTCCATGCCCTGTGCCCAGCGCTCTCCAGACCCAGGCTTTGGGCTCTGTGAAGTCTTCATGTCCCTCCTCCTCCAAGGTCAGGGTGGAGGGTAAGGGGTGGGAGGGCAGCCTGGTCCTGCCACTGGGAGATGCTACTTCTGCCTTGTGACCAAGTATCACACATGCCCCAGATCTGTGTGTCTCCTGCCCCCAGGTCCCAGTGTAGTGCCCAGCTAGTCAAAATCCCCACTGATGCAAATGAAACACAGCCTCACACGAGGTGCCCCGTGTGGATGATCTGCTGCAATCCCCACCACCATCTCAAACCCCCTGAGACTCCCATCACCTGGCAATGCTACAGTTACTATGTGTGAGGTCTGCCTCCCCCCAGGTCACTGGGCCCCCGTGGGCAGTGATCCTGTCTGTTCTGTTTACTGCCACGTGCCCAGGGCCGAGAACAGTGCCTGGCACGGGGTAGGTGCTCAGGATCTTGTTGTGAAATACACAAGTGGACAACACAGTAAGGTGACTGCTTTACTATCCCCTTTCACAAATGAAGAAACTGAGAGGTAGAGATGAAGCCAGTTGCCCAAGGCCACACAGTGAGTGTATTTGAACCCAGGCAGCCTGACTCCCGAGCCTATCCTGTTAACTACAACCCTACACAGGAGCACACGAAAAATAAATGCATGAGTGAATGAATGAATGCAAAAGTGAATGAATGCATGCATGAGTGAATGAATGTATGCATGAGTGAATGAATGAATGAATGCATAGTGAATGAATGCATGCATGAGTGAATGAATGAATGCATGCACGAGTGAATGAATGAATGCATAGTGAATGAATGCATGCATGAGTGAATGAATGAATGCATGCATGCGTGAATGAATGAATGTGTGAGTGAATGAATGCGTGCATGCATGAGCCACCCTCCATCCTTCACCCATCTCCTTCAGGGGCCTGTATTTCTCCCACAATGTGGGGCAAAGCAGTCCCTACAAACGGCGGTAAGCAGTCAACCTGAGGCCTTAACCATCAGTGCTCATGGAGACCCACTCAGAGACGGGCAGCACTGGCCCCGAGTCACACAGCATGTTGGCAGGGGGCAGAGCATCCTGTCCCAAGGCCCCTGGCCCTCGAGCCTAGCCCTGCCCCACTCTGAGACCCTCGTGTATTTGGTGGCACAGCTGTGGCTGGGGGTAAACTCCAGGCTTGCTGTTGACTACCTGGGTAACCTGAGGTGAGTCCTGCACCTCTCTGAGTCTCTCCTGTTGTAAAATGGGAACACTGCTACCCAGCTCGCAGGGCTGTTTTAAAAATGATGAGGTGACATTGTGGACAACAAGCCGACTTGGAGAACAGGCTCCGCTCAGCAGATACCACCAGTTCCCTCCCAGCCTCTATGCCACCAGCACTAACTGGGGCCCGCCAAACCTCAGAGCCAACCTGACAATTCTGTGAAGGCTGAATCACTGGGAAATAATTGAGGTTAATTCTTCAGTCTCCCGCACAAACCACCCACCTCTCCTCCCAGCAGGCCTGGGAGGATTTATGAGTTAATGGTGGCATTGTCATGTAAAGGGCTTTGAGATCCTCGGAGAGAGAGCCCTGGGAACGTATAGAGTATGAAATGGGAGGCATAATGGTATTAGCACCCAATTACCCCAGGATCATCACTCGCCCGCAGCTAAAACTAAGAGCTCTCTCCCCTAGTGACCCTTCCCCGCGCCCCTGAAAGGACCAGGCAGGCAGATGCATTTGGCTCAGGCCTGAGTCCTTCCAGCTTGCTGTGTGGCCTTAGGAAGCTCACAGGCCCTCTCTGGGTATCTTGTCACATTAGCTCTCCTGAGGGTCCCTGCAAATCAACAATCACACACCCAGCCTGCCCCTCCGCCCCTGAGTGGTGGCCCTACCAGGGATGGTGGGAACCTCGCATGGGTGTCAGCTCAGAGAATAAGCCAGGGATCTCAGCTCCCAGCCCAAGCTCCTTCCCCACCCCTCACTGAGACCCCGACACGCTGTCATATGAAGAGCTCGCACGCGGCAGCTCAGAGAACCTTCCAGAGGAATGCACTTAATCCTGGCCACAGCTCTCTAAAGAAGCTACGATTATGATTCCCAATCTTTGGGTGAGGAAACTGAGGCCACAGGGCAAGTTCTTGCCCACAGACCCAAACTGTGAAGCAGGTGACCAGGGTTCAAATCCAGGAAGCCTAACTCCAGACCTGCCTCATACGTGCTCAGAATGGAGAAAAAGCCCCAACCTCCTTCCGGACCTCTCACCCTCAGAGCTTCGTGCTGGAGCATCTGCCTGCTCCCCACTTCCCCTTGCTAATAGTAGAACCGGAGCACAGCTTCAGTTAGCAGTGACCACACTCCAGGCCCCGTGCTGAGCGCCGCTGACCCGAAGCCCAGGAAATGCATGTCCACATCCTCATTCTACAGATGAGGAATTAAGGCCCAGAGAGGAGTACTTGGCCCAAATCTAATAGCTAAGATGCGGCCGCTCCATCATTTATGCCACCTCCCAATGTCATTCTTTTTTTTTTTTTTTTTTCTTTGAGACAGAGTCTCACTCTGTCATCCAGGCTGGAGTGAGTGGCATGATCACAGCTCACTGCAGCCTCGACCTCCTGGTCTCAAGGGATCCTCCCACCTCAGCCTCCTGAGTAGCTGGGACTACAGGTGCATGCCACCATGCCTAGCTAATTTATTTTATTTTTTTTAAGTAGAAATGGAGTTTTGCTATGTTGCCCAGGCTGGTCAAATGACCTTCCCGCCCCGGCCTCCCAAAGTACTGGGATTGCAGGTGTGAGCCACCACTCCTGGCCTGAGCCACCACGCCCGGCCTGATTTCATTTTCCTTAGAGCACGTCCTGCTCCCTCTGTCTCTTTTCTTGCATCTGTGCACAGGGGAGTGTCTGAACAGGCCTCACCTCTCCCCTTCACTGCCGGGTTTCTAGTGCCTGGGGCAGCGCCGGGCACATAGTAGGTGCTCAACAGACGTTTACAAATGATGCTTGGAAGGAAATGTTTTGTAGGCTATGGGGCTGAGGAGTCTTCCTCATGGGGTAAGAATGAGAACCTTCCACTTTAGCAGCCTGAGCAAGGCAAGGGATTGAGGCCGGGACGGGTATGGAGGCCACTCAGAGAGAGAATCAGCAAAGGCATTGGCCACAGCTCCGTTGCACCCAAAGTCCCTCAACGTCTTGGGTCTGACGTGCAGCCCAGCCCATCTGGCACAATTGACCCCCAAAGGAAGCATTCAGATCCTTCATCCCCTCAGGCAGCTGGGGATCTCTAGGGCCCTCCTGGGTCCCAAAGCTCTCTCTGTCGGCCACAGCAGTTGTGGGCCCACCTGCCTTTCCCAATGGGAGCAATACAGCCTTTCTGTAAGTCTCTCTAAGGTCTCTGCCTCCTTCCTCGGAGACTGCCGGCGTCCTTGTCTTGGCCCACATCCTCACCTTCCTCCTTCGGCTCCCTTACCCCTCCCCACCTGCCCACCCCCACACTGCCCCCTTCACCCATCGGAAGTTAATTCCTCAGAAACTTTCCTTGGGAGCAATTTCCACTTCTTATTATGCCCGCTGCGCCGGCCCAGCTCGGTGCTATCTGGCTCTGTACAGCAGGGAAGACGGTCTGACACTTGCCTGGAATAGCAGAGGTGATGGAGGGGGGGCGGCACCTGGGATTACGATAAGGGCTCGCAGGCCGTTTGGTATGCCAGCCCAGGCCGCACGCTTTACCTTCCATATTGGGGTGATAAAGATGATTTTCCATGCTGGTCCCTATCTCCTATCAAGACCAAACATTCAAATACAGCCCTACGTTTTAAACTCTGCAGCACCCTGCAAGACACCGCCTCCTCCAAAGGAAATGGAACCTTATGATTTGAAAGGTAAAAAAAAAAAAGTTAATTGAAGTAGCCAGGTCAATCCCTCCTATCGACTCCTGGATTTAATGAAAAAATGGAGACCCATTTTGAAGGCAGGTGTGCTTATGGGGGGCAGAAAGAGAGAGAGGGGGACTGGGAGGTATTTGGCCAGCTTCGAGAAAGCCCCATACACGCCTTCAGGAGGGTTCCAGACAAGGGCACCCTGTCCCAACCCACTTGCAGGTGCCTTGGCCTCAAAGTTGTAAAATCCCAGCCAAGGAGGAAGACCTTGACCCAAAAGTGAGGTGCCAGGTTGGAAGCAGCAGGAGGGGTGGGGTGGAGGAGGGAGCGTGACTTCACTTCCCATCTTAATAAAATTTTACCAAAGGAGAAAGAGGCTTCAGGAAGGTTTGGCTTCTGTTTATATTATTATTATTATTTTAGGATTTCGGAATTGTTTCCTGGGTTCAGAGTCTGTCAGCAGAATATTTATTGTACTTTACGGTACATTAGTAGTGAGATTGTCTTCCCTTTCCACCGCCAACTTCAAACCCCCTGTCATTCTGGAAGGAGAGGGTATTAAGGAGGAGGATTTCTTTTTTGCCAAAGTCAGCAGCTATGGCAGAGATGCCCCAACTCCCGGAACTCCAGCTGCCGTGGCATCGCCCAGGGGGCTGGGGGAGGAGTGGGGGAAGCGGCTAAGCTTTCAGGCTTTGTACCCTGGCTAGGCCTGGCACCACCATCATCCTTGTTCCTCTTGGTCATCGTGCACCCCGTGCACCCGCACCTGGCACCTCCTGAACTCTTCAGAGGGCTGCTGGGAGCACTGCAGGAAGAGGCCCTGCCCCCTGTGTCTTCCCATCCCCAGAGGGGCACCACACCCCAGCACAGCCTCAGCACCAGCCACAAATTACAGCCTGGACAACTGTGGATCGCTGGCCTGCAGGAAGGGGCCGGAGTGGGGCGCCGGGGATGAGGAGGCGGCGCCATCCCCCCTCCTGCAGGAGCAAAGGGATAAAGGGGCCGGAACAGAGAAGCTGGCCACCTAGCCAGCTACCCTGCCCACAGCAGCTTCTCCTACATGTTTTCCAAGTCTGCCCTGGAGGCGGGGAGAAACGTGGACACAAGCCATTAATTACAAATTGGTTCAGGGAGGGAAAGGCTGGAGAAGGGGTTTCCACATCAGCTCCCACCTCAGCTGGGAATCCCTCCTCTTTCTGGAATGGGTCCTGCAGTGAGCTCTGGGCTGGCATAGGGGTCCCAGCACCTGCCCCGCTGGGTGTTTGCCTGTCGCGCCTCTGTGGGCCTCGTTTTTCCCCACCTGTCAACCAACGGATTGGATGAGGTCAGCTCTAGGGATATTCCTAACTCTGGTAATAACGACAATGGTAAGAGCTGCCACAGGCATTACCTCATTGAATCTTCCAACAACACTGTGAGCTGGGTCCTATTACTATCTTCACTGTGCAGGTGAGGGGGCAGGAGGAGCAGCGAGTGGTGGCCTCGGAGGAGGCAGAGTCAGCCTCGTTGTTAGGTAGGTAGTGGCAGTTGGTGCCTGGAGTCCTGCCTGACTCCAGAGCCCCCCTCTTGACTCTCGGCATAATGGCCTCTGACAATTCTGCAGGTCTAGGATTATACATTTATCTTCCAACTTTTCCTCATCAACTAAAAATAAATAAAGAAATGTGTCTAGAATCTTAAAAACTTCAGGATGAGTTCCTGGGCAGCAGCAGGACTCGCCGCACCCATGCAGACATCAGCAGCAATGTGGGAAAATCCAGGCCTGGGCCTTTCGTCTAGGAGGTGGAGAGGCTGTGGAGAAGGCAGCCAAGCTCGGTTAGTAACCCAGGGGCACCATGGTCCACCACCTTCCCTCCTCTTCCAGAATCCCGCATCCTGCCAGGCCCAAATCTCCTTGCTCTGGACCACTCTCAAGAGAGGTGGGATGTTGCAGGGTACAATTCTGTGTTGGGGGGCAGCCTTAGCCTTACCAACTAGATGCCAGGGACACCCCCAACCGCAGTTGTGACAACATTCCCAGGTATTCCCAATTG
Organism: Nomascus leucogenys; assembly: GCF_006542625.1. NCBI lineage: Eukaryota > Metazoa > Chordata > Mammalia > Primates > Hylobatidae > Nomascus > Nomascus leucogenys. The sequence goes on from NC_044404.1 coordinate 18,681,899, forward strand.
TCCCCTGGGAGGGCGGGGTGGGGGGCAAAATCATCGCCCAGTTGAAAAGCATTGCTCTAGTAGTTAAAAGTATGGGGCCAAGTTACCCCAGTTCAAAGTCCCCTTCTGCCACCTAGAGTGTGGCATTTGGCAAGCTGCTCCACCTCTCCAAAGCTCAGTCTCCCTATCCATCAAATGGGAATCATAATGATTACAAAGACACATTCTGAGGACTTGAAAAGAGAAAGCCTGTGCGGTGCACACAAGGCCCTTAGCCCAGAGCCTGGAAATGGCCTTAACCAAAGGAAATGGTCATAGGATGGGAGAAGCAATAGTGTCACCCAGAGAAGAGGAGCTTCACTGATAGAAATCACCAGACTTGGGTCTGGTGTCATCATAGGTTGGGCACAGCACAGGCTGAAAATTTGTCTGCAGACTTTGAGACCCTGGCTCTGAAGGCCCTGGTAGTCACCTTGCCTGGTCCTTTAACCAAAGACCCCACATCAAGGTTTGCCTCGTTTCATTAGATCATAAGTTCTCAACCAGGGGCAGCATTCACTCACAGAGGACATTTAGCAATGTCTGGAGACATTTTTTATTGTCACAGCCAGAAAGAGGAGTAAGTGGGGGTGCTATTGGCACCTAATAGGTAGAGACCAGGGATGCTTCTAAACATCCTACAATTCACAGAACAGCCATCAGAGCAAAGAATTGCCCAGGCCAACATGTCAGTGGTGTCCAGGTTGAGATACTCTGCATCAGACTGATTCGACTCAACTTTCTTTCCCTTTTTGCCTTGGCCACCAGGAAGCTCAAAGCAAAGTTTTATACTCAACTGCCATAGTTGTTTTCATTCTTGGTTTCCAATTCGACTATTTATCTCCCCAGCTCTCATCTTTAATGACTCTATATGTTCTTTTATCCTTCTTTTAATAGGCCTATAGGATTTTTGTTTTGATTTAATCATGCTTTACTCTTTTAGGAAGAAGATGGTATATACACCAAAAGCCAAACTAATCTCTGTTGCTTCTTTTTAGGTGATTAAAAATTTTTGGTGTGTGGTTTGCACTTTCTTTTGTAAGTTATTTTATCCTCTCAACAGCCAAATAAATCACGTGTGGGAAGAAACTGAGGCTCAGCCAGGTGATTCTGTGAGTAAATAATGAAGCTAGAACTTACAAAACAAGTGAAATGTCAGGGACTAAATGAACCGTATTAACCTGCTTAGATGGGCAATAGTAATCATTCTTAATGTATTCATGCTAATTAACCAATTAATCCCTACGGCAACCTTTTAAAAACATGACACCATTTCCTTTTTAAAGATGAGGAAACCCAACAGCCCCAGCCAACGTGGACAACTAAATTAGATAGTCTCATCCGAAAGCCACTTGATTAATTCTGTCGTCCACACAGACTAAGTTATCCAGATGACTGGCACATGTGAGGCAGTCTGCTCATTTTTCAGCAAGCCGTCATCACGATGTCCCCTCCACTCAGCTGCCTGATGGAATGTCAAACTCAAAGTGGCAGAAACAGGTATATCCAGGCAATGGATAAAGGGAACAAAGCCACGAGAGGAACAAAGTACTCATTCATGCTACAACATGGAAGGGCCTTGAAATATTATGCTGGGTGAAGGGAGCCAGCCACTAAAGGATACGGCCGGGAGTGGTGGCTCACGCCTGTAATCCCAGCACTTTGGGAGGTCGAGGCGGGAGGATCATCTGAGGTCAGGAGTTCAAGACCAGCCTGGCCAACATGGTGAAACCCCGTCTCTACTAAAAATACAAAAATTAGCTGGGCGCGGTGGCAGGCACCTGTAATCCCAGATACTCAGGATGCTGAAACACAAGAATCACTTGAACCCAGGAGGCAGAGGTTACAGTGAGCCGAGATCGCGCCACTGCACTCCAGCCTGAGTGACAGAGTGAGACTCCATCGCAAAAAAAAAAAAAGAATATATATTGTATGATGCCATTAAATGAAATGTGCAGAATAGACAAATCTAGAGAGAAAAGAAGTGATTGCCCAGGGCTGGGGGCAGAATGGAGAAGGATTGCTGTGGGGACGGGGCTTATTTCAGGATGGATGAAAATGTTCTAGGGCTAGGCAGCAGTGATGGCTGCACGACATGATAAATGTACTCAATGCTGCTGAACCGTGCAGTTTAAAATGGTATATTTTATGTTATGTGTATTTTGCCACAATAAAAAAATGTAAAATAAGAAAGAAAGAAAAGGGCCAGGTAAGGTGGTTCACACCTGTAATCCCAACACTTTGGGAGGCCAAGGCAGGAGGATTGCTATAGGCCAGGAGTTTGAGACCAGCCTGGGCAACATAGTGAGATCCTGTTTCTACAAAATAAAAGATAGGCCGGGCATGATGGCTCACGCCTATGATTCCAGCACTTTGGGAGGCCGAGGCAGGTGGATCACTTAAGGTCATAAGTTCAAGACCAGCCTGGCCAATATGGTGAAACTCTGTCTCTACTAAAAATATAAAAATTGGCTGGGTGTGGTGGTGCATACCTGTAGAGACTGAAGCCACAAGAATTGCTTGAACCCGGGAGGCAGAGGTTGCAGTGCACTATGATCATGCCACTGCACTCCAGCCTGGGTGACAAAGCAAGACTCTGTCTCAAAAATATATATAAATAAATAAAATTTAAAAATAAAACAATTAGCCAGGAGTGTTGGTGCACTCCTGTGGTCCTAGCTACTGGGGAGGCAGAGGCAGGAGGATCACTTGAGCCCGGGAGCTTGAGGCTGCAGTGAGCTATGATTATGCCACTGCATTCCAGCCTGGGTGACAGAGTGAGACCCCATCTCTAAAAATGATAATAAAGAAATAAAAATAAAAAATAAACAAAAGAAATAAAAGACACAACCAATCTCCCTCTTCTGGACCAGGAGACAATAAGATCATCTTTTTCTTCCTTTTCTTTCTCTCTAATAGTGAAATATTGTTGGCACAACAAACCAACTGAAAGAAAGAAGGAAGGAAGGAGAGAGAAAGAGAGAGAGAAAGAAAGAAAGAAAGAAAGAAAGAAAGAAAGAAAGAAAGAAAGAAAGAGAGAAAGAAAGACTGAAACCGTTGGAGCAGCTGAAGTCTCTCTGACATTGTCGAGCGTCAAGAGGTCCAAAAGGTGCCCTGATTGGTCCGTCAAAGGGTTATTTTGTCTACACAACATGGCACAGCTGGTTCAAAATTGGATTTTTGTTTTCATTTTCCCTCACTTTGCCTGGATGCTTTACCTTGGTGAATAAGCAATTTGAGAATGACTGGGGAAAAAAATAATATTTTTACTCAAGTCCAGGTTTCCAAATTGCCCAATTAATAGAAGAGGGGGAGTCCTTTCTTTGAAGGATCTGGCCTGAAGCATTTGGAGCCAAAGTGAGTTTTGGTCCCACGGCAAACGATGGGAAAATGACTCAACAGGAGGTCGGCCCTGCTTCACTCCTCCCTGGGGCCTAGAGAGGGGGTTTCTTAGTTAGCAGGTGTACTAGGGGTTATTCATCCTGCAGGAAGGAAAAAGCAACCTGCAGAAATTCCGGCTGAGAATGGCTAATGAAACTGTCTAACTCCATACAAGAGAACATGATGTAGCTATTAATATGCTGCCTGCAAAAATTAAAAAAAAAAAAAACTAAAGACACGAAGAAGTATTTTCATATAGACTTGGGTGAAATAGCACTTGAAACTATAGTATAATTGCAAATGTAGGGACGGGGGAAATACTGGAAGCAAACACATGAAAATGCAGGGCTGATTCCCTGGCCAGTCTTTATTTTGCTCTACGTACTTTGCAAAGAGCGAGTGTGTTGCTTTTATAATCCAAAAACATTTTTTTTTTTTACAAATATTTTCAGGGAATATCAAGGACCAGCCTTCGCTTTGAAATGGCTTCCAGCTTGCAAATAGCCTAAACTCTTCTTTGCTCTCTGCCTGTAGCTGCAGCCGCGGTGGGGGAGATTTCAGATCACAGGCACAGAAGCGGCTCGGCTGAGTTGCTGCTGGCCACCTCCCAAAGATGCTGCCTCTGCAGAGAGCCGGAGAGAAACCCGACCCTGGAGAGGCTGGGGTTATGGGCTTCTGGAAACACATAGCCTCCCACCAGCACCAGGGCTCCTTTCTCACAGAGAATCCAAGGGTCAATTTAGATCAAAGTTAAGGCAATTCTTCCTGGAATCTTTTTTCTAATGCCCTCCATTCGTGCCTCTGCCCTCTTACTGGTTGTGCGTCTTTAGGCAAGTCATTTGTACGACTTGCCAGTAAAAGGAGCCAGTTGTTGGCTGGACACGGTGGCTCACATCTGTAATCCCAGCACTTTGGGAGGCCAAGGCTGGTGAATCTCCTGAGGTCAGGAGTTCGAGACCAGCCTGGCCAACATGGCAAAACCCCATCTCTACTAAAAATACAAAAATGAGCTGGGCGTGGTGGCAGGTGCCTGCAATCCCAGTTATTTGGGGGGCTGAGGCAGAAGTATAATTTGAACCCAGGAGGTGGAGATCACACCACTGCACTCCAGCCTGGGCAAAAGAGCGAGACTTCATCTCAAAAAAATAGATAAAATAGGCCGGGCGTGGTGGCTCACATCAGTAATCCCAGCACTTTGGGATACCAAGATGGGCAGATCACCTGAGGTCAGGAGTTCGAGACCAACCTGTCCAACACGGTGAACCCTTGCCTCTACTAAAAATACAAAAAAAATTAGTCAGGTGAGGTGGCAGGTGCCTATAATCCCAGCTACTTGGGAGGCTGAGGCAGGAGAATCACTTGAACCCGGGAGACGGAGGTTGCAGTGAGCCGAGACTGCAGCATTGCACTCCAGCCTGGGCAACAAGAATGACACGCTGTCTCAAAATAAATAAATAAATAAATAAATTTAATTTTAAAAAAGAGCGAGTTGTTCCAGTGAGGTTCAAATAAGCAAGTCCCAGGGCTCCAACCCTGCCTGGAGTGTGAACCCTGCATCCTGGCCAGTCTGTTCTGGTTCTTCACCTCTCTGGATAGTCCTATAAGCCAGACGCTCTCTACCAAAGAGGAAATGGGCTCAAAGAGGTGAAGCCTCCCGGCCAAAGCCACAGAGCTGGAAAACTGCAGAGCCAGGATTCGAACCCAGATGCCTGGCCACAGAGCCCAGGCTCTTTTGAATAGTTCCTCATTTTCGTGTCCACACTGTCCCTCTGACTACACAGCAGCCTAAGGATTGACACCACATTTGGTTCCGTCAACATTTGTGACGAATCCCTAATGATAATAACGTTAAGACACGTATCGTAAGTCCGGGCGCGGTGGCTCACGCCTGTAATCCCAGCACTTTGGGAGGCTGAGATGGGCAGATCACTGGCCAGCATGGCGAAACCCCATCTCTACTAAAAATATAAAAATTAGCCAGACATGGTGGCGGACGTCTATAGTCCCAGCTACTCAGGAGGCTGAGGCAGGAGAATTGCTTGAACCTGGGAGGTGGAAGTTACAGTGAGCCAAGATAGCACCTCTGCACTCCAGCCTGGGTGACAGAGGGAGACTCCACCTCAGAACAAGAACAACAACAACAACAACGAAATAAAAGAATAAATAAAATAAAATAAATAAAAATAAAAAACATGTATTGTGCAGCTACTGTGCTAAGTGCTTTTCATACTTTTTTAAATTTAATCCTTTCATCAGTCCCTGAGAGGTAGCTATTATTATCATACCCATTTTATAGATGAGCAGATGAAGACACAGAGAAGTAAACTGACTCACCCTGCATCATGCAGCTGTGGAGTCAGGAGGATATGAAGCCAGGGGTATCTGATATCGTTAAGATGATCAGCTCCACAGCTTCAGTATTGCAGTTGGTGTCTACATAGGACCAGGGGTGTTAAATTCTACACTGACTGTTTGCCCTGGGTACTTTCAGCTAACAGGGCCACTATAAATCTTGATCCCTGCTTACAGCTGGGGAGCCATGACCTGGGACAGAGTGGTTGGTACGCTGAGTCTCCCTTACTAGACAGAGACTGTGAGAGCAGTGAGTCTGCCCAGCTGTGACCAGTGGCCAATAGACAGCTGTGGATTGGTGGACATCGTGGCCCAGCCGTAGATCAGCAGATATTACCCAGCTACAGGAGACAAGAGAAGATGCTCTTTTCCTTGCAAACCATGGATGTGGCCCATGGAGAAAGTGTAGGTGTTCACTTGCCAGCCTTCCATACATCATGGCACACCCAGGAACTGATACGCTTAGGGACAGACAAGACCACTTGCAGCTGTAGGCACCTGGCGCAGCCACCTGCTCCCACCAACACATTCCCGCCCCAGGTTCAGGGGACCCACATCTTGGCATAAGAAGTGGAAGGCTGGGTCCAGGGGGATCCCTCTCCCTTCTCCACCCTTTAGAATTTACTTTTCGCTCCAAGGAAAAATAAAAAATTTACCACAGAAAGGCTTTTAAAGGAACTCCCAGTTCATCCCAAGGAAGCACTATTTTAATGTAGATTCCCAGCTTTAATATAAAGACATTGGTGCCCATGGGAAGATGAAAAAATGTTTGACTCTGCAATGAGTACATTTGAATGGCCCATAGTTTGCAATTTGCAGCAATCCGGTATCAGTCAACAGTTTTTGTTAATGTATCTTTTAGAGAATAAAAAAACTGGGAGGCCAGGCATGGTGGCTCATGCCTGTAATCTCAGCACTTTGGGAGGCTGAGGAAGGCAGATCAGTTGAGTTCAAGCCTAGCCTGGCCAACATGGTAAGACCCTGTCTCTGCAAACAAATACAAAAATTAGCTGGGTATGGTGGTGCACACCTGTAGTCCCAGCTACTCAGGAGGCTGAGATGGGAGGATTACTGAGCCCAGGGAGGTCCAGGTTGCAATGAGCCGTGATTGCGCCACTGTACTCCAGCATGGATGACAGAGTGAGACCCTATCTCAAAAAAAAAAAAAAAAAAAAGGAAAGAAAACTGAAAGATACCCTTTCTATCTGCATCAGCCCTTTTTTTCTATGGACTTCAGCCCACGTCAGTCTTTAGGGCACACACATGCACACAAACATACACACAAAAACACATGCATCCTCTCTTTACAACTCCATGAGTCTCTTCCCTAGACTTAATCAATATATAAAACATATCTCCATGAATCTTCTCAATAATGCCCAGCTCTGGAAATTCAGAACAGCATACAATTCCCAGGTTTCAAATCATGGATGCAAGCTTAGGGACTATCTGACCTCATCATTAAACAGAGGAGCACACTGAGGCCCAGACGGGAAGTGACTTATCCAAGGTCACAGAGTGAGTTTATGCTAGAGCCCAAGTGGGTGCCCAGGTGGCCCCCTGGCTCTCAGACCAGCATTGCCCAGAGAGGTACAAGAAATAAAAGTCATTGTCTAAATTGCAAGGAGACAAATACAACTTCTCCATCCCCAAGGAGAGCCAATGGACGGAATCTTTGCAGGCACAATTGCCACAAAAAGTTTTCAAAGACTTTCCTAGCCTAATATATGTAAAGAAATCTTTGGAGAGTCATTCTCCATTAATCAGCTGTCAACAGTGTTCTGAGGGAGGGGAGGGGAGTTGAGGATGGAGAACACTAACTCATTTCCCAGAGCCTGTCTTCAGGATTTCAAAAATGAGTTTAGCAGAGCCAGCCACTTTGGGGGCATCTGAGAAAATGAGAAATGCTTCTAACACTCTCAAACGCTCTCAACCCACATAACAGTGCCTGTGATTTAGTGACTCTCACACTTTAGCATGCATACAAATCTTCTGGAAGGTTTGTTAAAACAGATTGCTGGCCGGGTGCGGTGGCTCATGCCTGTGATCTCAGCACTTTGGAAGGCCTAGTTAGGTGGATCACTTGAGCCCAGGAGTTTGAGACTAGCCTGGGCAACATTGACAGACCTTATCTTTACAAAAAAATACAAAAATTAGCCGGGCGTGGTGGCTTGCACTCGTAGTCCCAGCTACTTGGGAGGCTGAGGTGGGAGGATCGCTTGAGCCTAGGAGGCAGAGGCTGCAGTCAGCCGAGATTGTGCCACTGCACCATAGCCTGGGCGACAGAGCCAGACCCTGTCTCAATAAAACAAAAACAAAACATAGGTTGCTGCCCACCACCCCTCTCCATCCACCCAGAGTTTCTGATACAGTAGGCATGGCGTGGGGCCTGAGAAGTTGCATTTCTATCAAGTTTTCAAGTGAGGCTGATGCTGCTGGTCCACGGCCCACACTTGGAGAATCACTGTTTTGTGCTCTTGATGCTGTTTGGATGGTTCAGACAAAAGGGTGAAAAACAATTACATTAACCTGGGAGCAAAATCCCATGGCAGTTTGGCACAGAACTCAAAGTCAAGCAGACGTGGCTGGGACTGGAGGTCTGCTGTAGACCGTAGGAGTCCAGCCTGGTCGCTGCTGTTCCCTGGTGCTCGGCTCCGGGACTGGCACACTGTGGGTGTCCAATAACTGTGTGTTTCTGGGTGCTGTCTTAGCTTTTAGGTGGAGGTAAATTACACCACTGCCTCCCACTCCCTGAAAGGAAGGGAACGGAGAGATGGCACAAGACTCTGCAGAAACATCAAGAGTGGCCACGGCTCTCTTGGTTTTTCACCTTGACATTGGGTTAGGAGCAATTAGGTGCTGAAGCCTGAACATGGGTCCAAAGTCCGTTTCTTTTCATTGTAATAATTTTCACATGGGTTTTCTTATTTTTAAAAGTTGTGACCCTCATTATAGAAAATTTACAAAATGTTTGGAGGCAAAAAGAAGAAAATAGCTATCACCCATAACCTCACCCCAAGGAGTACTCACCCATCATTTGGGAATACATTCTTTGGGTGCTATTTTTCCACACGTAAGTATTTTTTTTTTCTTAAGTAGAATCATGCTGTTTGGGAAGTTGCGTTTTTTTCACTCTATGTTTCATGAATATTTTTGCAGGTCATGAAATTTTTCCAGGTACAAATTCCAAGGGGTAGGATAGTTCCATTAAGAAAGTAGACTCATGGCCAGGCGAGGTGGCTCACACCTGTAATCCCAGCACTTTGGGAGGCCGAGGAGGGCGGATCACCTGAGGTCAGGAGTTTGAGACCAGCCTGACCAACATGGAGAAACCCCATCTCTACTAAAAATACAAAATTAGCCGGGCGTGGTGGCGTGTGCCTGTAATCCCAGCTACTCGGGAGGCTGAGACAGGAGAAGCACTTTAACCTGGGAGGCAGAGGTTGTGGTGAGCCGAGGTCGTGCCATTGCACTCCACTCCAGCCTGGGCAAGAAGAGCGAAACTCCGTCTCAAAAAAAAAAAAAAAAAAATAGACTCAGCCAGGTGCAGTGGCTGACGCCTGTAATCCCAACACTTTGGGAGACTGAGGCAGGCGGATCCCTTGAGCCCAGGAATTTGAGACCAGCCTGGGCAACATGGTGAAACCACAACTTCCACAAAAAATGCAAAATTTAGCTGGGCATGGTGAGGCACACCTGTAGTCCCAGCTACTCGGGAGGCTGAGGTTGGGGGATCGCTTGAGCATAGGTAGGTGGAGGCTGCACTGTGCTGTGATTGCACCATTGCACTCCAGCCTGGGCGACAGAGTGAGACCCTGTATCAAAAAAATAAAAATAAAAATAAAGAACATGTATGTAGCCGGGCGCGGTGGCTCATGCCTGTAATCCCAGCACTTTGGGAGGCCGAGGCGAGTGGATCACGAGGTCAGGAGATCAAGACCATCCTGGCTAACATGGTGAAACCCTGACTCTACTAAAAAATACAACAAAAATTAGCCGGGCATGGTGGTGTGCACCTGTAGTCCCAGCTACTCGGAAGGCTGAGGCAGGAGAATGCTGTGAATCCGGGAAGCAGAGCCTGTAGTGAGCCAAGATCGCGCCACTGCACTCCAGCCTGGACGAAAAGAGCGAGACTCCATCTCAAAAAAAAAAAAGAACGTGTATGTAGACTCTGAAGCCAAACTACCTGAATTCATACTGGCATCTGCCACTTACTAGATAAGAGAAGTTGGACAAGTTACTTAACTTCTGAATGTGTCCGTTTCTTCACCAGTATAATTGGGATGATAGTATTTATAGCTATCACAAACAGTTGTTAGGAGAATTAGATGAGCTAATCTATGTAAGGCATTTAGGATGGTTGCTAGCATGAAGCTAAAGTTTTGGTGAAATATGGGTTATAGCCTAGAAACATTACACATTGTTGCCTCTTATTATGTGTCCTTGTAATGGCCTGGAGTATTCCATTATATGGATGTTTCATAATATATCTGTCAATATCCTATTGTTAGGAATGTTTACCTTTTTCCAGTTTTTCCTATTAGAAAAAAAATATTGTGATGTACTTATATCTTTGCACATATGCGTGCTAAATTCCTAGGCATACAAAGTGACGTACTAAGGATGGTTCTAAACATTTCTAGAGCTTTTGACACATACTTGCTAAATTGCCCTTCAGAAAGCATAGCAATTTACTCTGCCACACAGTATATGAGTCACATGTTCCAGACCTCTCAGTCATCCTGATAGTACCATTCTCCCCTTCACAACTGCCACTTAGATGGGCGGGGCATGGTATATCATTGTTTTAATTTGCTTTTCTTTGAGGTTTCTGGTAAGATGGACCATTTTTCATACACTACCAGCCCTCAAGTATGTCTTTCATAAATTGTCTGTCTATGTCCTTTGCCCAGAGATTGTTCATCATCCATATTGATTTGCAAGTGCTCTTTATATAGCAAAGATATTAACCCTTTGCAGCGGAGGCATTGAAAGCATTTAATCTAGTTTGCCTTTTGCTGTCAATTTTATTTTCAGTGTTTTTCCTCCCCCCATGTGTCACTTTGTTTGCCTCAGATCCCAGCCAGCAGAGCCATAGTCTCCTCCCCCTCAACATCTTCCCTGCCCAGCTCCACCAGCCTTGGGCCCTTTTAAGTCTGCAGCCTGGGGCAGTCTCTTTGATTTACTGTCCCCTACATAATGAAAAACCCCAGATTGGAAAGTGGTCTATCAGGTCTTTTCAGAAGTCTAAAACGACCCCCAAATCCACTGGGTTCCTACCCCTGCTGGCTGCCTCATAAGGTCACAGGTCATAGGTCATCACGCCCCAATGACCCCCAAAAAGGGATAACTCAAGCCCCCTGGTGATAACAGTTGATGCCAGCCAACTGGTTTGGCTGCTTGCTTCTCTAAATTTCCCTGATAATTTTTGGTGGAATGTAGATTATAGCCTAGGACTGCAAGAGGAAAAATAATATTCAATTGAGGATAAAAGATAAGAGATGCCCCTTACTGAGCCCTGCTAAGTGCCAGCCGCTCTACATGCATTATCTCTGCAGCAGTCCCCACAAGCTAAGTGTCACCGTGCTCATTTCTTAAAAGTGGAAATGGAAGTTCAGAGAGGTTAAGTAACTTGCCCCAAGAAACCCAGCTCCTGAGGGTTGAAGCCAAGATTAAAATTTAGCTCGTCAGATTTCAAAACCTGTGTCCTCTTCCTCAGCCCCACTCACCGGGTTTAACCCCGGCTTTGCCACATGCTTGTTTTATGACACCAGAAAACCCCTTCACCGCACTAGTCCCCAGTTTTCTTTCATCTGGGGATCATAACAGCTTGCCTCCATACCATGCAGTATCAAGAAGAGAGCCAAGGTTTTTGGAAAACATGGACATGAAGACTCCATAACTTTAAAATGACAGTTTACCTTTGACAAAGGTACACATGGCACCTTCTTAGATGAATTCTCAGAATATAGCCATGAATTCACTTACAACCTTACAACCTGTATCAGTCATATATAGTCAGATATTTATATTTACAGGATGGATCGCCAACCCCCCTTCCCATTCCCACAAATCATTTTCATTTATTCAACAGATATTCACAGTTTTCCAGGTCCTGCGGGAGAGAAGACTGTGTCTGTGACCTCGAGGAGCTCACACTGATACACAGATGCACACACACACACACACACCCATGCATTCTCACCTCCATTTGAATTTTCCTTTAGAGTGGTTTTTTTTTTTTTTTTTGAGACAGAGTCTCACTCTGTGGACCAGGCTAGAATGCAGTGGTGCGATCATAGCTCACTACAACCTCTGCCTCCCGGGTTCAAGCAATTCTCCTGTCTCAGCCTCCCAAGTATCTGGGACTATAGGTGAATGCCACCATGCCCAGCTAATTTTTGTGGTTTAATAGAGGGGGTTTCACCATATTGGTCAGTTTGGTCTCGAACTCCTGAACTCAGGTGATCCACCCGCTTCAGACTCCCAAAGTGCTGGGATTAGAGGCGTGAGCCACCACGCCCTGCTAGCATATCTTTCTCTTCCATGGCTTGAAACCTCTTGACTCTACAAGGTCTTAGAGACACAGAATCCCTCGGTTCACATGAAACTGGGTCCCTAATGAACCCGGCCTTTCTGACACATGGCAAACCCGTGTTCAGCTGAGTCCCTGTACCTGGAGGTGCAGTCAGAGCAGGTGTGACCCTACCCTTTCAGAACATGGCAGCCAGTGGCCAAGTGCCATGGCTTATGCCTGTAACCCTAGCATTTAGGGAGTCCAAGGCGTGCGGATCACCTGAGGTCAGGAGTTCAAGACCAGCCTGGCCAACATGGTGAAACCCCATCTCTACTAAAAATACAAAAGTTAGCTGGGTGTGGTGGCAGGCACCTGTAATCCCAGCTACTTGGGAGGCTGAGGCAGGAGAATCACTTGAACCCGGGAGGTGGAAGTTGTAATGAGCCAAGATTACACCATTGCACTCCAGCCTGAGGGACAGAGTGAGACTCCATCTCAAAACAACAACAACAACAAAAAAGAACGTGGCAGCCAGAGCCAACCTTGCATTTGCCCTGCAGAGCCCATTCTGCAGACGCAACTCCAATATCCTTCAGGATCCAACTGCATCTGCCCAGCAAGTGAGACTGTTTTTTTCTTTGAAACCAACATTACCTGGGTCAATAAGGATAATCTCGAAAACAGGATGTTGAGCAAGATAAGTTTCAGAATGATGCCTAAAGTACACTGTTACATAAACTGTAAAAACTGTTTATTTTAATATACATATGTGGTAAAAAAAATATGGGCCAGGAGCAGTGACTCATGCTTGTAATCCCAGCAATTTGAAGGCCAAAGCAGGAGGATTACTTTAGCCCAGGAGTTCAAAGCCAGCCTGGGCAACATAGCAAGACCCCATCTCTACAAAAAATTTTAAAAACTAGCCGGGTATGGTGGTGTGTGCCTGTAGTCCCAGCTACTTGAGAGGCTGAGGAGGGAGGATCACTTGAGCTGGGGAGGTGGTGGCTGCAGTGAGCTGTGTGCGTGCCACTGCACTCCAGCCTGGGCGGCAGAGACCTTGTCTCCAAAAAAAAATTATAAAAGCATGTATATTAGTTTCCTATGGCTGCTGTAACAAAGTCCTAAAAACCTGGCGACTAAAAATAACAAAAACTTATGCTCTCACGGTCTGGAGGTCAGAAGTCCTCAATTACTATCACGGGGCTGAAATCAAGGTGTCAGGTCAGCAGAGTGCGCTCTCTCTGGATGCTGCAGAAGAGAATCCCTCCCTTGCTTCTTCCAGCTTCTAGTGGCTGCCGGCATTCCTAGACTTACGGCCACATCACCCAGTCTCTGCCTCCATGGCCACGTTACCTTCTCTTCCGTCTATGTCGAAGCTCCCTTTTCTTCCCTCTTATGATGACACTTGTGATTGCATTTAGGGGTCACCAAGAAAATCCAGGATAATCTCCCCATCTCGTGATCTGTAACTTAGTCACATCTGCAAAGACCCTTTTTCATTTGAAGGTAACAGTTACACGTTCCGGGGATTAAGACCTGATATTTCTAGAGGCCATTATCCAGGCTACTACCAAATGTAGAGAAACGACAGATGCCACCTTAGGGAGTGTGCTTCCTTCCGGGGAGAGAAGAAAGGGACCGAGGCAGGGAAGGGGTACTCGAGGGTGTTGACTGTGTCCCTAAATAGTTAATGGTAAATATTTATTAAAATAAATAAATCACTTAAAATTTAAAAATTTAAGCCCTGCTTTCTCCTAGCTATGCAACCCTAGGCAATTTATTTCACATCTCGGGACTTTTATCTCCTCATCTGTCATATAAGGATGCCGATATCTACTTCATGGATTTGTATGAGAATTAAATAATACAATGAATGGAACATGCCTAACCCAGTGTCCGGCTCATTGTGAGTACTGAGTTACCATTATGATTATTTTTTTAAGACAGAGTCTCACTCTTGTTGCCCAGGCTGGAGTGCAGTGGCATGATCATTGCTCACTGTAGCCTCTGTCTCCTGGATTCAAGGGATTCTCATGCTTCAGCCTCCAAAGTAGCTGGGATTACAGGTGTGTGACATCACACTTGGCTCATTTTTGTATTTTTACTAGAGGTGGGGTTTTACCATGTTGGCCAGGCTGGTCTAGAACTTTTTTTTTTTTTTTTGAGACAGAGTCTCACTCTGTAGCCCAGGCTGGAATGCAGTGGCGTGATCTCAGCTCACTGCAACCTCCGCCTCTCGGGTTCAAGAGATTCTCCTGCCTCAACTTCCTGAGTAGCTGGGACTACAGGCATGCGCCACCATGCCCAGCTAATTTTTTATTCTTAGTAGAAATGGGGTTTCACTATGTTGGCCAGGCTGGTCTCGAACTCCTGACCTCAGGTGATCCACCCACCTCAGCCTCCCAAAGTGCTGAGATTACAGGAGTGAGCCACTGCGCCTGGCCAGGCTGGTCTAGAACTTCTGACCTCAAGTGATCCACCTGCCTTGGCCTCCCAAATTGCTGGGATTACAGTTGTGAGCCACCGCACCTGGCCCATCATTATCATTGTTGTTGCGGTTGCTACCTTTCTGAAAGTGAGGAGCATTTTCTACAATGCACCTGTGGGTACCAGCATGTGCATGTGGGCGTGCGCGCACACACACACACACACACACACGCACGCAAGCGCACGACCCTTTCTGAGCGAGAGAAATAAGTTTTTCTGCTCCAAGCCCTGGTTTCTGAAACTCAGCATTGGTAGGGGGGTGGGTACTCAGGCGAGGTGGAAACTACAATGGTAGAAGCGGGGGGAGCCCTTTGCAAAGGTACTTTTTGATCTGCTCTAACTGCCACATAGAGAATTAGATGGAATTCATTTTTATGATGAAGGAATTAATGGTTATGGAGAGAATCGAGTTCAGGTGGAAGACTTGAATCCAAAGAAGGGAATAAAGCCTTGAAATTCAAATGAAAAATTATTATATAAGCATAAAGGAAACCTATTTTACACCTGTAAGACTAAATGTATAAATATGAACCAACTGCTCCCTCTGGGAAATGGGAATTGTGCTTTTAATTCACCTAGACAAATATGCAGTGCATTCTCACTTCCACCTATACATTTCAATGAAGACCGGGCACCCGCCAGGGGCTCCTGCGTACCCCTAGACTGGCCACATCCTTCCCCAGGCTAAGCACTTTCTGGCCCAGCAAAAGCCTCTCTGGCTTCCCCAGAACTCCCAGAAAGCAGGTGAGGCTCTCTAAGCTGCAAAATCCTTGAGCAAGGTCATCTCCAAATCTGCCTCCTGGCAGTAACATTCTCTGATCCTACAGTCCCACACCCCCACCAGGACTCCCAAGGCAGGATCTAAAATCTCACAGTCATCAGAATGTTTCAGTTTCATTCAATCATTCATTCATTCAATAACACCGCTGAGCACCCACCATGCACCAGTCTCTGTGCTCAGCGTTGAAGATCATCTGGTTTACAAAAGAGAAACTGATGCTGCAAGAGGAGAAACAGAAGCAAGAAAGAGCTTTGAAATCTAGGAGGCCTAAGTGAAAAATATCTTCCCGGCCAGGCGCAGTGGCTCACACCAGTAATCCCAGCTACTTGGGAGGCTGAGGCAGGAGAATCGCTTGAACGGGGGAGGCGGAGGTTGCAGTGAGCTGAGACTGCACCATTGGACTTCAGCCTGGGCAACAAGAATGTGACTCCATCTCAAAAAAAAAAAAAAGAAGAAGAAGAAGAAAAAAGAAAAGAAAAATCTCTTCCATGCTATCTGATAACTCTTTGACCTTGGACTCCTCTCTGAGCCTCCCTGAGTCTATTTCTTCCTCTGTAAAATAGAGATGCTGCTATCTCCTACTTGGGGTAGCTTTGAGATTAAGCAGGCTTACTGTCAATTGTGTGGCACAGAGTGGGCATTCAAAAATTCTAGTTAGAAACGTGAGTGCCCAAGGTCAAAGAGGAACATAAGCATCCAACTTCAAGATCATTCAGCTCTTTACTGTGCACCATCTGTGTTCTTTCAGACACTGAACTCCGTCCCAGAATTGCAGAGATAAATACAAAAAAAAAAAAATCCCAGTGGCCAACTATCAAGGAAGTGGGAAACAAGGAGGCCAGCTGCGTTGAGTGCCAACCAACTGTAGACCAACCATGATGCTAGGCGTTTTCCCCCAACTCATCCCTGCTCCTCAGGACAGTACAGCTCACCATGTTTTGAGTTCTGTTGGAGCACTGTTCACCATGCATATATGGCCATGCACCCTCGTGGTGCTGCAAGGGACAAGTCTCCAGTTAACCTATGAGGAAACCCTAGCACATAGAGAGCAAGCCAAGGTTCAATGTGCTAGGATCATTCATTCATCCATTCATTCACCCAATGATGTTTATTGAGCATCTACTATGGTACATAGTATACAGCAATGAATACACAGAACAAGTACCCTTGTCCTTGTAGAGCTTCCATAAGCTTCTGCCAAGTCCATACATACGCTTCTCCTGCATGTGGGAGAGGAAAGACCCCTCTGCACGGAGTGAACCGCGATAGAGGAGGGAGCTCCCCAGGGAGAGAAGGAAGCAGGAGTCCTGCAAACCAAGCAGGAGACTTGCAAGCAAGAAAATTCAATTCCATCAGCTTCCTCTTCTCAACAAGCCAGTCTAAGGTGGAGTACAGGCAGCGTTTGATCTTTTCATCCTCATTCCCATCCTGCCTCAGCCCTGAGAAAGCCTGGGGGCCTGGAGGGAACGTTCACCTGGGCTTGTGGGCTTCCCTGGAACTTGTGCACAGCCCGGAGCTCCAGGCCGGCCAGTGCTGGGCTCACCACATCCCTTTGATTGTTTAATGAAAGTGCTTTGAAGGTCCCACAGATGCTCCGCCGTGATAAGGTAATTGTCCAAGGGCAATGTCTACAACCCATTAATGCTGGACTTGGTGCAAATTGA
Source organism: Nomascus leucogenys (assembly GCF_006542625.1). NCBI lineage: Eukaryota > Metazoa > Chordata > Mammalia > Primates > Hylobatidae > Nomascus > Nomascus leucogenys. The sequence continues at coordinate 18,699,099 of NC_044404.1, forward strand.
ACTTGGAGAAGGTGCCTCGGCACCGTCTGACACTTGGTCTTTTGTTCTGGCAACTGGGAGTTTGGGAGGAGGCTTTCCTCCCGAGGCTTCCAAACGGTGCCAAGAGAGAGAAATTCCTGTTACACACGCCCTACCTCACATCTCTGCATGAGCATATGCACTCGTGTGTACACACATGCCCACATGCACATAAGTATATACGTAGCTGCACTCATACTCTCTTGTGTACAGGCTCTCGTATACTCTTATATAGGTGCACACATGCTCTCAACCTCACATATTCATATGAATGTATCCCAATATACCTTCATCCCAATCCGTTATCTTTAAACCACTGGGACCAGACTGGGGCGGGCTGGCAGGGGAGGAGGGGCATTCTTTTCCTCCTGGGAAGGTTCTTTTTCCACTTCAGAAATGGAAAGGAAAGAGGGATTACCAGGCACGGGCAGAAAGGAAAAGGCTTTTACAGATATCAGGGATCACTCTGTAAAGATGGCTTCAACCGCATCTCTGAAAGCCAGTAGAAAAGCGTTAATAGGAGAGGAAAGTGCAGAGAGAAGGAAGAGAAGTGGGAGAAGCACCTTGGCACGTCCTGGGTCTCTCTCTAAGCTTCAGCCTTGCTTGTCTTTATTTCCAGAAACTCGAGAGGTAAAAGGCTCCCAGGACCAGCCTGAGAAGGAGATGAAGGGAGAAATGGAGGAAAAGAAAGCAGAGAGGAGGAGAAAAGGAGGGAGGAGAAGAAGAGAAGGAGAAAATGAGGAGACATAAGAAACAGGGAGGAGAAGGAAGAATGGAGGAAGGAGAAAGAGGGAGAGGGAGAAGAGGAGGATGAGGAGGGGAGGAAGGAAAACACGAGGAAGAGAAAGAAAAGAGGTGAAGAGGGGCCAGGCATGGTGCCCCACGCCTGTAATCCCAGTACTTTGGGAGGCCGAGGTGGGTGGATCACCTGAGGGCAGGAGTTCGAGACCAGCCTGGCCAACAATGGTGAAACCCCATCTCCACTAAAAATCCAAAAATTAGCCAGGTGTGGTGGCGGGTCCCTGTAATCCCAGCTACTCGGGAGGCTGAGGTGGGGAAATTGCTTGAACCCGGAAGGCAGAGGCTGCGGTGAGCCAAGATCACGCCACTGCGCTTCAGCCTGGGTGACAGAGTGAGACCCTGTCTCAAAAAAAAAAAAAAAAAAGTGAAGAGGAGGAGGAGGCGAAGGAGGAGGAAGAGGAAGAAAAAATAGAGAAAGAGAAAATAGAAAAGGAAGGGAAGGAAGAGGAAGAGAAAGGGCAAAGGAAGAAAGGAGGAGGAGAAGGAGAGGAAGGAAGACCAGGAAGAAAGAAGGGAGGAGGCTCACTCGAGAGCCCACTTAGCAGTAGGCCTGAGAGAAACCTGGTTATTACTGTTGTTGTATCTTTACTGATGTTCTTGTCCAGTTCTTGAGAACTGGAGTCCAATGCACACTATTCCATTTTTCTGGGGAAAATGAAAATGTCAAGCAAGCTATCAACTTTCCTTTTCGTTTCTATTCAGGTTTGGGCAGATTATTTCAAGGTCACCCCTAGAAGAGTGCCACTTCTTAAAAGAAAAGCATAATAATAAAAGGTCGGTGCCTCTTGGAAATGTAGCGCTGAGGAATTCCAGCCTTCGAAACCTGGAAGGAGACTCCTGAGAGTCCTTTGTTCCTAGATGTTCAGTTTCCCTCTTCACCCCCACGCCCACCCCCTCCTCTCTCATCAAACATTTGAAGGCTGAATAATTCCATTTGTTGATGTCTTTGGCCTCCTCTAGCAGAGCAGAGCAGGCCGGAGCCTCTGAAAATGCAAAGGCCCCCAATGAAATCAAAACCCCTGGTTTTCAAGGTGGATTTATCACCCTTTAAAGGAGTATTTATTGGGTAATCACTTCCCAAAAGTGCTCATGACACAGGGGACTGAAATAAAGAGAGTCCTCTCCCTTGGGCTGGGGGAAGAGGCTGTTGGCCACTTGGGTGCAGGGAGGAGAGAGCCCCTTTGTGACCTATGTCTTGGGAGGAAGCAGCCAGAGACAGGCCAAGTTTCCCCAGCTGAACTCAAGCTGGGGTCTTGCTTCTGTACCTTGGGCCTACTTATTTCTCTCCCATTTCCAAACCCAAATTGGGTTTGGAAGATGCCACTTGGAAACTTGGGAAGAAGAATTCCTATTAGCATTGTTGTTGCCCTTAAGACAAGGGAAAGGAGGAATGCAGAGAGTTCAGACCAGACGGGGTGAGCTAGAGACAGGAGACAATCATCCAAACCAGATCACACTGGGGGATTAGCGGGCTGGGCTGGGCCCGGAGATGCACCCCCAGACCAAGCAGAGAAGGAGGATCTCTTCCCCAAGGTCTTCAGCCAACCTCATCTGGACCAAAGGATCTTCCCAGGGATTCAGGTCTGCATTACAGCCCAGAGAGCAATGGAGGCCCATACATACCTCAGGAAACCATGGAGATGGGGGAGGCGGTGACAAGACAGACAGTCCCAGAGAAAAGCCACTGGGGTGAAGCCAGAAAGGCAAGGAGGAAAAGAGAAAGAGAGACCAAAAGAACAAAACAGATGGAGGAGACCATAAGATAGACTCAGGGGGACAGAGAGACATGAAAAATGCTTGTGTGTGAGAGAGAGACAGAGAGAAAGAGGGTGAAAGAGGGTGAGGAGAGAGAGGGACAGAAAGAGGGGGTCAAGGGCTAAAGGAAAACTTTCTGGAACAAGTCCGGCCCAGCCCACACACTCAGAAGCCCTCACAGCCTCCCAGCAGCAACTGGAGGTCTTAGGCATTGATTAAGCCTGCATGGGGGTGACTTTTTCTAGACAAGGGGGTAAGCAAAGGGAAACGAGAGGAGGGGACATTGCTCTCCCCCACCCCCAGCCACAGTTCCCAGGTGAACCCCCCTTTCCCCTGCTGGATGTGAAATCGCCATTTCACCCCGCCACACTCCTTAATTGTTGCAAAAATCATTTGTGAAATTGGTCTCCAACAGGCAAGAACAGCCACGCTCATTCCAACAGACAACCCCCCCCAACCCTTCCCTCTGCAGGGGCCCATGGAATCCTGGAGCTGCAGAAACGCTGGGGGCCAGTGTCGCTACTGGACCTGCTACTGTGAGTCTTTTGCAGGGAGGGTGAGGTGGCCCCAATGCAGGACTCCTGAGGTTCTGAGGGTCCCTGGCAGCAGAAGTGTCCAGCTATGCACTCGCCCCACTCAGCTCAAGATGCTACATGAGCACTGGCCGGAAGAGAGGGAGGCTCCCACCCTCGGCACACCCTGGAAGTCTTTTCTCACTCGAGAATTGACCTAAACATACACTCACACATTCCTGACGCGTGCTTACAGCCATACCAAGGCAACCTGGAGGTGACCTCAAAGCAGAAATACAGACATGGACCCTCACTTAGAAACACACATTTACTCAAACTGACCCCAAACAGACCTACACACAAAACCCACCTGCACCTTGACACACAGACCCAGGCACAGGCCTATATTCACACACAAGCACACTGGCCCATTCCACAAATACAGGGAAGAAGTGCCTTGAATCCTTCCAGGCAAAGAGGACAACTAGTGACGAATGAATGGATGAATATGCAATATACCTAACATATATGTGTGTGTGTTATATGTGTGTATGCATAAGTGTATATGATACAAACACATGTATATATACACACAGAATATATATCCACCTATGGAGGTCAAAGCAGGCCAGGTCCCCAGCAAGGCTGGTGATGTAAGGGGGTTACCATCTTCCCTGGGCACACATGCTATGGCTTGAAGCTTGATCTCCCAATCTCTCCTGGGGGAGGGCCCCATAACTTGGGCCAGGCAAAGTACCCCAGTGTCCCCCTTCCAATTCGAAAGCTACTTGGCATCGCTCTTCTCAATTAGAGAGAGTGTGAGCTTAACAAGTTTTTCATCAGGGCCTCCATTCCCAGAAGGCCCCCCCAAAATCTGATGAGTCCCTTGTGCTAGGAGAGTGGGGAGAGGAGGGAGATCTGTCACATGCTGAGAGGGGCAAAGGTCACAGGTGAGGCAAAGGGGAGGGATGGGGACACCCTGGGGCCAGCCAGCGGTGAGCCCCCCAGGCTAAAACAAGGCTGACCCCACTGCCGAGAGAGGGCGGGCAGGGGGCGAGATTGAGGTCTGGGTTCATTTTATTGTATTTTGCCTCCAGCGTGGGGCCAGAGACGCTCTTTCCCCGGGGAGACAAAAGGCCTCTAGTTGTGGCGTCCTGCCCCGCTGGGAGGGCGTTTCGCCCCCAGGACTCTGTGTCCCGAGGTTGAGGCTACTGGTCACCCTGGCTTCAGAAAGCGAAGAATTCAGGAATCTCTGATCACCCCACCCTGACTCTCGATCATTCAATTGGGGCGTCCCCTCAAACCCACCAGCAAGGAGCTCAGAGCTGTACCAAGTCTTGACGGGCTCCCTCCCTCCCTCCCATTTCCCACCTCTTTGGGACCCCAGATCCTCACACCAGCACCAACTCCCTGTAAACCCAACTGCCTGCTGGAAAGGAGTTATGGGCCCGGCCTGGGGGCCTGAGGAGGACGGCGGCGGCTGGAGATGTCTGCACGGGGCGGAGCTGGAAGGGGAGGAAGAGACTTGTCCCTAACACTTGGCAGACCCACTTTGCCAAGCCTCGGAACCAGATACGGTTACTGGGGGCTTCTCAGAGCGGCGGGAAGGTAGAGTAAGAACCAGACACTGGGGCTCTGACATTACACAGAAAAAGTCAGAATTCCTCCCTTCAAGTCACCTTAGGCCGGTTCCCGGGGAGCCTCACTGGAGGAATTTCAGAGGGTGTAAGACGAGGGAGAAGATGAGAAATAGGGCGGACTCTGCCCCTGGGAGGCCAGAGAAAAGGCGAGACTCCAGAGAGGCGCCGGACCGGAGGCAGACATTCCCATACAGCCGGGACTCCGAGAGCAGCCGTGAGCGACCTGGGGGCCGGGGACTCGGCGGATCCGGCCCATTCATCAAAGGAAGGCACTGGGACAAAGTTGGCCCCCTCCCCTTCTCCCTCAGCCCCCAACTCGCCGGGATCCGCTCCCTCTGTTTTCACGGCGGTTCAAATTCTCCCCCAAAACGAGGTCGACCGGGGATTAGAAAAGAGGGAAAAAAATATTCGTTGGCGATTTCTTTTCGTTATTGGTCCTCCGCTCCCTTGTGCCCTGGCCCCCTTCCCTCCTCATGAATAAAAGAAAAGTCCGAACCTATCAGATCGCGTTCACTACCTCCTCCTCCTCCTCCTCCTCCTCCTCCTCCTCCTCCTCGTACTTCGGTGAACACTTTTGCACAACTTACCCAGCTGATCACTCGCGCCCCCTCGCTTTTCCATTTCTCTTTCCCCAACCCCGTCACCCCCTGTCGCCTCCGTCCAGCCCCGAAACCCGAGGAGGCTCCTTCTTCCGTCTGTCCCCAGGTCTCCTAGGGGACGGGGGTGTGAAAGCTGGTGTGGAGGGAGAAGCGAGTGCGGTCCGAAGAAAGAAGGCGTGGAGAAGAGGGAAGGAGCTAGAGCGAGAGAATAAATATATAAATAAATACGAGAACGAAATCCACTCCGCGGTCTCCGGGCTTGGAAACTTTGGCCCCAAGCGCGAGAGCGCGGCGCTCGCCACTCCGAGGCTGCCGGCCGCGATTCCGGCCGCGATTCCGGCCCCGAGTCCGGCCGCGTTCCCCCAGTCCCCCTCCGCCGCCGGGCCTCGTCTCCGGGTTCTGCCAGGCGCATCAGTCCGCACAACTTCTGGCCGAGCCCAGCCGGCAGAGGCGGACTTGGGGTTGGAGTGTTTGTTTGTTTGAACTTCCTTGTCGTCGCCACCTTCCCTCCCCCCAACCTCCGCCCCCACCTCGCCCCCCTCCCGAGCTTCTGGACGCGTTTGACTGCAGCCAGGGGTGGGGGGTGGGGGTAGGGAGTGTGTGTGGAGGGGAGGGAGAAGAGGTTAAAAAAAAGAAGACGAAGAAGACGGAAAGAAAGAGATCGCAGCAGGGGTGAAGGGAGCGGACGGGAAGCGATTTTTGCCGACTTTGGATTCGTCCGCGGCGTGCGCAAGAATGGCGGCCCTTCCCGGCACGGTACCGAGAATGATGCGGCCGGCTCCGGGGCAGAACTACCCCCGCACGGGATTCCCTTTGGAAGGTAAGAACGCCCAGGCTGGCCTCGCCGCGACTCCGCCGCCCGGAACTCGGGGTCCTTGGAGAGGCTGCGGTCTCCAGGGGACGGTGGCGGCGCCGGCGATAGCAGAGGGATCCGGTTCTCTTCTGGGTCCCAGTCCGGGCGCGGAACCCAGGAAGTTTCTGGAACCCATGCTTGTCCGCTTCTGCGTGGGTTTCACTGACCGGTGGCCTTCGTTTCTCAGGTCGAGAGCTTCCGGCCTTTACCCGCAGGGCTGAAATTCTGGTAGATTTGGACTCCTAGTAAATATCAGGTCCTGGTGAATTTCAGCTCTTTCCACTATTTCCAGACACTTCTTCCCTGACAGTTTCTCGGCTCTCCAGGCTCGCTGGCTGCCACCTTTCTACTCTTGTTTTGAATTATTTTTTCCACCCCTGGGATTGGTCTTACAGTCCCTTTTATTTCGAACCACCTACCATGGGTGATACTTTATATGCCTCAACTACCACGGCTATCCATTTCTTCCGAAGCCACGTTCAAACACTCCTGCTTTTCCGCCTGGAAACAAACTAATTGGAAATAATAATTAGTAATGATTTTCCCCCTAAAACTTTTTACTCGGGCTTCCGCACTCTGGAAATCTCCCGGGAGAGAACCTCTAAACGGCGAGGTTTAGAGAACCTCTAAACGGCGAGAGGGGCACGGCAATGTCCAAACGAGGAGAAAGAGCTGATTTTGTAAAGCGTCCTTCCTAAACATCCAGCGCCCGCCCGGGGAGACCTGAGAGGACGGGCGGCGGCGAACCGGGTCCAGGCTGGAGAAAAGGCTGGGAGCGCACGGCGGAGAGACCCGCTCCTGTGTTTTTGTTCTGTTTTCTTTTTAAACTAATGGAAGGCCTCAACCTGTCACTGAGGGATCATTTGGCTTCTGAGGGTAGGTAGCCTAGGGTGTCACAGAGAAGTCGTTAGAAATATGTGCGACTTTTTTTTTTTTTTAATTACTCTTCCTGTAATCGTATGAGTCCCTGGCGCGTGAGGAAGGGGAGAGAAGGCAGGGAGGGGGTGGGCGGGCTGGCAGCCTGCGATCCGGGAGGAGCTCCCTTGGGCAGCGAGACGGCGCCGGGTCCCTGAATTAGACAGAGGCGAAGAGAGCGGCTTCGTGATCAAGTGCGCGCCGGCAGCCACGCAGGCAGGAGAGCGCGCAAACCCGGGGATTTGCAGTAGCACTCTCCTGTAGCGAATGCAAGTAAAACAGGCGGCTGAGGACGCGCGGCGGATTAGAACAATATTTGCCCAACATGACGCAGAATACTGAGGAGGGCCGAGTGCCGGTCGCTAAAGAGGCTCTTGAATATAAAGTTGGGCCCTCGAGAGCTCTTGAGCGCTAATGGCATATCCCGCCACGGAGACCGAGTGACTCTGACTTTGCGACGCACGATTTCTGATTAAATCCGAGGGTGGCTTCAGACACCAACTTTTACAAAGAGAGGTGGGGGGACCGGGAGAGCGAGGGAGGGGGCGGTAGGAACGGCCCAGCAGCGGAGCCTCTTCTCGCCTCTTCCCTTTCAATTACAGTCAGCTCCCTCCACTCCCGCGGCTGTGAAATCGTTCTAATCTTCCAGATCTCCGCAGCCGCTGAGTCCCCAAATTGGGGGGATCGAGGTCGGATTAGTGCGCTGGGTGTCTCCCCAATCTTCTGTGAGGAAATTGTGTAGACTTTGCATTAAGGCGACCAGGGCGTTCTCCCCTCCCCAGCACACACGAGGGATGCCTGTCTTCCGGGTTCCCAAAGTCACCCCCACCCGGGGGAACTGTGTCCCATCTGCCTACCAGCCTCGCAGAGCCTGCAGGCACGGTTCATGGATTTGTGAGGCTAAGTCAACTATTTAATTTAGGAGCTTTGGGGCAGTGGTGTCCTAAAATTGTCCCAAAACGAAATTAGGACTTCGAGGGTGGTTAGAAGCAAGGGGAGTCACCCAAGGGACAGCCAGGTGCCCTTGGAGGCAGCAGCCAACAGCATATGTCACCCGTCCCTCGGCTGTGCCTCAGCTGTTCCCTGGGACAGTTCCACTGCTCTAGCCAGAGCTGTAAATGTAGTAATCAGCCAGGCCTTTCTAGCCCCCAAAAAACTGGATCATTCATGACTACCAGGAGTGTAGAACCGAGCAGATGAGCCAAATCACACCCGTTATTGGCCTCTCCAAGACGCAGGCAGGCCTGCAGCCCAAGCTTTGGCCTGAGGGACAGAGAGTCATTGGTCCCAAGATCTCTAAGGCTCTACCAGCCTGGTGGCTCTGCGGTCTCACCTTTGTCTCTCTCCCTCCCCTTCTTAGCAGCATTCGAATCCCCCAGGTGTGTCCTCATCCCTCGTAGTGTGGCAGGAGTTGGGGGACACAGCATCTGGGGACACTCTTGCAGCCGTGACTCCTCTATCCATCTCTGCAGGAGATTGCCTATATTTATGACAGTTGTTTCTCAAACTACCCACCTACTGAAGCCCCAGTGTGAGGACCACCGGGATCGCTGGCTGAGGTCTTGGGGCTCAAACGAACAAAACTACAGTCAGGGGGTGCACTCAGTGTCTGCTTTCCATCCTCACCCTGCACCTCTCTCCTTCTGCATCTCCCCTCCCTTCTCCAGTGTCCACCCCGCTTGGCCAAGGCCGGGTCAATCAGCTGGGAGGGGTCTTCATCAATGGGCGACCCCTGCCTAACCACATCCGCCACAAGATAGTGGAGATGGCCCACCATGGCATCCGGCCCTGTGTCATCTCCCGACAGCTGCGTGTCTCCCACGGCTGCGTCTCCAAGATTCTCTGCCGCTACCAGGAGACTGGGTCCATCCGGCCTGGGGCCATCGGCGGCAGCAAGCCCAGAGTGAGTGTCTTTGCCACAGAGGCTGGCAGCTGGCTTCCTATGGTCAGGGGCTCCTGGTTGTGGCCCCTCTTACTACCTCGCGGCACCAGGCTGTAGGAAAGTACAGCTGGAGGGTGTCTGCTACTCCCAGATATCCTCCCATTGTTTTCCTATTATTTGAATTTCTCAGAGATGGAGCTAAGTGAGGTCTAGGTTGTCCAAGACCTTGAGGCCAGTGAGCCATTCCTGGACTGTCCCCACATTTGCCTCAACCCCTGTCACCTTCCAAGACCAGAAGACATCTTCTCTCAGTCTTTCCTGAGATAATGATGGGGACCCTGGGGGTCCTAATTAGAGTTCTTTATTGCCTATCCATGTCCCACCCCGCCCCACCTGGCCAGACCCCTAGCTGCCTTCCTGGGAGCCAAGAACCGGTTTCTTGAAAGGATAAAGCCAATCTCTTGGGGGATGGGGGGGACACATGGTAACCAGAACCACCAGCCTGGTCTGGGGCTCTTAAGAGGTGATATTAAAAGTATTTCCCTCCCCCCATCCCATCTTTCCACTCCTACTCTCCCACCTCCACCTCTGAAGCAGGTGGCGACTCCGGATGTAGAGAAAAAGATTGAGGAGTACAAGAGGGAAAACCCGGGCATGTTCAGCTGGGAGATCCGGGACAGGCTGCTGAAGGACGGGCACTGTGACCGAAGCACTGTGCCCTCAGGTGAGAAGGCAGCTGAGCTGGCAGAGCTGGCCCAGAGTGTGGCCAGGCCTCCAGTATGGAGGGCTGGAGGTGGGAGAGAGGCGAGGGGAGATGATGGTTGACTGGGAACTTACTGAGAAGTTGGGAGGAAAGGAGTACAGAAAGGCAGAGTTAAGGCATAGGAGTAAATCAAAACAGAATGGAATAAGATGGAAAGAAGGAATGGGGAAAGAAAAAAGTTAAGAAAGAGGAGAGAGAAAGAAGAAAGGGAGGAAGAAGGAAGGAAGACAGGAAGGAAGGAAGAAAGGGAAGGAAGGAGGGAAAGCAGGCAGGCAGGCATGAAGGAGGGAAAGCAGGAGGGAAAGCAGGCAGGCAGGCGGGCAGGCAGGAATGGGCAAAAAGTTAACCTAGGAAGTTGGATGATAAGAGAGTCCCCCTGGAGGGTTTTTCGGAGAAAACGGCTTCAATAGATGTCCTAGGAGGGTGGATGCCCATGGGCTTCCCTGGACCACCGTCTCAGAGTTATCATTTCTGCTGTCGCCAACGCCAGCCATTTGAGTCCTAAATTTGGAGGTCCCAAACCATACTGCCTGTGAGAGAGAAAGTGACCTGGTTGTGTGTGTGTGTGTGTGTGGTGTGTGTACATGTACATTCAGGCATGCAGGGCCAGAATGCACACCTGAGTGTGGGAGTGGCAGCAGGAGCTGGAGAGACTCCAGGGAGGCCCTGGGACCTCTCAGGGGTGTGGGTGGAAGTGCACCTAGGCAGGTGTTAGTGTAAGGCACAAATGCATGCAAGCATCTGCATAGGAATGCACAGTCTAACCACCCTGTGAATGCCCGGGGTGTGAGTCAGGCTTCTCCAAGTGGATGCTGGTTATGGAGTACGTGTCAACGCCTAAATGCCTGTGTGTGGAAGAGGGATGAATGGATATCTAAGGAAAGCAGGGGGCTTCCTGACTTTCTCCCAGGGGCCCAGGCCACCGCTCGCTCCTCTGCTCCAACAACTTATACTTGCTCTTTTGCCTTTGAATTTCTGAGGTTTAGTGAGTTCGATTAGCCGCGTGCTCAGAATCAAGTTCGGGAAGAAAGAGGAGGAGGATGAAGCAGACAAGAAGGAGGACGACAGCGAAAAGAAGGCCAAACACAGCATCGACGGCATCCTGGGCGACAAAGGTAGGGAACTTCCCCGGGCAGCGAGGCCCCAGCCCGGGTTTTCCCACGCTCCGGTGTGCGGGCCGGTGGTTCGCTCCCGCCGCCGGAGCAGGTGACCAGAACTCCAGCGGGGAAACTCTCAGGCTGCGGGGCAGCTGGGAGCTGCTCAGGCTTTGCCGACAGCGCCCCCTCGGTGCGCACCCCAGGTGCCGGCTAGATGTGAAGCCCGTGCATTCTTTGCGCTATGGAGGGTGAGTCCCGGGAGAGCCCGGCTGCGGGGCCGCGCGCCTGGTCTACCCCAGTACTGCGGGGAGTGCGTCCTCCTGGGCTGGCGTTTTGGCTGCTACTCTCGGCGTCGATCAATTTTTATAGGAAACTTGGGCAAGGGGGCGGGGGACGGGAGGGAGGGAGCGAGGAAGGAGGAGCCGGCCCGCGGCTCCCTAAATGAATTTGTTAACCAGACCCGCACACGCTCTCTAAACGGTCCCTTGAAACCCCGCCTGACAGTTGACTGACCGCTGCAATCAATAAAAATTAGCCAGGGCCGCCGCCTGACTCAGCCCCGCGTTGCCAGGGCGGACTGGGGGACAGAGAGTGCCTTCCTCTGTGGCGTGCGCCGGCGGGGCTGGGAGTGGAGGCCAAGTTCTCAGATGCCCAGGGTCGGAGGATCGCAGTGGGGGAGAGACTCAGGCTCCACACACCCTCTCCCCATTCTTAGCACGGCTTCCGCGGGCAGGCTGGAGTCTGAGCCCTGCGTCATGCTTTTTCTCAGGATCAGCTAAGGAGGGCGTTTAGTTTTCAAGCGCCCGCAAGCCCGGGAAAGGGGATTGTGCTTTTGTTTCTTGATGGAAGGAAGTTTCGAGAGAAGGAAGGGAAAGTTCTTCCTCATTACCGCCTCCCCTTCCTCATTGCCCTTATAATTCCCCTCCTAAGTCTCTTTGAGACTTGGTAAGTGCACGTTAAGGGGCGACAGGGGGAGAAACAGAAATGGAAGACCCAGAGTCACAAAGACTGACAGTTAAAAGAAAAGGCCCCAAACACACACGCGGGGAGGCGGCAGGCTGAGGGAATCGGAAAGACAGTGGCCATGGGAACCCGCAGGCTGATGGCTTTGGAAAAAGTGGCGAGTGCCCTGGAACCTGAAAGCTTGCAAACAGCCTGTGTTGTTTCAGTCTCCCTTCAGAGGTTTCTCCCAGCACCCCTCTCCTCACTCCTAGCCCAGGTCTCTCTCCAGTTCTCAGAAGACCCTCCCAACCTTGAAGATGAACTTCACAGACAAAGCCGGCTCACTAAGACAACTCCCATCTACGCCCAGCCCCCATAGGCGTGGTCCGAGGAGGAAGGATGGGGGGCCAGGCAGCGGCCTGGAGCGAAGGGAAGGGGCGGGCTATTGACAAACAGGGCCCCTAGTGATGCCGCAGTCCCGCCCGGGACAAAAGAGAGAGGGAAGAAAGGGAGCGAGCTGTGCCGGGTGCCCCGCTGTGCCCCGCCTGCCGAGGGGCCACGGGTCTGCGGCGGGAGGCAGCCCTGCACTGCCAAGCGGTCCTTGGCTAGGCCAGTCGGCCCAGAGCCCTGGGACACCTGCCGGGGGACCAAGTCCTTATTTCAGTTGTTCCCATTGGAAGGAGACTAGATGGACTTTTTGTGGGCTGTGGAGGGGAGGCATAGAACTTGAATAATCTTTCCTGGACAAATAATCTTTCCTGCACAACAGACAACTCTTCTGAGAGTTATCCCAGGGAGAAGCAGAGGAGGTTTGGTTTTCCTTGGAGAGACTTTAAGTGTGTTTGCACGCAGGGAGTATATCCAGTTCAATCTGCGAGGAAGCACAAATAGGTAAATTTCCTCTGAGAAAAAAAGGAAGGGAAGGAAAGGAAGAGGATGGAAAGATCGTGCGGTTTGGAGGATTCCTCTGATTCCAGGGAATGCGGGGCGTTCCATGCTGGCCTGGGCTCACCACACCAGCTAACAAGCCACTTCGCTGGATAGAGGTTTTTCCCTGCCGCAGAACCAGGAACAACCACGTCTCCAAGGGTTTAAAGTGGAGCCTGTGCCAGATGAGGGTGGCCGAGGACACAGGTGCTAAGTCTAGAGGAGCTGAAGAAATGAAATGATCTTATGCAGTGAGCCTGGTCTCCAGAAAGTCCCTCAGTTTTTGCATGACGGTGGGTGCGCTGGGTGCGCTGATTGTGCATTGGATGGCTGTGTAAGCGCAAGCATCCCTTGGTGTGACTGTTTACCCACGGGCCTTCGGATCTGAATGCCATAGGCCATATATCTGTGCAAACGGGATTCAGCATAGGTGTGCAGGGAGCGTGTAGATGGGTGTGAATGGGCAATATGATGGTGCAGACGAGACAGGGCCATCTATCCATCTGTGAGCAAATTGTATCCGTTTCCTATTTGAGTTCCTGGGCCGGTCGGCAGGCACCCCTGTGAACCCCTCATCTCCCTCCCAGGCCCCAGACATCAGTTTCATGGCCAAGTTAAAGGTGAAAAGACCATCCAATCTCCATCCGAGTCATCCAGGTAGGGAGAGGCAGAGATGCCCCATGGCCAGAGCAGGGGGAGTTGTGCATACCCACAACTTTGTTTTGGCTTCTTGCTCTTGAAAAATGCTTTGTCTGGGGGAGTTGCCCCTCTCGTGGCAGGGAGCCGCCAAAGAAGGGGTTTAAGAGCTCTCCTCTTTAAGCACTAAAGAGAGATCCCTCCCTGAGTCCGTTTTTTCCTATCGTCCGCTTGGCATTTAATAATGTTAAGACTTATTAGAGCTGGTAATGAAAACTGGGACTGCTGAATAGGAAACTGTGTTGGAGAGGGGTGTAATAGCTTCCAGGCATGGTAAGAAACTATTTATCCGCAATCAGTTCTCACTCTCAGAGTTTGAAGCACAAACGTTAAGTTGAAGGGTTTTAAAGCAGATTAAATTGAGCTTTTATTTCTGTGCACTTTCATCTCTGAACAGCTCACTCCTGCTCCCCTTGGGCTGATATTCATGAGGCTGTTCATATTTTTTTTTTTTTTGCTCTTATCCTTGTTAAGACTGAGTTATTAGGATTGTTGGTTGTGAGTATTCTCAGACCGTTGCCGATAGGTGCTTGCCCCAGCCAAGCTCGGCTCACCTGGAGAGGGAAGTGGACAGTTCCTTGCCCCCAGGCACTTAGACTCCCTCCTCTTCACCCCTTTCTCCGAGGATCAGGGGATAGACAGGCCAGGGACCCAACAGGGAGGGGATTTGAGGAGAGAAGAGAAAGGAAAAGATTTTCACAGAATCTGAGCTCAGAGAGATTCTTGTGGGGAATTTGATAGGGGTTTGCAATGGGTCAAACCGTTCCTCAGTGGGAGCTGAGGGAGTGAGTGTGAAGAAATAAGCAATCATATAAACAATAATAACAGCAGTGACAAACAATAAGAACACCAAAGCCGCATGCATCTGATAGTGCACCAGTTTAAGCCAAAACTGACCGGATCGGACCAGTGGCTCCACTTTGTTCTCTAGGATGGAAAGGCCAATGAGGCTACAATTAATATGAAATATAGGGAAAAGTTACAAGATTAGAAAAAAGAAATAGTAGTAGTGGAGGCAGCATTTTTCTCTGGGGGACGGGGCGGGGGGGGAATCCTGGGGGTGTCAAAGTCCAGGTGGAGAATTTGCAGACTTCCTGGGTGTGAAAGACCATCTCAGGTGGGGGGAGGGTTGGCGAGGACAGCGAGTGAGGCAGATTTGTTTCTCTTTGCATTTTTCCTGTATTTATTTTTAAGGCAGCAAACTTACAGGTGTGGAGTGGGAAATGACGGGGAAGGATTGGAAAGGAGGGGAGAGCCCGGAGTGTCGGTTTTAGACACTTGTAAAAGGAGGTGGGAAACAATTTAATTTGGCAGCAGCGATAGCTGCTAATGCGGTTTTCGGTCGTTTGCTACACTGGAGGAAGCTGTTTTGATTGTGTGTACAAGGACCTGCCAAATTTAATTAGGCTCCGGGGGAGCGAGTGAATAGGGGAAGGGGGGCACGGCTCCCCTCAGCCCACACCATTTTTTCGGCTTCACACCTGGAAGGGACATTGTTTACCGGATCTTCGAGAACCGGGAAGGGGTGGGGGCGGAGAGGGACAGGAGCCTTGGAAGAGGGGGCGAGGGAGGGGATGAGGATAGTCCATTTATCACGAAACAATCTGCATTGATTTAAACCAACAAGTTCCCTCCTCTGTAAATGTTGTGTTTAGAGAAAGGTAATTGACACTCCACCAAATCAAAGGATTACCCCGGGTTGGCAATCTAATCAAACAGAGTCCAGGCGGGATTTGAAGCTGTTCATAGTGGGATCAGCTTCGCATAATGGGGGCTCGGAGGAAGACGGGAGGGTGTCAGGCAATTCCCGGCTTTAGGCAGCGCTCGGCGGTGGATATCCAGTGCGACCAGAGGGAGAGAGGGAGGGGGCGCGGGAGGGGCGCGCCGGGCCGGGGGCTGGGGGGGATGGGGCGAGCGGAGAGGGGCGAGCGGAGCTGGAAACGTCCCGGCGGAGGGGGCTCCCGGCGAGGGGCCGAGCCCACACTGGGCTGACAAGGCTCCCCTTTTCTTCCCTCCATCCCCCCAACCGAAGAAGAGAGAGGGGGAGGCGGGAGCGGAGACTAACGAGAAACAACAATGAGGAGATAAGTATTACAAAGGCAAACACTGGCGCTCGCGCGCTCGCAGCCCCAGAACCCGCGGTAAATAAACAAAGTCTGTAAACTGTTTGCTAGATAAACTCGTGCCTAAATCGAGTGTGACGGGCAAGGAGAGAAGAGACAGAAGGAGATAAGGTTGGAGGGGGATGAACGAGCATAATCTAACAGAAGACATTTAGAAAACAAACTTTAAACAAGGGAGAACAGGCGAACGGAGGGCAATTATCCGCCCCAGAGAGCGGGGGAAGCCGCTGGAGGTCTAGGAAGGGGTGGAAGGGAGGGGACTGGGAGCTGCGGAAGAGCTGAGTGTTGGGGGGGTGCCTTCGGGACTCCGTGGGGGAGCCAAGAGGGTCTCCCCAGGGCGCGCAAGAAAAGAGGCTCGGTTCCCGGAGTGAGGTTCCCGTGCTCAGCCGGTCTTGGAACGCAGGCACGTCTAAACCGGGTGGGGTCCCCCGCTGCGAGGGCGTGCGGGTTTTGTGTTCCCCTCGGGGCACGCATCGCCACACTTGGGCTGTTTCAAGGCGTTTGTACCTAAAAGACTAGTGTGCACGGCGCAGCGGTTAAAGGAATTAGATATTTACCAGTTTGAAATAAGCCTGGCTAAGAAGAAGAGAGAAGAGAGAGACATTGAAAAGATGAGGCTGGGGGAAGACTTCAAACGAATTCATCATTTGGAATGGTGGAGGGGAGATTTACCAGACAGTATTGGGAAGTTATTTAGATATTAATAACACATTTTCCTGAGGCGCGACCACAGCAGCCATCTGCGCTGCTCTCGGAGCTATTTGGCTGGGTAAAATATGGGCGTCTCAAATGTTGGGAAGAGATAACGCAATCAGGCTAACCCTGGTCCTAAGACTGCATCGCAGCGTTAAACCCGGATTAACCTCCCCCCCAACTCCCGCGGCCCCCTCCCCTTTCACAGCTTTCCAAATTTTCAGTGGAATTTACATGGAAGGATTTAAAAGCATATATAACAGTAGCCTTAAAGCAGTAAGGTGATTATTTGGGCTTTTTTTTTTTTAAGAATGTCTTTCTGAAAATGATAGTTGTCACACATTACATTATATATAAATAATATTATATAAAAACATATTTTTATATAGGAAAAGAGGGCTGAGCAAATGAGATTTCCTTCCAGGTTACCTCTTTGGAGTTTCTGTTTGCCATCATTCTATCATCATCAACAAAGTTGGTGAGGCCTGTGTGGCAAGAGTGCCTAAGGATATAAACATGTAATGTACAAGGTCCTGGCCGTGGCCCTGGAAGCTCATAGTCTAAGACTAGACAGAACTCACACCCCTGAAAAGACAATGCCTGGTTGAGGGATGGGTTCCTGCACAGACGAGAGACCCCCAAAGAAAGGTTCTCTAGACGATCTGGGGCCTTGAAGGCTGTGACTAAGAGGGGGGCACATTCCAGAAATTCCAGAAAAATAGCTCTTCTCTCCCTCCCATTGCAGACTGAAGGGGTAATTAGGAAACTCAGGGTGAGGGTAAGAGGCGCTTGGGAGATTAGGATGCCCCCCTCAGTTTTTGCTGTCCGGGGCCTTCCCTCTTCTTTTCTCCTTCCCCCAACTCTGGCTGAAAGAGGAAAAGGTGGAAATGGGGTCAGCGCTTTCTGATCTGCTCTGGAGAGATTGGCCCCGGCTGGGGTCGGGCAGGGGGAGGGAGGGAGGGAACTCGCCTTCCCAAATCGAATCAAGGCAGAACGGTGACCTAAGGGGGAAACTTCGCCATTAGTAGATAGATCTCTCCAAAACTTCAAACGAAGTGGGGTGGGGGAGAGGTGAGGCAGGGAAGGAGTCCAGAGAGAGCGCAAGGGGAACTACCAGCATGCGAAGGGGAGGGACCTGGAGGAGGAAGAGACGGGGTCGAGGGCAAAGGGGAGGCGGGGGCCAAAGGAAGGGGTGTGGGGTAGGGGATGCGAAGGGAGGGGGTCGGCTGCACTTGGAACTTCAACCCCCTGGGAGAGGAAAAGCGTCTGCGGGTCGCTGCAGCCTCGGGAGGGGTGAAGGGAAGTTGTGTGCGCCCCAAGTCCATCTCAAAAGAGGCCCCCAGGGCGCCTCGGGCACGCGTGCCAGGCCCCCGGTTTGGCAGCCGAGCTGAGCGAGGGTGGATTGCGAGGGGCACTGGGGCCGCCGCGGGGCTCTGCTTGTCGGCTGCCAGTGAATTGGCCGATTTCCGCAGTCTGAGGGTCAGCGAATGGACCTTTCCATGGCTTGGTCGCCCTGGTCCTGGAGGTGCGCTGGGCCTGAGCTCCGGTGGAGACCAAGGGAGGGGTGGGGAGAGGCAGCGGAGACAGAGAGCCACAGAGGAGGAAAAAGCTAGAAAATTCAGAGTGAGAAAGTCTGAGTGCAGCAGAAGAAAATCTTGGGTACAGTTTGAGGACGCTGGAAAATGCGGAGGGGCCGAGGGAGGCGCCGAGCAGCAGGAAGAAAGACAAAGAGATGTAGAATCACCGAGAGACTGTCCCTGGGACAGGCGGATCAGGAGAGGCAGCGGGACCTAGAGACAGAGCCCGCGGGAGAGCACGGGCCGAGAGGGCGAGCGCTCAAAGCCGGGCAGCGGCGAGGGAAAGACGGGAGGCGGGCGTGCCGCGGCCGCCCTTTTGATCCTTCGTGGCTTCGCCTTATCAGAAGCGCTTTCGGTGACATCGGCACAAAGGCAGTTCATCATATTACAGCATGTCCCGGCGGCTCGCTGCGATCCTGCCGCTTAATTAGAGGCGAGCGAGCTGGGCCGGCGGGGCGGGAGGGAAGCTGACCCCGAGGCGGGGGCCCGGGTTCCGCGCTCCAACCCGGGGCGCTGGGCAGGGGCCAGCCCGCGTGCCCGGCGGTGTTGGGACGTGGAGCGAGGGGGAGGCCGGGAACTGCATTCAGAGCGTCGCTAAATTAACAGGCCGGCCCGGGCTTCACTGCCCGGGGAGTGAAGCTCGCCGCCTTCCAATTTAGTCGCCGCCCCTTCTAAGTTCTCGGCTTTGGGAAGGGATGGTGCTCTGGCCACTTTCCCCGCTTCCAGGCTGCGAATGCTGCGGACTGGAGGGCGAGTAAGGGGGAGGTAACCCAGGGCGAGCTGAAGGCTCAGTGCAACTCCGGGTCCAGGTTGCACCCACCAGCCTCCCGCGGCTGTGTTCCATCCCCTTCTCCGACCGCCTTGCTCTCCATCCGAACCCAGGTGTGCGAGGCTGGAGCAATCTGAGAGGGGCAAAGTTCATCGTGGTCGAGGTTCTGCTATCCATCCCGCCCGCAACTCACTAGCGATATCACCCTAGACAACCCATTCAACCTCTTTGGGCCTCAGTTTCCTTCCATAAAAAAGAGAATTAACTAAGACAAATGTTATCCTTTTAGGGGATCCTGGATCCCTTTAAGAATAGGCTAAAACCGAAAAAATAATTTTAAAACCTTGCCACTCACATACTTTCATACAGGCAGAATTTTTCATCTAGTATAAAGGGGTCTTTGGGGCTTCTAGAGGCTACACCCCATTCAGAACCTCACATCTGCGTGCTTCCTGATGACTCCAGTATTCTCCAGGGAGCTTCTGATTCCAGCATCAGGAAGCTCAAAATGAGGCGATGCGGAGGAGGGGCACTGAGATCCTGCCCTTGGTCTGGTCCTTGCTGCTTCCTCCCCTCTCCAAAACAGAGCGGAGAGCTTCTTCTCCACCCCACTTGGTTATTGGAAGGGTCCTTTGGGAAGTGTTTAAATGCTGATATAAGCACGTGTGCTATGCTCCCCCTTTTACCTATACCACCCAAAAGAGAAATTTTCCTCTGGAGTGTATGTGTGTGAATGTCTTCATTCATTCTGCAAAAAATTTTTGAGCACCTAGTAGGTGCCAGGCGTTGTGTTAAGTGACCTCAAGAAGGTCCCTGCCCTCATGGAGTTCTGAGCCAGGCGGTGGAGACAGAAAATAAGCCCGCAAATAAACAGATGTGTCTCGTGTATGTGTTTGTTGTGTGTTTACCTGAATATCTTTGTGGGCTTCCCTCTTCGCAAGACTGTCTTGTGTCTGGGTGTTTGTGAATGGTGTGTGTGTGTGTGCGCGCGCGCGCACGACAGCAGAGTGTGTTTGCGGGGCTGGGGCTGAATTTGGCAGGCAGCCCCCAAGCTGACCTCTGGAGTGGCCCGCGTCGGCGGGCTGGGCCTTGCTTCGCCACGGGTTCGAGGGAGAGGCGGAGGGAGGAGCGGCTGGGCTGCGGAGCCTCTTGCCTTCACTGCACTCTTTGTCTGACACCACGAAAAGACCGAAGATCAAAGAGGCCCCGGGGCGGGACAGAAAAAGGGGTGGGGCGGCGGGCGCGATAAGTAGCTCGGAAAACTCCACCCTAAACTTTTGTGGATCCTTTCCATGGGACCCAGACCCTACACAACCTCACCCAAGTGGGCGAGTGGGCGGCCGGCGATGGGTTCTCTACCGTCCCAAGCCTCAGCGAGGGTGACAGGTGGAGAGGGACAGCTACGGCTGCGGGCTCCAATTCAGGTCGAGGTCTTTAGGTGACTGGAGAAGGTGGAGGGCAACATTCAGAAGTTTTGTGAGGTGTGTGTGTGTTTGTGCGGTGTGTTCTGAACACTTTTGCAGGGAGATTGTGGATTTGGATCAAGCCTCCTGGTTTCCTGAAAACTTGTCTTAAAGTCTGCTCTGGCTTTACCTGGGCTGCAGACTTGGGAGTTGGAAGGAGTCCTGAGGAAGCTTCTGGAACCTCTTGTTCCCAGCGGAAGCCTGCAGAAGCGCCTCCGTCTCCCGCACTTTCTTGTAACCACAGCCCTAACTCAGGAAGCTGGTCTCTAAGCCACCTGGGAAGGCGCTTTCCCCCCTCCCGTGGTCCTCACCCTGCAGCTCTCCTTCCCGCCTGGACTTCTTGAGTTCGAATTCACCCTTCCGAGGGTCTGAAAATATGGTAGAAAAAGAAAGTCCGATGTGGGGGGATATACCCCATCCTTCATTCTCCTCCCTCCCGCTGCCTGCAAATGCCAAAATTCAAAATGCCCACCCCTTCCACCTTTTCCATGGGGGAAGATTCTGAATGATTGCAGAATCCCAGCATGTCCAAGATTTGTTGGAGGTCCTCGGAGTGAACCCTAAGAAAAGAGGCCTTGGAACTTTCTTTAATAAATGGGGCTGAACCTCCCTCTCTCTTCAAATTAGGTTCTGGTTGGGACTTTTTCTCTGGTGGCCTAGTGGTCCATACAGGGGACACGGAGCGGTTTGCCCAGAGCTGCCTGTTACAGGCGATTACTGCTGTAAATGGCCCGCTTTGCGTCGACCCTCTTCCCCCAAAACCCGGTCTTTTCCGTCTCGGCGGTGCCTGAGCCTCAGTTTCCCTATCTGATTAGTGAGGATAAGAACCGCTCCCGGCCTCCCTAGGCAGCAGGAAATTAGGGCCAGGAAAGCGGTTTGGAAACTGGTCAGCGGGTGCAGGCGGGGAGAGGGTGGGAGGCGTCAGGAGTTCGTCCTCCTCCCCGCGTCGCCCCCTCCCCGCCACCCTCTCGGGGCAGTCCCCGCTCGCGCCTCAATGGCCACTTTAGAAATACAAACAACTTTAGAAATAAAGTAACCAAACCCCCGAAAGGGGCTTTGAAGGGGCGAATGCCTGGTGGCGCTTTACTATGCTGTGGGCCGAGGCCCCGGCCTAATCCCGCTTTCATTTCCACCGACGGCCGCGGAGGAAGCGCTCCCGGCCTCCCGGCCCCTCAGGAGGCTGATTAGGCCACAAAGAGCCCCCATTATCCCGAGAAGAAAACCGGGGGGCGGCGCAGGGCGGCGCGGCGCGGGGGGAGCGGCCCGCCCGCGCCCCGGCTATTGACTTAGTGGATGAAGTCAAGAGCGGGCACGCTGGGAGCCCGGGGTGGGGTGGCGGGGAGGGCTGGGGCCTTGGGCGGGGATCCCGGAGGTGGGGTGGGGGAAGGGCTGGGGGGGAGGGGCGACCCGCGCGGGAAGGGGCGGGGGACGGAACAAAACAGAACGCACAAAACCCACAACAAAACCGAGCTCCGGGAGAGGGGAGCCGGGATCTGGTGCAGGGCCTCCTCTGCTGAGCTTGGCTGGGTCAGCTGCCCGCGCCGGCCAGCGGAGGGGAGGGGGGCAAAGGACCTGGCCCCGCCGCCACTGCCGCCTGGGCTGGGTTGCTTACTTGGGACGGGGTGGTGGAGGAAAGGAGAAAGTTGCAGCCGTTGGACAGTCTGTCGCTAAGTGCTACATGGCTTGGGCACGCGGCTCTGTGGCTCAGGCTCTCTAGTCCTTCTCTGTGACCCCAGGGAACTGGGTACAGAGGTCTCCAAAAGTCACCCCCACTGTGGCGGCCTGCTAATCTGTGATCACAGCTATAGAGGATGCTGTAGAGGAGATGCCTGAATTGGTGGGGGCGGGGGCAGGGAGGGGGGAAGGAGGCAGGAGATTGAAGGAGAAAGAGGAGGACCCTGGATTCTGAAAGATCTGGGTAACTTTGAGTGAAGCATTCTGACAGCCTAGATGTCCTCTTCTGCAAAGTGGGTCCATGGACACAACCTCCAAGTAGGCTAGGAAGCGTAAATGCTATAATTATATAAAGTACAGGGCAAACTGGGAGGCTGGAGAAATATCACTCCCCCATCCTCTCCTGCCTCTTCATTTCCTCCAAGGCTTCTTTCAGTTAATCCCTATGACTTGAGAAATAATAGGGGCCTTGGAAGAAACGGGCTGTGAATCCATAAGTGATCACCAAATGTGGGTGCAGGTGGGGTGGGGGCAGATACTCAACCAAGTGCAAATAAATAGTATCCCTCCTGATCTACAGTTCTAGACAGGAGAAATAGGCCTGCTCTGTGGGCAGCTCCTCATTCAGCAGAAGGTCAAGAGAAGAAGGTAGAAACACACAGAGCCAGATCCTGGAGCCCAGTAGACACTGTTCTGTGTGTGGAGGGACTTGCCTCCCTGATGGCTTCTGTCCCCACAGGCAGAGAGGCTGGGCAGCCTTGACTGACAGGGTAGGGAGGTGTGGGTGAGTGCTCTGGTTTGAGGAGATGGTGAAAACATCCTCCAGGTATAAAGGAGGCAGGTGAGGGTATGTGACACAGGCTCCTACCTGACTGGCCCCCAGTCACCTCGCCTCCCCAACCGGAGCTGTTTTCCCCACCCCCAGCCATCTCTCAGAAACAGGCCCTGACTCCAATGATTTGGAAGTTCTTTGAAGGCAATGTCACTCTTCATCCATTCACTCTACTACTTTATATTTGTCTTTTTTTTTTTTTTTTGAGACTGGGTCTTGCTCTGTCACCCAGGCTGGAATGGAGTGGTGTGATCACTGCTCAGTGTAGCCACAACCTCTCAGGCTCAAGCGATTCTCCCACCTCTGCCTCCCGAGTAGCTGGGACTACAGGCATGCGCCACCACACCTGGCTAGTTTTTGTGTCTTTTTGTAGAAACAGGATTTTGCCATGTTGCCCGGGCTGGTCTGGAACTCTTGGACTCAAGCGATTCTCCCACCTTGGCCTCCCAAAATGCTGGGATTATAGTGATGACCACTATGCCCAGCCATTCCACTACTATTTATCAAGCCCTAGGTTGTGTGGGATGTTCTGGAGAGGATACCCCCTACTGCCGGTCCAGACTCATCAAAGGCTAAGTTAAGGAGTTAGGACTTATTCCAAGGGCAGCAGGGAGCCATGGAGGATATTTCAGTAGGGGAGTGTTGGATTCACCGAGCCGAGAATGTACCGGAAGATGTGGAGATACCAGCTAGGAGGTCAAGGCTGTGGGAAAGGAGCAGAGAGGTGCAGAGGTGCAGAGGAGCTGGAGAGCAGAGGATGCAAGGAGACATGGTTAGGAGAGGGCTGCCCCAGCTGGAGATGGAAGAGGAGGAAAGCAGCCCATTCCCAGACTCCCACCACTGATGCCCAGGGGTACTGAGCCCGTGACTGGCTGCTAAGTTCGTTCAAGGTAACTTGGAATTCCTCTGCAGGCTGCGATTACAAAGGGTGGAGTCAGACTCAAACAGGCCTTAGAGGTCATCTGGCCATTTTACAGATGGAAAACCTGAGGTCCAGAGGGAGTGACATGAGTGAGGCCAAAGGAGGGAAAGGCCACTCTGGTCTGCTGGCAGTTATGCATGGGTACAGGAGCAAAACAAACTGGTGGAAGCTTTGCTCCCAGGAATTAGGAAGGCATGGAATAAGGACAACCACGGGAAATGAGGCCTTTCCCTATCCCGGCAGTTCATCGCCCTTCGTGTTTAATGTGACACATGCCTTAAAGTTCTCATTCACAGAGGGGGAGACTGAGGCACAGAGCGTTGATTAGCCCAAGGAAGTAAGGGGAGGAGGGTTCCCTTCTAACAGGCTCTGCAGGACTCTGACACCTTTGCCCTAAGAAGCCTGAAGGGCAGCAAGAAGCTCCTCTTCTTACCCCATCTGGACAATTGCAGCCCGTATGCCCCTCCCCCGTTCTTCATAAACCCCAGATTCTCAGGTCCAGGGGAGACTGTGGTTCAAGCCATTGCCACAACCCACCCCACCCCACTACCACCCACACTCCCAGCACCCATAAGCACGTACTGGGATCTTGAGCCCTGCTAGATGCCACAAACTTGGCCTGCTGAAGAGTTGGTCTGTCCACCATCCTGGGAACAGTCCTTTCAACGGCAAGGGAAAATAAAGCCCAGAGGGAAAAGAATCACAGATTGTGGTTAGATCCTCATGTAAAGGGCCCCATGCAGAGGCCCTAGCCTGAGCACTAACTGCTGTGTCATTCTGGAAGAGTCGCTTCATGTCTCTGGCCCCTGGTCCTTTTCTCTGAACAATGGCAAGGCAGGGTCTGCCTAGTGGTTTTCAAACTGTGTTCCATGGGGTCTTGGGATTCTCAGCCTCAGGGGCCATCCTTTGAGCTGTAATACTCTGGGCGTGTGTTTAGTGGAGGGGAAGCAGTGAAAAACCAGCCTGGTTCCCCATGGATAGAGGAAACTACAGGAAGGCAGGGCTTTGTCCTGGGAAGAGCAAGGACCACTTCCTATCCAAGGCTACTCTGGAGGAGGGTGAGGGGAAGAAGCTCTGTATACTCCTGGAATCAGAGCCCGCGGGCTATGGTTATTGGTCTTCAGAGATAAGGTGATAACTGCTTATCTAGTGACAAATGATTATCCTCCTCTTCTATTCTTCTGATTAGGGAACTTTCTCTCCTGACTGGGAGGTCTCTTTGGAAGATGGGCAGGGCTGGTCAAGAGACACTGACATCTGCCTCTTCAGTCCCTGCCCGGCTTGCTGTGTGACCAGGAAGCAGTTACACACTCTGTGCTTCATTTTGGGGCCTCGTGGAGCAGCTGGCTTGCAATGCCATCCTGAGATGGTGCTGGAAGGAGGATTCAATGCAGCCTGTGGGGGATGGAAGGAGCAGGAGGGCAGAGGACAGAGGGCTGTGCCCCAGAGTCACCCAGGTGCTTTTGCAAGACATGCACACCTGGGTACTTTCTTGATTTGGGACATCTGAGCGCAGTGGCTTTGGAGCAATCTGTCCCGATCATTCTGATGGCCTCCCCAGCAAGAGCCACTGGTCTCATGCAACACCTTTTTTTATAGATGGAGAAACTGAAGCCCAGAGAAGGGAAGGGAATTGTTACCTGTTGCATAGCAAACGGAGAGGAGTCAGAAGAGAGACCCAGTCCCCAAAGTATTAAGCCAGGCACCATGAAGGGAACATTTTTCCAAAGTTGCTGGGTCCCTCAGCTTTTGTTATGGTCACCTGTCCCTACTAAGGGTCCCATCTGCCAGGCTACCATGCTGGGAACAATGGGGCTGGCAGAGCAAGACCTCTGCTCTGTCCTACCGTTCCCAACTCCTGCTTGTGCCATAGATGGTCTCCCAGACACTCACTGTCATCTCAGCTCTGGGCTCTGAGCCCTTATAGCCACAGGCAGCTTCAGTGCACAGAAGGACCCCTGGACTTGGAATCAGTAAGACCCAGGTTCCTCCCCACTTCTGCCCCCACCATGTCCCCTGAGCTGTGGCTTCCCCTCCCTCAGCCTTAGTTTTCTCATCCAGGCAATGGGAGCAAATGAATTAAAACACAGAAAAGCTGTGTGGCACATAGGAAGCACATGCTTAAAATGAAATAAAAGACCTGAAAGTGATTTGTGTGAAATAGATGATCCCTAAAGATCTATATGCTGAGAATTTCCTAAGTCAAAAGCACATTGTTTCATCGGTGGCTCTAAAATGTGTATGCATGTATTTTTATAGGTTTTTGAAAGATTTATTGCAAAAGTGATATGTACTTGTAAAATTTCACATCATAAAAAAGTATATAAAATAAAAATTAAGAATTCTTCTCTATCCCTAGCAACAGCTTTGTTGAGTTGGGATATAACTGTCTAGATTTATACAGTGATATCTAGATATGTCTGTCTAGATCTACCTATCCATCTATCTGTTTAGATGCAGATATATATTTGAAGGAAAGTGGTGTCACATCAGCTTAACTTGGGGGCAATAGAGGCTTCAAGGGGTGACTGTGAATCCCCAGAATTAATTTATCAGTGGCGGGTATGTGTCTGGAGAGAGATTCCAAGTGTTCCAGAGCTCAAGGTCCCCCAAAGGTTAAGCATCCCGAGTTGGAAGATTTGCAGGTGTTTGTCCTCTCAAAGCTCCACCCCTTCCCCCGCACCCTCCCTCCAGGCCTCACAGTGCCATCCCTCCCCCTCTCCCCTCCCCCACCCCCACCCCCTCCTCATGCACCTGCTGAGGCTTCCGGCCTCTGCTGCTTCAAAGAGGCAGGCTGGGCTTTACCTGCCTGCCTTGGAGAAAAGCAGCCTGGTTTGAAAGGGGAAGTGGCATTTCAGGCACTTAATTAGACCCGGGACAAGAATGGAAGCTGGCTCTCAGGTCAGGCCAGGGGGGATTGTTGGGGGATTAACACTCAGGTAAACCCATCAAGGCTCACCGGCCCCCTGGCAGGAGGCAGCAAGAGAATCCTGGGCAGCAGCGGAAAGGCTGGGCCGGCTGGGCCCACAGCCTGGGAATCACATTCCAGAGTGGGGTAGTGGGGGTGTGCAGAGCCGGTAGAGGTTGGGGAGGGGAAGGGAGGGCCACTGGCTGCCTCCACCCTTAACCTCAACTGGCCCCCTTCTCTTCCCCGCGCCCCCCCCCCCATTGCCCCAGGAAGGTAGAGTTAGAACTAGCATTTTATTCCTACAGCAAAATGTATTGAGAACCCACTATGTGCCAGGCGCTATTCCTGGGAGCACAGCCGGCAATAGCACAAGGTCCCGGCTGCACAGAGCTCACACACTGGGGGAAGAGCAGGTTCACCAATATGGAAATGCTTTCAGAAGGT